>NC_133616.1:57904419-58206752 GCF_964106895.1 Numenius arquata | reverse complement strand
GCCTGCCCCGGCGGCCCGCCGCCTGCCGGGGCGGGCGGAGCGGCTGCCCCTGCCCGCCGGGCGCCGCCGGGAGCCGCGGGGCGGGAGGGCCGGGCTCGCTCGGGGCCGCTCTGCGGCGGTGCTGCCTTCGGGGCTGCCGGGCTGCCGCGGGGGAGAGGCCGCCCCGGCCGCGGGTGGCTCCGGCAGCTCCGCTCGGAGGCCGGCCACGGCCCCGGCGAAGCGGGGGGAAGCGGTTCCCGCCAGCGGGGGGTCCCCCAGGGAGGGAGGGCGAGAGCCGGGGCCGGGCGGCGGCCGCCCGGGGAAGGCAGCGGCGCCGCCGGAGGCTCTGCCGGAGGCTCCAACTCCAGCCTCGGCTGCCGCGGCAGCGGGAGGCCTCAGACGAAGGCGAAAGCCCGACGTGCCCGGGGGCAGCTCCCGAACCTTCTCCTCCCCGACGAGCAGCGTGAGGGGCACCGGCTGCCAGCAGGGAACGGCGGGGTGCTCTCCCCTTTTTTCCCCCTCTTCCTGTTACCGCAAACCGGCAGATAAAACTCTCTCAGACTCAGTTTGGAGTTTCAGAAAGCAGGCATTCTTTATGGCAGCGCCGGGCGCACAGGGGATCGCTCCTCCTATTGTGCACCCCGAATGCTGTCGTCAAACCTGAGTTATACACCAGGTACACATTTTCTGTGTAACTCCAAGAAAACGTTAGCATATTCATTACATTTCCGAGAAGTCATTTACGTATTATAATGAGCTTTGGGGCATGCGTAGTCACGCCTTCTGGTGGTTCTCATGTTGAGTGAGGGTCCTTTCTTCCTCCATCTTCTTCGTCTGTCCTTTGGCTCGCTTTTCTTGATGGCAAAACAGTCTAACTGTTTAATTAGCCCTTAAAACTAATGATCTTCTTGCTACCTACCACCTGTTTGTCAGACAATGTCCATATTTATTCCATCCTTGTCTTAGGTCGCCATGTTCTCAAGGCCACGTACATCCTTTCTTACCTGACTAAGTCCTTGAAACAATTTGGGATGGTTACTAGAGTAGCTGCATTTCTGCTCTAAGAGAACATTCTCTACAGCTTAACCATTTATAGAATACATAAAGTCTGCTTCAGGTATCAAAGGAAGTAGCATGGCTGTCATCTGAAAGGTATTCAAGGGGAATTTGGATCGATGCGTTATGACATGGAAATGACCCACCTATTTTAACTTGGATTTCAACTACAAATTAAAATGGGATATAACTTACTTTGTTTCTAGCATCTGTAGGGATGGATGGAACGTAGCCGAGGGAGACAGGCAGTTGTAGCGGAGCAGCCTGCTCGGGGAATCCTCAGATTTTCACTGGTGCACAGCAAGTCTCTTGGAAAAACACACAGACTTTGAGAAGTCGCTGTGAGAAGCCTCCCTTTTCCCTAAGGCAGTGGACACACACAATAAACTGCACTCTTCAAACAGCTACAACAACCCGTCCTAAAGCTCCTCCTCTCTCCTCACATGCTGCCCTGCCCCAGCAATTTTGCCTTTTGTGTTTGAGAGGCAACAGGAACAGTTACAGCTGTTTTTATCCAGAACTGGCAAAAGGTTACAGAAAATTTGGAAACACCCGCGAAGAGAACACAGAACTATTGGAAACAAAGCCAAGGCTCCCAAGGGTTATGTTCTGGGCTCATCCGAAGGAAGCGCTGCTCGCAAGGTGGAAACCTGCAATCCTGATGCCCAGGCTTTCCTGAGAGAAGGCTCCAAAACAAAAGTTCCTGGTGAACTCGTGCCAAAACCCAGCAAAAGGATGGAGAGCGGCTGCGTATCAAAGGCAACTTTCTAGGGCAGAATTAAATACGGAGGACAGAAAGCCTCTGTCCCCAACCCAAACAAGAGCTGCAGGGCTTCTCTCCAGGCTAAAGGCATCTCTTGACAGAAGGCACCCGGCAACAGCTGCCTTTTCCCTGGACTTCCTGGAAAGAGTAGGAAAGGAAAGAGAGGAAAGAAAGAGGAAAGGGACAAAGAAGGAAAGAAGAGGAATTAAATCAGACTCGCTGATCGTCAAAGTAGAGCCATCGAGGCTGAAAGGAGCACCCTGGCATTTCTTTAAATCCTTCCTTTCTGCCCCTTGGCTCTGTCATCATCCTGCCAGCCTCTGCTTTCAGCAGCAGCTCTTCTCTCCACGCTGGAAGCGGAGCGCTTGAGCTGGTGCTTCGCTGCCCTTGAGCATCTGCCGGTAACAGCACAGTCACCAAACTTCACACATCTCCAGGCGCAGGGAACCCAATCCCAAAGGAATGCGCCCAGCAGCTCTCTCCTCCCCCAGACACCCTCCCTGGAACGTCACCGAATTCAGCAGGGATGATGTGAACCCAGCAAAACTTAACACGCGCACACACACACGGAGAGAAAAGTCCTTCCCAGCTCGTCCTCCACCTGGTGCTTCATCCCGTGGTTTGTGAACTCCTCTCTGCACTTGTTTTACCCACTGATGCTTGCAAACAGGATTCAGAGCGCTGACAGCAACCCGCTGAAAAAGGCCAGCAAATCATCCCTGTTCCATGCAAAGACAAAATGAAGAGTCGGGGCTGGCAAAGTTTCCACAGAAGGCCAGCAGCAAGCCAGGTCCCAGAAATCTGGGCAAGCCTTTTCTTTTTTCTGTGAAACACAAACATGGTACTGAAGTGCTCCAGATTTTCTGGTCCCCAGGCACGCATTCCAGTCTGCTTTCCCAAACGACCCCAACAGAGTTCCCTGCAGGTACAGCACATCTTCCGTGCTTCCACTGCCAGGCGGGACCAATATAGATTGGTAGGCAGGTCTTGGGGCTGCAGTTCAGTGCCGTGCAGAGCAATCCATGGATGTCATTTGCAGACCACCTGGGGATCCTGTGAGATGAAAAGCACAGTGTGAGTTGAAACTATCTAGTAGTAGAGGAATGAAACCAATGATGCATCCAACCTTCCGTCCTCCAACAGACGCTAGAGGATGGTGTGAAACTACAGCCACCTCAATGAACAAAAAGGCAACACCCTCTTCCTGTCCCTAGTCCGTCTGTTTCTGCCCCGCAAGGGAAAAAGCCAGATGATTCCTCTAAATTTGTCTCAGCGAGAGTGAAAGGTTTTTCATTGCAGTTTACACCCAAATACTTTTCCCAGGATAAGCTTTGGGAATCAACTGGAGAAATGGGTGATGTTTCTGTCTCCAGGTGTGACTGGTGAAGCAGGAATGCTTTACGGCTGATGAAGAACAGGATTTCAGCTTTCAAGCAGCAACTTAATGGGGGAAAAAAGGAACTGGGCTTTCCAGGCCACACCTCTAGACCTGGACTGCAATTCCACAACCATGCTCTGTCTGCCCCTCTGCAAAAGGACAGAGTGCAAATGGCAGAAAAACATGAGGCACAAGCGCTCAGGAACAGGCAGAGCAAAGCTCGAGGACACAGGCAGAATTCCTAGCGGACACGCCAGCTGGTCTGATGCCACCACTTCAGACCTTCTGGGCATCCTCTGGGCACAGGAGGGGAGCTGGAGGGCAGACCTGGTGCCCCAGGGGCTGCCTTGTTCTCTGGCAAGCAAGAGGGCTGGCCAGCATGGGGCCTGCAGGGCCTCATGGGCCACCCTCCCAGACACAGAAAGGTCCGTTGGTGACGTCAGCGGCCGGCCGTTGGCCAACTGGCACCCCTGTGGCTGACCCACAGCTCGCCCAGCAGCCAGAGATTCCGGCACCAAGCCTGCTTGGTAGAGGAGGAGGTGGCAAAGGGAGGCCAGCGCCGACATTGGGTGGGACGAGTGCCCACACTGAGTGTGCCCAGACACACGGGGCTCATTGGAAGCCCGGAGGATGCCCAAACAGCTCCAGAAACGCAAGTGGGCTGAGGCCCGCAGCAGCGATGGCCAAGGAGTCGAGCCCATGGAGGTCGACCCACCCCAGAAGAGGGAGAAGGAAGAGCCCATGGAGGTCGACCCACCCCAGAAGAGGGACGAGGGAGAGCCCATGGAGGTGGATCCACCAGCAGAGGAGCCAATGGAGGTGGATGCCTCTCCGGCAGGCCTGATGGGGCACACCTCCACTGTGGCCAGGCTGCCTCCAGCAGCACCGGGCCCAAAGCGCCGCAGGACCCCCGCCGGCTCAAAGGGGCCCTCCGCAAAGCCAGGGCCCAGGAAGCGGCGCCAGCCCCGCGGCCGACGCTAACCGTAAGTGGGCCATCCACACCGCCATGCGGCAGGCTCAGCAGGAACATCAGCCGGCTGTCAAGCCGCTGAGGAGCCCTGCTTTCCCTCCCCACACCCCTGCCCCTCAGCAAGGGGGGCCATCTCCTCTGCCCTCAGGCCTGGGCGAGAGGAGAGGAGAGGAGAGGGGCTGCCCTCTTCTGCCCGGCAGCCCCACAGCACCAGCACCAGACCTTACCAGGAGCCAGGTGGCTGTCGCTCTCTTCTCCCGAGGCATGAGGGACAGGGCAAGGGGAAACGGCCTCACGTTGCGCCAGGGGAGGTTGAGATGGGAGATGAGGAAAGAGTTCTTCCCTGAAAGGCTTGACAAGCATTGGAACAGGCTGCCCAGGAAAGGGCTTGAATCACCGTCCCAGGAGGGATTTCAAAGACCTGTAGATGTGGGCCTTAGGAACGTGGTTGAGCTGTGGACTTGGCAGTGCCAGGCTAACAGCTGGACTCCATGAGCTTCGATTTCTTTTCCAACCTAAATGATTCCGTGATTTCTATTTCAGAGCCATGGGGAAGAGGCGAGGAGAGGGGCTGCCTTCTTCAGGCCAGCAGCCCCACAGGACCAGGAGGAGTCCGTTGGAGATGGCTGAGACTGCTGGAGAGCATCAGAGACCACGAGAGACCGTTGGAGACCACAGGACACCATGGGAGACCGCCGGAGAGGACCAGACACTGGCGGTGTCCTGCGGCCTCCGGTGGTCTCACACTGGAGACCACTGGAGTCTGCCGGAAACCGCCAGAGTCCATCGGAGACCACCAGAGACTGCCAGACATCGCTGAAGACCGCTGCAGACAACCAGAGACCATCGGAGACCGCCAGACACTGCTAGAGATTGCCAGAGACCATCAGAGAACACCAAAGACCACCAGAGACCGCCAGAGACCACTGCAGCCAGCCACAGCCTGTTGGACTCCCCTGGAGCGCCACCCAGGTTATTGGGGCCTGGAGTTGGCATTATTTCAGTCTGAGGATGAGAAAGCCAGTGGCAGGGTGCTGTCCTCAGCCAGATCTCGCCTCAGCCACCGCATGGGTGGGGGAAAAAAGCCAGACCCACTCTGGCCGTGCACAGAGAAGAGCATCAAAGACAGTAGATGCCAGAAACATGCCAGATGCAGAGATAGCTCTTCCTTTGGAGAATCAGAAGAGTTGCCTTCTGACAGAAAGAAGTTTGGCCAAGGCTGGCCAAGAAACAATTCAAAACCCAATCAAATACAATAAAAGCCCACAAAAACACAATCAAAAAGCCAGGAAAAAGGGGCAGCCCTTGGCATTGCACAGCTTCCTCCAAAGCATCCCCACCAAGTTCCTCATCATCGATGTCTAATGAGGACTGGATGCCAGCCATGGAGAGGAGGAGCAAGCAGGCCGACATGGGAGAGCTGAAAGCGTAAGCGTGGGCAGCAGCCTGCCTGTTGAGCAGGAGCCCTGAGTGCTGGCTGAAAGCACCTGGAAAGCTGGGCAACACAGCCACTGGCTCCCAGCTTCCTTGGCCAAGCTTTGGGCATGGCTGTGGGAAACCTCTGCTTTCTTCACCTTGTGCTCCTGTTCCCCCAGGGTGGCTGAGAACTTGCCAGCAGCAAATGGCCTCTTCCTGAGACGGCTGCTCCCCTTCGTGCACAACATGGGCCACAATGCCTCCACCAGCAGGATGAGCTGCAAACACCTGGCCTTTTGAGCCTCAACAGATCCTGGGGTCATGCAACTTGGCCAGCACCGAGGGATTCTCGGAGCGAACCCTGATCCCCGGACTGACCAGCCTCAAAGCAAGGATCACTGATTTGCAAGTGTAAGGTACTCTTTTAAAGTCCCTGCTTGAATTAAAAAAAAAAAAAAAAAAAGGGGGAGTTAGAAACTTAAGTGATTGCTATAACTGCAGTAATTGCTATTATAACTGTATGTTTGTTTATTGTAATTGTTGGATGTTGGTACAGCTATAGCTGTCAGGAAAATTCCTGTGAGTATATTATCCCGTGTGTATAATAATGGGTGTGGGATTATCTACAGGTGGAATTTTGAAAAAGTCCCCTTTGGGTTGTATTTTGAGTCACTAGAAACAAGTTGCTTGACTCCCCTGCTGGGGTTGCAAAAAGAGGTGATTTCATTAAGTGTTGCAATCAGTGGTGGCCGCTATATAAATTCGGGAGTGGAGAGAAGTGGCCAGTAAATGGTACTATAAGCTATAACACCTTGTTACAATTAATGTTGTTTTAAGGAGGGAAGAAAAATGGGATGAGGTAATGTATGCTGAAATGTTGTTTACATTACGATAGCATCCTGCGTGGCAGAAGAAGTGTGGAACCAGTTTGGCCCCAACGGATCCTCTAGTGTTGGCATTAGAAAATGACAGGCGAGAGAGAGAGAGAAAGGGAAAGTGTTCAAGAGGTGTTGTTCGGCACGAAGTATTGGACAGAGGGAGTTGACTCAGAGTGAGGGGGAAGAGGATGTGGAGATGTTGATGGCTTCCAGGGTTGAGACAGAGGCCTCCAAATCATGGGCCTGAACCCTCAAGAGTGGAAGGATCAGAGGACGAGTCCGAGGGAGGGGCTGCAGGAGCAACGCCGGTGGCAAGAGAGAACTGGCAGCCGGCAGGAAACTGTGTTGCAAGACCCCTTGAGGCAAGCAGTTGGAAAGAATGGTGCGGTTGTGGTGAAGGTGCCCTTTTCCATTCCGGATGTAAATAATTGGGGTGTAGCTGCAGGTAGTTATAGAGAAGATCCTGATCAGGTGGCCAGTGCCTTTGAAATGATGATCAAGACACAGAATCCAGATTAGAAAGATATTGAAACAATCCAAGTCTTATTTGATAGTACGGAAAGGGAGATGATTTGTAGACCCACAAGAACTCAAGTGAAGCACAGATAGTAGCAGGGGGATTACAAGGACGCCAGAACACCATTTTCCCTCAGTAGATCCCGGTTGGGACCCTAATGATGCTGGAGACAAATTGTGATTAACACCACATCAAAAGTGGGTTTTGTTCGGTATAAGAAATGCCGTACCAAAAGCAGTGAATTGGTCAAAACTACATGAAATTAGGCAAGATAGAAAGGAATCCCCAACCGATTTTCTAAATGAATTGAAAGATGCTGCTCAGAAGTATGCAACTCTTGATCCCGAGTCAGAAGAAGGGAAGAACCAGCTGGCGACTTTGTTTACTGCACAATTTACTGATGACGTTTGGAGAAAGTCACAAAAATTACAGGGAGCAGATTGTAGAGGCTTAGGGAAATGTCTGGATATGGCTTGGGTAGTCTACAGGAATAGAGGTCAGCGGAAGGAAAAAGGGAAAACGCTCGGCTCATTGCTGTCCTAGAAGGGACTTATAGTCCTCGGGGAGGACCCAGAGGTGGATCCAGAAGTAGTTATCGAGGAAGCGGACGTGGCAGAGGATTCCCTAAATCCAGAGTAGAGGAGAACTGGCATGCTTATTGCAAAAAGGAGTGGCATTGGAGACGAGAATGCCCATCTTTACAGAGCTCTGGGGAACTAGACGCTTCCATGCTAGCTAGAGAAGCTAGAGATTGACGGGGACCGGAGGAATCTTCCCCAGCAGAACCTCGGGTTAGCATTAAGCTGGGGAAGATGAAACAGAGACAGAATGCTTAGCTGATATAGGAGCTTCCTATTCGGTTCGCAATACAAAAAGATATGAATTAGGTTACGACACTGGAAGAGTTATTGGTGCGACAGGGAAGCTGGAAACCAGACCTTTCTTTAAACCTTTAACATTCAAGCAATTCAACACCCATGGAAAGCAATGGGTGACACACCAGCTTTTGGACTTGCCAGGGGCACCGAGGCCCTTGATTGATCGGGACTTGTTAGAAAATTAGAAGCTGAAATAAGATTGAAAAACAGAGATGCAGAGGTGCTTCTACCTGAGTCTAAATTTGTGGAAGCTACGGTATTATTGTCACAGGAAGTCGAGCAGGTAAAGAAAGGAATCCCACCCGAAGTTGAGGCTGCCGCAGTACCTACCATCCGGGCAGGAGAAGTGCCGGGAAAATCTGAAAGAGCTGAACCAGTAAGGACAGATCTAAAACCAGGATCAGCACCGGTAACATTGAAGCAATATCCTATAAAGTTAGATGCTAAGATTGGATTAGTACCTCTTATACAGAAATTCTTAAAATGTGGTTTGTTGACGAAATGCGAATCTAAATATAATACCTCCATTTTACCAGTTAAGGAGGCAGATGGAAAATCATATAGATCAGTTCAAGGTTTAAGAGCTATTAATCAGATTGTTCAGGACATCCACGCTGTAGTGGCAAATCCCTGCACATTATTGACCGCTCTAACTGAGGAACAAGGGTGCTTTACTGTATTAGATTTGAGAGATGCCTTTTTCTGCATTCCCCTTGAAACTGAAAGTCAGGTATTGTTTGCTTTTGAGTGGGAGAATCCAGAGACAGGAAGGAAAAACCAACATACCTGGACTGTATTACCACAAGGACTTAAGAATCCTCTGCCACGTCCGCTTCCTCGATAACTATTTCTGGATCCACCTCTGGGTCCTCCCCGAGGACTATAAGTCCCTCCTAGGACAGCAATGAGCCGAGCGTTTTCCCTTTTTCCTTCCGCTGACCTCTATTCCTGTAGACTACCCAAGCCATATCCAGCCATTTCCCTAAGCCTCTACAATCTGCTCCCTGTAATTTTTGTGACTTTCTCCAAACGTCATCAGTAAATTGTGCAGTAAACAAAGTCGCCAGCTGGTTCTCCCCTTCTTCTGACTCGGGATCAAGAGTTGCATACTTCTGAGCAGCATCTTTCAATTCATTTAGAAAATCGGTTGGGGATTCCTTTCTATCTTGCCTAATTTCATGTAGTTTTGACCAATTCACTGCTTTTGGTACGGCATTTCTTATACCGAACAAAACCCACTTTTGATGTGGTGTTAATCACAATTTGTCTCCAGCATCATTAGGGTCCCAACCGGAATCTACTGAGGGAAAATGGTGTTCTGGCGTCCTTGTAATCCCCCTGCTACTATCTGTGCTTCACTTGAGTTCTTGTGGGTCTACAAATCATCTCCCTTTCCGTACTATCAAATAAGACTTGGATTGTTTCAATATCTTTCTAATCTGGATTCTGTGTCTTGATCATCATTTCAAAGGCACTGGCCACCTGATCAGGATCTTCTCTATAACTACCTGCAGCTACACCCCAATTATTTACATCCGGAATGGAAAAGGGCACCTTCACCACAACCGCACCATTCTTTCCAACTGCTTGCCTCAAGGGGTCTTGCAACACAGTTTCCTGCCGGCTGCCAGTTCTCTCTGCCACCGGCGTTGCTCCTGCAGCCCCTCCCTCGGACTCGTCCTCTGATCCTTCCACTCTTGAGGGTTCAGGCCCATGATTTGGAGGCCTCTGTCTCAACCCTGGGAGCCATCAACATCTCCACATCCTCTTCCCCCTCACTCTGAGTCAACTCCCTCTGTCCAATACTTCGTGCCGAACAACACCTCTTGAACACTTTCCCTTTCTCTCTCTCTCTCGCCTGTCATTTTCTAATGCCAACACTAGAGGATCCGTTGGGGCCAAACTGGTTCCACACTTCTTCTGCCACGCAGGATGCTATCGTAATGTAAACAACATTTCAGCATACATTACCTCATCCCATTTTTCTTCCCTCCTTAAAACAACATTAATTGTAACAAGGTGTTATAGCTTATAGTACCATTTACTGGCCACTTCTCTCCACTCCCGAATTTATATAGCGGCCACCACTGATTGCAACACTTAATGAAATCACCTCTTTTTGCAACCCCAGCAGGGGAGTCAAGCAACTTGTTTCTAGTGACTCAAAATACAACCCAAAGGGGACTTCTTAAGGATTTCTCTATGCGTAGACGATCCAGCGCCCATTTTAAATACAAGGGAAAACACACATGGAGGAGTCTTTCATACACCAATAATACAAACAATCAATTGCTATAACAAACAAACAAACAAACACTTACAGTAACAGTTACCATGGTTACATTCACTATTTACCTTAAACGGGGACTCTAACCCCAGCCCTGGTCCTAAACACAACCCTGCAAAGCTTTCACTGCATCTTATGGGCAGGAATCCAAAACATCCGAAAGAATGCCTTAGTAATTACAAAACAGTCGTCCTTGCTCAGGGGCTCTTCGGTCCAGGGATCAGGGTCCTCTCGGAGAATCCCTCGGTGCCAGCTAAGGTTCCGCAATCCCACAATCCATCGAGGGTCAAGGGCAGTGTCCCAGCTGGGTCGCCAAAACTGTTACCGCAAACTGGCAGATAAAACTCTCTCAGACTCAGTTTGGAGTTTCAGAAAGCAGGCATTCTTTATGGCAGCGCCGGGCGCACAGGGGATCGCTCCTCCTATTGTGCACCCCGAATGCTGTCGTCAAACCTGATTTATACACGATGTGTATACATAGTCAATGTAACTCCAAGAAGACATTAGCATATTCATTACATTTCCGAGAAGTCATTTACATAATATAATGAGCTTTGGGGCATGCGTAGTCACGCCTTCTGGTGGTCCTCATGTTGACTGTGGGTTGTTTCTTCCTCAATCTTCATCTTCTTCATCTGTCCTTTGGCTCGCTTTTCATGATGGCAAAACGGTCTAACTGCTTAATTGGCCCTTAAAACTAATGATCTTCCTGCTACCACCTGTTTGTCAGACAATGTCCATATTTATTCCATCTTTGTCTTAGGTCGCCATGTTCTCAGGGCCAGGTACATCCTTTCTTATCTTACTAAGTCCTTGAAATGATTTGGGATGGTTACAAAAATAGCTACATTTCTTCTCTAAAAAGTTTGATTCAAATGGAGGGTGAAAATTTGCCAATCCACAGGAGAGGCCATTGTCTTTGGTAAGGGTAGATGTGCTCTAATTTGACTCACATTGTAGATTTTCCCAAATGACTGCATGAGCTGCAAAACTAATTTATTATTACAGATCTGTATATTTTGATAAATCAGCATCAGCAACATCATCCTGACCTTTCTTTTTGACTCTTCCTGTTTCTTTTATACAGAATTTTTGAAAAAGTTTTTTTTCTACAAATAGCGGTCAAAGGCACCATAAACCAAATAGTGAAAAAATCCCAATCAATAAACAGCCATTTTCCCAAATACAACTCATTAAATTTTGGAAAATTTCAGTCATAAGGGTTCTGTCTCTTCAGATTTCCAGTAATTTTTTACACTCATACCTAGTGCATGTGCTCCTGTGTGTAGCTCCTGCTGTAATCTTTTGAGTAGGGCTTCCACCATCTTCTCAGAAATCAATAATTGTTTTAATGGAGTCACCCACCATCCTCGATCATTTTTGGAACAGTCCGATTGCTCTGCCAACTGGTTTTCTTTTTCAGTATATTTCAGGGGGATGACAGTCCTAAATGAGGTGCCAAAATCAGTGCTCCTTCGATTTTTGATTCTTTCAATGGGACCTCCTTCACCAACTGATCTGCTTTCCGATTTCCCAATATGATTTCACTATTTGCCTTTTGTTGGGCTTTACAATGCATTATTGCAACTTCTTCTGGCTGCAAGACCGCTTATAAAAGTTTCTTTATTTCTGTTCCGTATCTGATTGGAGCTCCCTGTGAGCTTACAAGTCCCCTTTCTCTTGAAATGGCTCCACGTGCAGGAACTACTCCGAACGCATCTTTAGAATCTGTGTAAATGTTAACTCTTTTTCCTTGACTGAGTTCCAAGGCCTGTGTTAATGGACTCAGTTCAGCCTTTTGAGCAGAAGTATTATGAGGCAGAGATTTAGTCTCTAGGGTCTGAGTATCCAGCCCTTCGTTTTCCTTCTGACGTGAAGCTGCTTCCGTCCGTCAATAGCTCCAATTCCGCATTAGGAAAGGGTTCCTCCCGTAGGCCCGGCCTGCTGGAACGTGCTTGTTTGATAGTGGTTAAACAAGCGTCCAGTCTGAGTTTCCTTTTTAGAAACTTGATATCCTGCCAGTCCCAAAAAATTAAGCAACTTAATTAAGGTGGCTTCCAAACATGTTTTGTAGTTACCGGTGCCAATTAACAAATAATTCCCACACTGCAATAATGTCACAGCATTACGGTCACTTTGCCATTGTTCGAGTTCTGTGGCAAATCCATCACCAAATAATGTTGGTGAGTTGGAAGAGTTGTTGCCAAAGAATAGCCATGAGCAGGTAGAAAGCTTATGGGTAGGAATTAGAGATCGGGACAACAAAGGGAACTTTGTGGTAGGAGTCTACTACAGGCCGCTTGACTAGGCAGAGCCTGTCGACGATGCCTTCTTACTCCAGCTGGAAGAGGCATCACGATCACAGGCTCTCATCCTGCTGGGCGACTTTAACCACCCTGACATCTGTTGGAAAAGCAACACGGCTGGCTGCAGGCACTCCAGGAAGCTTCTAGAGTGCCTAGACGACAACTTCTTGAGACAAGAAATCACCAGCCCTACTCGAGGAGATGCATTGTTGGACCTGTTGGTCACAAATGCAAGTGAGGTCATCAGGGATATCAAAGCTGAAGGCAGTCTGGGCTGCAGTGGTCATGCTCTAGTGCAGTTCACTCTCTTAAGAAGTTTGCAGCCCACGAGAAGCACAGTTAGGATGCTCAATTTTAAGAAAGCAAACTTCCAGCTCTTCAAGGAGTTAGTAAATAGGACCCCGTGGGAAACTGCCCTTAGGGCCAAGGGAGCAGAACAAAGCTGGCAGATCTTTAAGGATGCTCTCTATAGAGCACAAAAGATCTCAATCCCGACATGTAGGAAATTGGGCAAGGAAGGCAAGAGACCACCATGGTTGAGCTGGGAGCTGCTGGTCAAACTAAGGGGCAAGATGGGGCTACACAGGAAATGGAAGAAGGGACAGGCATCCTGGGAAGAGTATAGGGACGTTGCCCGGCTGTGTAGGGGTGAGGTCAGGAAGGCCAAGGCACAGTTAGAATTGAACTTGGCAAGGGACGTAAAGAAAAACAAGAAAGGCTTCTACAGGTACATTAACCAGAAAAGGAAGGTTAAAGAAAACGTACCCCCCCCTAATGAGCAGCAGTGGGGAACTTGTATCAACGGAGGAGGAGAAGGCGGAAGTTCTCAATAATTTTTTTGCCTCAGTCTTCACTGGCAACCCCTCTCCTCCTAGCTCTTGTGTTGATGGCCCACAAGTTGAGGACCCAGGTGACAAAGTCCATCCCACTATAACTGAAGACATGGTACGTGATCACCTAAGGAATCTGAAGATAGACAAGTCCATGGGACCTGATGAAATACATCCCAGAGTCCCGAAGGAACTGGCTGATGAAGTTGCAAAGCCACTTTCCATGATATTTGAAAAGTCATGGCACTCAGGTGAAGTCCCTGCAGACTGGAAGAAAGGAAACATCACACCCATTTTTAAAAAGGGTAGAAAGGAGGACCCTGGGAACTACCGACCTGTCAGCCTCACCTCTGTACCTGGGAAGATCATGGAGCAGATCCTTCTGGACGCCATGCTTGGGCACATGGAGGACAGGGGGATGATTCAGGACAGCCAACATGGCTTTACTAGGGGCAGGTCCTGCCTGACTAACCTAGTGGCCTTCTATGATGGAGTGACTATGTCACTAGACAAGGGACGACCTATGGATGTGATCCATCTGGACTTCTGTAAGGCCTTTGACACGGTCCCCCATGACATCCTGCTCGCCAAACTGGAGAGATACGGATTTGATGGGTGGACGGTTCAGTGGATAAGGAATTGGCTGGATGGTCGCATCCAGAGGGTAGTACTCAATGGCTTTAAGTCCAGATGGAGAGCAGTGACAAGTGGTGTCCCTCAAGGGTCTGTGCTGGGACCGGTACTGTTCAACATTTTTATCAACGATATAGACAGAGGGATGGAGTGCACCATCAGCAAGTTTGCGGACGACACCAAGCTGTGTGGTCTTGTCGATACACCAGAGGGACGGGATGTCATCCAGAGGGACCTGGACAGGCTGGAGAGGTGGGCTCAAGTAAACCTCATGAGGTTCAACAAGAGCAAGTGCAGAGTTATGCACCTGGGCTGGAACAATCCTCGCTATCAGTACAGACTAGGGGATGAGGTATTAGAAAGCAGCCCTGAGGAAAGGGACTTGGGGGTGCTGATGGATGAAAAGCTGGACATGAGCAGGCAGTGTGCACTTGCAGCCCAGAAGGCCAATCGTATCCTGGGCTGCATCAAGAGATGTGTTGCCAGCAGATCCAGAGAAGTGATTCTGCCACTTTCCACTGCTCTGGTGAGATCTCACCTGGAGTACTGTGTGCAGGTCTGGAGCCCTCAATATAAGAAGGACATGGACCTGATAGAGAGGGTCCAGAGGAGGGCCACGAAAATGATCAGAGGGTTGGAGCACCTCTGCTATGAGGACAGGCCGAGGGAGCTGGGGTTGTTCAGCCTGGAGAAGAGGAGGCTCCGGGGAGACCTAATAGCAGCCTTCCAGTACCTGAATGGGGCCTACAGGAAGGCTGGAGACAGTCTGTTTACAAAGGCCGGCAATGACAGAACAAGGGGTAATGGCTTTAAACTGGAAAAAAGCAGATTTAGATTAGACATTAGGAATAAGTTCTTTACCATGAGGGTGGTGGAGCACTGGAATAGGTTGCCAAGAGAGGTGGTTGAGGCCCCTTCCCTGGAGACATTCAAGGTAAGGCTCGACGAGGCCCTGGGCGACCTGGTCTAGTTGGGGGTGTCCCCGCTGACTGCGGGGGGGGTCGGACTAGATGACCTTTGAAGGTCCCTTCCGGCCCAGATGATTCTATGATTCTATAATGTAGGGCTGGTTTTAAACCCTTGAGGAAGGACAGTCCAACAGAGTTGTGTCTTTGGTTCCGTAGTAGGATTCTCCCACTCGAAGGCAGAGATGGTCTGGCTCTGCTCATCCACAGGTATATAGAGGAAGGCATCTTTTAAATCCAGTACTGTGCAGTAAATATTGCTGGTAGGAGTTGAAGCAAGTGTGTTTGGGACCACAGCGTGGACCTCTATCATCCTTGTATTCCGTTGCATGAGGTTTCTTCACAGATAGGATTGGAGTATTAAATTCCAGTTGTCATTCTCCTAACAGTCTGTGCTTTAAGAAAGAATTTATTACAGGTTCTAATGCTTTTCCAGCCTTCAATTTCATGGAATACTGTTTTTTTTCTTACCGGCTGAGCTCCCAGTTTCCATGGTGTCTACCAGAGTCACGTTCTTCACTTGTCCAGGTATCTTTGATTCCCACACTAGAGGTGAGACTGCATTCAATACTTCCTCTGGAATATTCATTTTTTCATTTGGACCCTTTTTGGTTAACAAACATATCAGGGCTTTCCCGGCAGCTTCTGGAGGAACATGCAGTTGAGCAGTCTTCAGTACAGGTTAGTTGGGCATTCACTTTACAAAGTAAATCCCGTCCAAGCAAGGGGAGGGGGCATAATGGCATATAGAATTACAGAATTGCCTGGGTTGGAAGGGACCTTTCAGATCCTCAAGTCCAACCATCAACCTAACACTGACAAAAACCACCACTAAACCGTATTTCTAAGCACTCTGTCTACCTGGCTTTTAAATAACCTCCAGGGATGGTGACTCAACCACTTCCCTGGGCAACCTGTTCCAGTGCTTACTAACCCTTTCAGTGTAAAAATTTTTCCTAATATCCAACCTAAGCCTCCTCTAGTACAACTTAGGGCTGTTTCCTCTTGTCCTGTCACCTGTTCCTTGAGAGAAGAGACTGACCTCCCCTGGCTCCACCCTCCTTTGAGGGAGTTGTAGAGAGCGAGAAGGTCTCCTCTCAGCCTCCTATTCTCCAGGCTGAACACCCCCAGCTCCCTCAGCCGCTCCTCACAAGACTTTTGGTGGAACTCATGAACTAATTCAGTATCTCCAGTTCCGTAGGGTGTAAAAACAGCCTTAAAGTCTTTTTTGCTCTTGCACCAACAACGCTTATTTAAGCTTTAGTCAAGGGTCCCTCACAGCCAGTTACAACAGAGTGTGTGGCCCTGCTGTCAGTTTTCCCAAGCTCGCACCCCCCCAGCTCTGGATGGTGGTTGGACTCAATGATCCGAAAGGTCTCTTCCAACCTAGGCAGTTCTATGACTCTAATTCTATACGATTTCTTTTTTTTTTTTTTTTTTTTTAAAATACTCCACACAAATGTAGGGTTACTATAACTCATGTGCATTTCTATTTAATCCTATAGTTCTATTTTGCAGTTTCATTTTGTCAGAAGTGAAGGTATAAATGACTGATATTTGCTAATAAATGTTTAAATCTTCCTCTTGCCAGGACGACTTCTCAACAAATTAATAGAAGAGAGGAGGAGAAGACAAGTGGGGCTGCAGCCCCTAAACCCTGGGGGCCATTTGTAAATTGGCAAATTTCCTCCATTCAGGTGCTCTAATGGTGTAACTTGGAGAGCGTCCCTGTCACCTGGGATATGTTCTCAGGATGCAGGCCTGGCCTTGGGAACCTGCAGGTGGAACAACTGTGGCAAAAAACCATTGCGGAGCTCTATTTCCGGGGTTTAGTGTCCCCTGAGACGAGAGAGCAAGAAGGGGACCAGTTTTACTGGCCAAGGAATGCAGAAAACGTGGGAAGCCCTACAGGGAGACCCAAAGTGTCCCTGTGCCCATCACCCCCCATCCCGTGGGGCTGCAGAGAGGAAAAACTCCCCATTTTAAAAGGAAAACGGTTACAGCTTGTGCAGAAAGTAGCCTGAGACGTTGAGATGCGTTCCCTCTGCCAGGGATGGAGGTGAGCAGCAGTGTGAACAGAAAAGGTGGGCTGTCATCTCCTGGGACTTTCCTGGGCAGCCCCAGGTGAGCATCTGACACAGCACCCGAGCTGCCGTGCAGTCAACCGGGGCACTGGCAGAGGAGGCTTTCCTGAAATATTGCCAGGGACTGATGAAATGGGGGAGGCCTTTCCACACCCAGCTGGAAGGAGCTTGTCCAGAGCCCCCCACTGAAGCCTCAGGGGGTCAAAGGCCCGGCAGATGCTGCCTGGAGACCGGGCTGGCACTTGTCCATGAGGACGGGCTGGGTTATTCCTTGGCATTTCCATACATCCAGACCTCTTTGGGAAGGATGGGCACCACTTGCCCCAGTGTCCCACAGACAGTCTGCAACGCTCTGGGCAAAACCCACTTGTTCAAGGAGGGGATGGTTGGGAAGAACGGCTTAAAACAGGAAGGAAGTGAAATGTGTTGGGATTATTAACTTTGGGGGTGTGTATGTATTAAGCTGCCCCCCTTTAAGGGGGCTCAACCCCATCCCTGCTGTGCATCCCGTTGCCATGGCCCGTGCTCCATCTGCAACTGCCAGTGCCTGGTGACGGGCACAACGCACCCTTCTGCCCTGCGCCCCACAGCCCTTCTGCCCTGCTCCTCATGCGTTGAACCCATAACCCAGCCCTTCCCTTCCCGACTTCTCCCAGCGACTCCTTCCCGTCTCTCTGTTGCCATCTGGCATCATGAAAGCCCAGAAGAGAGCTCTTGCGCTGCCCGAGGTATGTCGCCGCTCCATGGAGGTGGGCACCCCCCCAGCCCGAGCAGGCTGGAGCAGGCACCGTGGGGATGGGGTGGGGTGGGGACCTCGCTCTGGGGAGCTCGAGGGGCCGGGAGCTTGGCTCGCCCTCTCCCCCCAGCCCTGCAAGGCCAGGGGCTGGCAGAAGCCCTTCTGGGATGCTCATGCCCTGCTGGGATGGAGCATCCCTGCGCGGGGGGACACGAGCCCTGCCCAGGGAGCAGCATCGAGCCCAAAGGGCAGCTGAACAGAGTAAGGAGCTTCTGGGCGCCCAGGCAGGCGTGGGGCCGGGGTCTGCACGTGGGGGGCACGGTCTGTGCCCAGGCCCCATGGGGCAGGGAGCAGGGCCACTCACTCCTGCCCCCTCTGCTCCAGCAGATCCTTTATGATGGGCAAGAAAACCCTGTGAGGAAGGGTTTGACTTCTGTGTCCTTCACAGCTTTATTGCTGGGGAGCGTTTTGTCCTGGGTCTCAGGAGAGGGCTGTGCTGCCTGTTCCGTTCTAGGGCTGGCTCTGGGAAAGAATCAGATGAAACATAGTGTTTTGGAAGGCAAGAATGCTGGTGTCCGACACAGAGAGCTGCCTCTGTGCTTCTCCTTCTGCTTCAGGGCTAAGGCAGACCAGGGAAAGGAAGGGTGGGAGAGCAGGAGAGCATTCCTGGGGTTCAGGCGGCAGCGAGCACTCGTGGTCATGAGCTGAGGATACCCAGCTGTGACAGCGCAACAGTGGGAGACTGAGGAGAGCTGCTGGCAGTGAGTGACACCTTCCCCTCCCTTCCTCTCCGTAGTCACCACACCATTATGCCTGGAAGAAGCCACCAGCTCCTGAGATACCCCAGGAATGGAGGGGAAAGCGATGGGTGCGAACAGCAGTGAAGGGAACACAAGAATTGGACTAAACATTCCCTTTCTTCTTCAGGGATCCTTCCCAGGCAGGTGGGAAGCGACAGAAGACCACAGCCTGGAGAAAGCCCTGCCTCGGGTGGAAGAGGAACAGCAAAGGTAGAAGGAAGAAGCGTTTCCTCCTACTGGGTGTCCTGGATGCTCCTGGAAGGGAGGGAAAAGGTGTCAGAGCTCCCCAGTGTCCCCAAGGGAAGTGGTGGGGCAAGCCCTTTTGAAAGGAGAAAGGTCCACAACCTGTTCTGTGGGGCAGTAATAGGGGTGTGTGCTGCATGGCTCTGTTCTGAGCAGGGGGTTTCTTCCGGGTGGGCTCCAAGGGTCCCTTTCCAGCGTAAGTTATGCCCTGGAGCAGTAGGTTAGGGAGTGGGGACAGGGCCAGAGAAAGGTGATGCATCCAGTGATGAGGCAGCACGAAGGGGAGGCAGCCGTTACCTGTGGGCATCATCCGAGTTGGAGAGGAAGGGAAACCAGAATTGTAGATGGACATTGAAGGCTAAAGGAGAAGCACATGAGTTTGCCGCCCCACGAGAGATCTTAATTCACCTGAGAAAGCGCTTTTCCTGCCTCTCAGTTTGACACCAAAGTCAGTGTTGGGGGAGCTGGGAAATCCCGGGGCTGCTGCTTGTGGATGGGGGTTGTTCAGTGGCCCCCTGGCTGTTCCTCCCTTCCCAAGGTGTGAAGATCTGGCCAAAGGGAATGCTGTCCTGCGGGAGCACCTCGAGAAAGCGAATGAGGTGAATTCAGCCCTTAAAGGAGATGCTGGAAAACTGAGGTCGAATCGGATGAGGGCACGGGAGGAGCTGGAAGCGAAGGAGAGAGAATGGCACCGGGAACGTGAGGTGAGGACGAGCTGCGGGAATGTCCGAGGTGATGCCAGCGTGGCACGAGAATGTGTTTTATTTCTGGCCTAGAGGCCCTGCAGTGAGAAGGTTGTGGTGGTGTTGAGGATGTGTTGGTGTTGATGAGCAGAAGAGAGGAGCTGTCGCGGACAGAGCGATAGCCTTCACTCGGAAAAGAGAAGCAGCAATATGTTTATTGATATGAAACAATGGAGGTGAGGACGGGCTGCAGGAATGTCCGAGGTGATGCCAGCATGGCACGAGAATGTGTTTTATTTCTGGCCTAGAGACCTTGCTGTGAGAGGGTTGTGGGTTGAGGATGTGTTGGTGTTGAGGATGTGCTGGTGTTGGGGAGCAGAAGACACCCATGGGAGATGGAGGGGTGTCAACAAATGGTGGTGATGGAAGAGGCCCCACTGCTGTCGCTGTGCTGCTCGGTCCTAAAGGCCAGTGCTGCTGCTGCTGGGCGCTGTAGGGTGGTGACACAGGAGTGCTCGTCTCTCTGGTAGTTCTTTAATCTCTGTCTGGAGCAGTGAGAGCAGAGAGGTCCGTGTGTTTTCAGATTCCGAGCATCCAAGGGAAGACCAAGAGGGGCCTCCCTCACCGACAGCAAATATGACAGTGGCCTTGGAGGGGCTTGTCTTTGTTGTCCTCCCCCAAGACTGCGAGACACCTCTGCAAGGCGAGATGCTGAATGGGGTCACTTGCTTTGCTGATGTCCCCTCCTGCAGGAGAAGGGTGGATGTTCCCTTGTGTGCAGTCAGGTGGCAGCTCTGCTGAGGCTGCTCCTGTGGTGCTTCTTCAGTCCTCGATGCCCTGTTGGAGTAGTTATTGAAGGAGACCTGGCGATGGTGGTGCGCCGCTCTCCCAGCTGAAAGACTTGTGCAGTGACGGCGAAGGCTGAGCTGGCATTTCTTTTTGTCTTTGCATCTGTAGCTTTATGACAACTATGTAAGGGGTGAACGTGACCGTCTGCTCGGCCTGTGGCGTCAGGTGGACACCTTCCTCCATCATTTTCTGGAGATGAAGACTGCCATGGGCCGGTGAGTAGAAGTTGAAGCCAGATGTCCTGCAGAAAAGATGTCCCTTCCCTTCACCCCTCTCTGGGGTTCCTTTCTCTCCACAAACAGAAGTAATGCAGCCGTGATGGTACCTGCCTCTGGTGTCAGGATGCAATTTCAAACTCTGGGCTACTGTCAGCCATTTATCTTATTGGATTATAAGCCTTCCTTAATGCCGCGAGTGTGCCTGACCTACTGTTCAATTCTCTTGTTCTTTGTGCTTTTTTGTTGCAACATTTTTGGGTTATTCTTACATGCCCTTCCTGAAATGTTTGTTGTGTAGATATTGTCATGAGCCTCTGAGCAGTCACTTGCCAGGGTGTTCCTTGCAAGCCTGAGTGCAGGAGGCCTTTGGGGCAAGAAGGGCTATTTTGCAGCATGGAGCATCTTAATCTGAATCATCCCGTGTCCAACTACTGCATAAGGAAGGATCGATGTTCAAAGGCACAGAAAAACAATCCAAGACCAAAGAGAAACATCAGGCTTCCGGAAACATCTCCATGGTTTAATTATGGCTCAACTCAGAGCCAAGTTTTTCTGTCCATGAAAGTAGAAAGCACACAGGATGCAATAAATCCTGGTGCAATGATGACCACCTTTATCATCACAGACATTAAATAATGCCCTGCCCAGGCATTTAAATCACAATTTTCTCATGATTTTATTTCCTGGCTTTCATGACTTGTGCACAATTCATACCACCAATGGCCTGACCCATTTAAAAACTTCTGAACACATTTTATGTTTTACATAAGATATCCATAATACGATTTGTTCCTTTTGCATTAAGTTAATGAAAACCTGTGCATTTTCTAAAAATGAAAAAAATTATTTTATGGAAAGTATCAACAGTTTTTAAAGCCCTTTGTATCAGCGATAAGTACATCTAGATCGGCTAGTAGGAACCAATATTCTGACTCACATTTTTCTGTGCCAGATTAGTCTTTACATTTGTTTTGATAGAAAAGCAGGCAACAGCCTATTTCATGGACAATAAATTCAAGGTAGTAATGAGGAGATAGTACTGCCTCAGCTAACTGCACACAGATTTGACACAAATCTAGTATGGCCCTTAATGAATCTATATACTTGATTAGAGTTCCTGTCTTTTGTAGGACTAAATAGCTTTGCACAGAAAAGTAGCTCATTTCAAATAGGGTTAAGGGAGTCACTCTGTTCTAAAAGAAAATAAACTTTAGAAACTTTCAAGAAAGTTCCATGTTTCTTGTGAATTGTTTCGAATCATTTCCTATCAAAAAATTCAGAGAGATTCTTCTCTCTGGGATTCGGAGACAAAGAATGTCTCCAAATATAAAAACGTCAATGAAACACTAAGTGGCCGTATTATAGTAAAAGATCTGTGTTATTTTAGCCTGAAATCTCCATATTATCCACTTCCTTTTCTTACTTGTCAGAAATTTTTCCTTTTTTATCGTCTTCTTTATTATTTGCAGTGAGCACTTTTTCTACCGCAAATAACCCTGGTCTATGAATTTCTTAAAATTTCCCTTTCTCTCATCTTGATTTCACGCCAGTTGTCAGTTTCCCACTTCAAGATCTTATTTTCTTTTCCAAGATATTTGTCTCCATCTTCCAACTCTTTTTTTTATTTTTTATTTTCTCTCTGCTGTTGTAGGTTGCCTATTTTGTAAATCTAATTTTCCCTCAGGAAATGTAACTCTCTTCCTTTATTAGCTTATATAAGACTTCATATTAAATAGAGGCTAACTTGGAGGGTGAAAATATGGCTCCGCAAAGATCAATAGCAGACCTTGTCCCGAGTCAGGACTTCAACCTAGGAATGGAGGTGGCATCATCAACAATTTCAGCCTACATAATACGACTGGGCTAATAACTCAGCAAAAGGAATTCCTGTCTCTAATTTAACAGATCGTAAACGGCTCATGCCCTATTCCAAGCCATTTCCCAAGAAAGCTGCACGAGTAGCAATCCACGCATGTCACATATGGAATCTGCATAAAATCAGAATAATAGGGTGCAATTTGTAACTCTTTACAGGTGAACCATCCCACACATAAAGAGCAATTTCCAGCTGAGACAAGCTTGGCTTGGCCGGGAAGATAAACCCCTTGTGGCTCAACCTACTAAAGCTGCTGTCTACGCACGAAGCAGGGTCCCATGTGGAGCTGTAGCTCTTGCAGCGCAGGGCACAAGATGTACAGGTTATAGCGCAAGCACACAGTTTGGGATAAAAAACCCAGTTACAACATCTAACCTCAGATTACAGCAGAGAAGTTTTAGTCTCAAATTCCATCTGTTTTGTAACAGAGCCCCAGGACAGATTACAACCAAATTTGAGAAGAGCATATAGAAAACACACTTCCCTTGATGATGTCTGACCTTATTCCTTGGGGAAATATCCCTATGTTTATACATCTTGGAATAAATTGCTCTTTTGCCATGTAGATAATTTTTGTCACCGGTCTTGATGGGTAGGTGCCTGAGAAGAGCCATTTTACTGTAAGACTAGATAGAGTGAGACCTGTCATAAGCTTTGTTTTTCTTTGTACTCTGGGGAAAGCAAAAGATTTGCTGTGCCATCACACCCCTTTGAATCTCTACTTCCAGGCCAGCTGTGTGAAAATGAACAGTTGGACTATGATTTATTTCTCTTTGTATCACCCTAGCAATGTGTTAAGGACAAGTGTTTGTCTTCTATTGAAATATCTCTGTCTCGCTCTTAAAACTTTATGGTATTATGCCACAAGGCTACTAATTAGGGTTTGGGTTTGGTTTGGGTTTTTTTTTTTTTCTAATGTGTTTCGTTTTTTTCATCCCTGACAAAAATCTTAACCCCTTTCTGCCTCTAAAAAGTACCTATAGAAATAAAGAAATTGAGGTGTGCATATTCCTAGACAGTCTGGCAGGACTGTCATGGTTTAGTTATCTGAATTACACAGACACCACATGGAGAAGTGCAGAATGAAATAAAAATAGCTGCCTTAGTCTTTTCCCAGAGATGACCAGGCCCATCCTTCTGGGATTCTCACTCGTATCACAAACAGGTTCATAAACACATGTAAAAAATGATGTGTAGAATGTTACAAAACCTTCTCTGTTTCAGATGGAACAGAATATTTTGGTTCCTAAATATAAGATTTTAAATCCTTATATAGAAGTATTTGAAGTATGTGCATTCACATGCATGTATATGCACACAGACGTTGTAAATACATTAGTTTTAAAGTGGATTAATCAGCTCAGGTAAATCAGCCTACCACTTCTTGTGGCAAAAAATTATGCTGCATTTTACTCTGGATCTCACTTACAAAATATCCCTTTGCAATGAAACTGAGACCAAGGGTCTGATGATCCAACCCCACTTGGCTTACGTCTAATGGACAAATACACTTCAGATTGCTGATACATAACACCATAGAAAGGGAGATGCAAGACTAGCATTGAAGAAGGGGTTCTGGTTGATACCAAAGTGATTCTGATTGATTGGAAAATTTTGTTCAGGCTCACAGTTTTTGAGCTCTGAAAGAAGGAGAAGAACCCGTATGGAGGTTAGCCTGTGGTTCTGCACAGTGCAAGCATCTCTTCATACCCAGTATCACAGGCTGCGCTAGGTATTAAATATTCTGTTTTCTACTCAAAGAGATAGACGGAGAACTACCAAAAACAAAACAGGACATGCAATTTCATGATGCTGAGTATGGCCCTCGCTCTGCATTCATAATAGCACTTTGGTTACACAAAAAGCTCCTTAAGTTTCCAGAGAAATCCTGACACATACAACATTAAACATTATTTACATATAATTAGGCAGAATCAAATCCTGCAAGTTAGTTCATCAGATTTCGCCAAGGCCAGTTGTTTCTGTAAGCACTGAATCATTAATACATTAATATGCAGATACTTCTATAATTATAAGGCTGTCAGATAAGAAACCTGCTGCCTCAGACAGATAAAGAAACTTGGAGCTAGTCACAGATAGAAACTTTGATTCAGCCCAACTGTGTTTGGACAAACCTACACTTTTAGATGTAAACCAGCAGCAGAGAAATGAAACAATGAATCCCACATTAAAGAAACTTGGACAAAGAAGCAGAAGATAAAATAATGATCGCAAATTCTCACTGCATTTTTGGAAAGAAGAAAAAGTCTAAGAAGGAGAGCTATAGTGTTATGTATAATTCTGCATTCATAAAGGCAGTGAAACCATATTTTCTGCTTTGCCGTGCAAGAGTTTTCTTTTTTGTTGGATCTTTATTTAGGCAGCAGCATCTCTGAACGATATGGTCAAATTGAAGACAGGGACAGTATTTTCCTACAGAGTGCAGCCCAGCATACTTGGGAAAGTGACTTAAGAGGAGAAAGACAGATCTAAAGAGACACACATTTTTCCCACGTCTTGTGTCCTATCTGCCAGTTTCGTGCACATCCCTGGGACACGGGGCTTTAAGACAGTGCTACCTCGGTATGTTGAATGCCTGAATTGCTTCCCAGTGTTTAGACACAAAATTTGTGTCAGAAATAGCGTGGACAGCAGGACTAGGGAATTGGCCATCCCTTTGTACCAGGCACCGGGGAGGTCGCACCTCAAGGGCCGTGTCCAGTTTTGGGCCCCTCACAACAGGAAAGACATTGAGGGGTTGGAGTGTGTCCAGAGAAGGGCAACAGAGCTGGTAAGGGGTCTGGAGCACAAGTCTTGTGAGGAGCGGCTGAGGGAGCTGGGGGTGTTCAGCCTGGAGAAAAGGAGGCTGAGGAAAGACCTTCTCGCTCTCTACAACTCCCTGAAAGGAGGGTGTAGCCAGGGGAGATCGTCTCTCCTCCCAAGGAACAGGCAATGGGACAAGAGGGAACGGCCTCAAGTTGCACCAGGGGAGCTTTAGGATGGATATTAGGAACTATTTCTTCACACAAAGGGTTATTAAGCGTTGGAACAGGCTGCCCAGGGAAGTGGTGGAGTCATCATCCCTGGTGGTATTTAAAAGACACGTAGACGTGGTGCTGAGGGACATGGGTTAGTGGTGGAGTTGGCAGTGTTAGGTCTATGGTTGGACTCGATGATCTTAAGGGTTTTTTACAACCTAAATGGTTCCACGATGCTGTGACTTATGTGACTGCGCCATCACGCTGAGCTCCACCTGGGTCTGCCCTGGCCCTGGAAGCCAGGATGAGGCCCAGGGGACAGGGGTGAGGCAAAAAGGTGAGGGGCAATGAGACGACCACACTCCCGAGTCAAGAGGCTGTCACCGCACAGACAGGAGTGACCCTGACCTCTCAACAACATTTGTCCCATTGGACTGAGTTACGGGCTTTGTCCACGCCGCTGTCTCTAAGTAAACGCTGAAGCGTGACAGCCATTTGCCCCAGGCAGCCAAGGCCTGAGCCTTCCATCACCCCTGGACATGCTGTGGCCATGCAACAGCGAAAGAATGCTGGAAGTGGCCCTGTCACAAAGCGTTGCTGGGAAGCACGGGCGGTGAGCTGTCACAGCGTAGAGGCCAAGCAGACCAGTGAGAAGCCAGACAGCCAGCTATTCCATGCGTTATAAAAGCACATGGACAATAAGTTAAGGATTCAAGAGTATGGCAGAAAGCTAGGCAGAGATTCTGCATGGTGTCAGATGCCCTCTACTGCCTTTCTTAGTTGATATTAACCTGCTTTTTATGGCAGAAGACTACAAAGAAAAAGGACAAGACCATGCGACACTATCACACTCAGCCACACAGCCACAGATTTTCTACCTTCCACACGGACAGAGACACAAAGTTAAGGATACAAGACTGTGGCAGAGATCTGTGCAGAAGTGTTCATTGTGACTATCATGTCAAAGCCTATCATGCTTTCTCTTTTTTAAAATTTCCTGCCATTTAGAGCTACAGAGACAGAGAGGAATGGGAGAGGAGCATGCTGTACTCCAATTCTCAACCACCCAGGGATTCTATACCTTCTACAAGAACATGGGCAAAAACCAAAGGATTAAAGAGGGGGCAGAGACCTTGTCACTGGTGTCAAGGGTCACTGATGGCCTCTGCTGCCTTAGTTTGTTGCTATTTTCCTGATTGTTTTGGCAGAAGGCCAGAGAGAGAAAGGACAAGACCATGGGACACTCCTATGTTCAGTAAGAGCGATAGAGATTCTCTACCTTCTACGAAGACAGAGAAAGTTAGTGATTAAAGAGTCCGGCAGAGACGTAAGCAGGGGTGTCCATCGCAATGGATAGTCTCCAATGCCTTTATTATTTCCCAATTGCCTGCCATTTAGAGCTGCAAGGAGAGATGGGAACCGGAGCAGAGCAGGGTGCACTGCCATCCTCAAGCACCCAGAGATTCTCTACCTTCTACAAGAACATGGACACAAATGCAAGGATTCAAGAGTATGGCAGAGACCTGGGCAGGGGTGGTCCGTGGTGAGTCAGGGTGCATGCCCCACTGGTTTTATCCTCTCTCATACAGCCACAGGCCCCGAAAAGGAGAGGAGCAGACCATGGCACAGTGCCATCCTCAGCCAGAAATCCAGAGATTCTCTACCTTCTACGAAGACACAGAAAGTTAAGGATTCAAGAGTGTGGCCGAAACCTCGCCCGGGGTGTCCTTCGTGACGGATGGTCTCTAATGCCTATGTTTTTTCCCAATTGCCTGCCATTTAGAGCTGCAAGGAGAGATGGGAACCGGAGCAGAGCAGGGTGCACTGCCATCCTCAAGCACCCAGAGATTCTCTACCTTCTACAAGAACATGGACACAAAGTTAGGGATTCCAGAGTGTGGCAGAGACCTGGGCAGGGGTGGTCCGTGGTGAGTCAGGGTGCATGCCCCACTGGTTTTATCCTCTCTCATACAGCCACAGGCCCCGAAAAGGAGAGGAGCAGACCATGGCACAGTGCCATCCTCAGCCAGAAATCCAGAGATTCTCTACCTTCTACGAAGACACAGAAAGTTAAGGATTCAAGAGTGTGGCCGAAACCTCGCCCGGGGTGTCCTTCGTGACGGATGGTCTCTAATGCCTATGTTTTTTCCCAATTGCCTGCCATTTAGAGCTGCAAGGAGAGATGGGAACCGGAGCAGAGCAGGGTGCACTGCCATCCTCAAGCACCCAGAGATTCTCTACCTTCTACAAGAACATGGACACAAATGCAAGGATTCAAGAGTGTGGCAGAGACCTGGGCAGGGGTGGTCCGTGGTGAGTCAGGGTGCATGCCCCATTGTTTTTATTCTCTCTCATACAGCCACAGGCCCCAAAAAGGAGAGGAGCAGACCATGGCACAGTGCAATCCTCAGCCAGAAATCCAGAGATTCTCTACCTTCTACGAAGACACAGAAAGTTAAGGATTCAAGAGGGTGGCCGAAACCTGGGCAGGGGTGTCCATCGTGACGGATGGTCTCTAATGCCTTTATTTTTTCCCAATTGCCTGCCATTTAGAACTGCAAGGAGAGATGGGAACGGGAGCAGAGCAGGGTGCACTGCCATCCTCAAGCACCCAGAGATTCTCTACCTTCTACAAGAACGCGGACGCAAACTTAGGGATTCAAGAGTGTGGCAGAGACCTGGGCAGGGGTGGTCCGTGGTGAGTCAGGGTGCATGCCCCATTGGTTTTATTCTCTCTCATACAGCCACAGGCCCCGAAAAGGAGAGGAGCAGACCATGGCACAGTGCCATCCTCAGCCAGAAATCCAGAGCTTCTCTACCTTCTACGAAGACACAGAAAGTTAAGGATTCAAGAGGGTGGCCGAAACCTGGGCAGGGCTATCTATCGTGATCAATGGTCTCTAATGCCTTTATTATTTCCCAATTATCTGCCATTTAGAGCTGCAAGGACAGATGGGAACCGGAGCAGAGCAGGGTGCACTGCCATCCTCAAGCACCCAGAGATTCTCTACCTTGTGCGAGAACACGGCCACAAAGTTAAGGATTCAAGAGTGTGGCGGAGACCTGGGCAGGGGTGGTCCGTGGTGAGTCAGGGTGCATGCCCCATTGGTTTTATTCTCTCTCATACAGCCACAGGCCCCGAAAAGGAGAGGAGCAGACCATGGCACAGTGCCATCCTCAGCCAGAAATCCAGAGCTTCTCTACCTTCTACGAAGACACAGAAAGTTAAGGATTCAAGAGGGTGGCCGAAACCTGGGCAGGGGTGTCCTTCGAGACGGATGGTCTCTAATGCCTATGTTTTTTCCCAATTGCCTGCCATTTAGAGCTGCAAGGAGAGATGGGAACCGGAGCAGAGCAGGGTGCACTGCCATCCTCAAGCACCCAGAGATTCTCTACCTTCTACAAGAACATGGACACAAATGCAAGGATTCAAGAGTGTGGCAGAGACCTGGGCAGGGGTGGTCCGTGCTGAGTCAGGGTGCATGCCCCATTGTTTTTATTCTCTCTCATACAGCCACAGGCCCCAAAAAGGAGAGGAGCAGACCATGGCACAGTGCAATCCTCAGCCAGAAATCCAGAGATTCTCTACCTTCTACGAAGACACAGAAAGTTAAGGATTCAAGAGGGTGGCCGAAACCTGGGCAGGGGTGTCCTTCGTGAACGGATGGTCTCTAATGCCTTTATTTTTTCCCAATTGCCTGCCATTTAGAACTGCAAGGAGAGATGGGAACCGGAGCAGAGCAGGGTGCACTGCCATCCTCAAGCACCCAGAGATTCTCTACCTTCTACAAGAACGCGGACACAAAGGCAAGGATTCAAGAGTGTGGCAGAGACCTGAGCAGGGGTGGTCCGTGGTGAGTCAGGGTGCATGCCCCATTGGTTTTATTCTCTCTCATACAGCCACAGGCCCCGAAAAGGAGAGGAGCAGACCATGGCACAGTGCCATCCTCAGCCAGAAATCCAGAGCTTCTCTACCTTCTACGAAGACACAGAAAGTTAAGGATTCAAGAGTGTGGCCGAAACCTGGGCAGGGCTATCTATTGTGATCAATGGTCTCTAATGCCTTTATTTTTTCCCAATTGCCTGCCATTTAGAGCTGCAAGGACAGATGGGAACCGGAGCAGAGCAGGGTGCACTGCCATCCTCAAGCACCCAGAGATTCTCTACCTTGTGCGAGAATACGGCCACAAAGGCAAGGATTCAAGAGTGTGGCAGAGACCTGGGCAGGGGTGGTCCGTGGTGAGTCAGGGTGCATGCCCCATTGGTTTTATTCTCTCTCATACAGCCACAGGCCCCAAAAAGGAGAGGAGCAGACCATGGCACAGTGCCATCCTCAGCCAGAAATCCAGAGATTCTCTACCTTCTACGAAGACACAGAAAGTTAAGGATTCAAGAGTGTGGCCGAAACCTGAGCAGGGGTGTCCTTCGTGAACGGATGGTCTCTAATGCCTTTATTTTTTCCCAATTGCCTGCCATTTAGAGCTGCAAGGAGAGATGGGAACTGGAGCAGAGCAGGGTGCACTGCCATCCTCAAGCACCCAGAGATTCTCTACCTTCCATAAGAACACTGGCACCAAGTTAAGGATTCAAGAGGGTGGCAGAGACCTGGGCAGGGGTGGTCCGTGGTGAGTGAGCATGGCTGACCTCCTGTTTGTTATCCTGTCTCTTACAGTTGCAGGCCCAGACCATGACAAACTCCCATCTTGAATCACAGCGATTCTCTACCTTTGAAAAGGACTCAGACAAAAAGTTAGGGATTCAAGAGTGTGGCAGAGACCTGGGCAGGGGTGGTCCGTGGTGAGTCAGGGTGCATGCCCCATTGGTTTTATTCTCTCTCATACAGCCACAGGCCCCGAAAAGGAGAGGAGCAGACCATGGCACAGTGCCATCCTCAGCCAGAAATCCAGAGATTCTCTACCTTCTACGAAGACACAGAAAGTTAAGGATTCAAGAGGGTGGCCGAAACCTGGGCAGGGGTGTCCTTCGAGACGGATGGTCTCTAATGCCTTTATTTTTTCCCAATTGCCTGCCATTTAGAGCTGCAAGGAGAGATGGGAACCGGAGCAGAGCAGGGTGCACTGCCATCCTCAAGCACCCAGAGATTCTCTACCTTCTACAAGAACGCGGACACAAATGCAAGGATTCAAGAGTCTGGCAGAGACCTGGGCAGGGGTGGTCCGTGGTGAGTCAGGGTGCATGCCCCATTGCTTTTATTCTCTCTCATACAGCCACAGGCCTCGAAAAGGAGAGGAGCAGACCATGGCACAGTGCCATCCTCAGCCAGAAATCCAGAGCTTCTCTACCTTCTACGAAGACACAGAAAGTTAAGGATTCAAGAGTGTGGCCGAAACCTGGGCAGGGCTATCTATCGTGATCAATGGTCTCTAATGACTTTATTATTTCCCAATTGCCTGCCATTTAGAGCTGCAAGGAGAGATGGGAACCGGAGCAGGGCAGGGTGCACTGCCATCCTCAAGCACCCAGAGATTCTCTACCTTCTACAAGAACATGGACACAAATGCAAGGATTCAAGAGTGTGGCAGAGACCTGGGCAGGGTTGGTCCGTGGTGAGTCAGGGTGCATGCCCCATTGGTTTTATTCTCTCTCATACAGCCACAGGCCCCGAAAAGGAGAGGAGCAGACCATGGCACAGTGCAATCCTCAGCCAGAAATCCAGAGCTTCTCTACCTTCTACGAAGACACAGAAAGTTAAGGATTCAAGAGGGTGGCCGAAACCTGGGCAGGGGTGTCCTTCGTGAACGGATGGTCTCTAATGCCTTTATTTTTTCCCAATTGCCTGCCATTTAGAGCTGCAAGGAGAGATGGGAACCGGAGCAGAGCAGGGTGCACTGCCATCCTCAAGCACCCAGAGATTCTCTACCTTCTACAAGAACGCGGACACAAAGGCAAGGATTCAAGAGTGTGGCAGAGACCTGGGCAGGGGTGGTCCGTGGTGAGTCAGGGTGCATGCCCCATTGGTTTTATTCTCTCTCATACAGCCACAGGCCCCGAAAAGGAGAGGAGCAGACCATGGCACAGTGCCATCCTCAGCCAGAAATCCAGAGATTCTCTACCTTCTACGAAGACACAGAAAGTTAAGGATTCAAGAGTGTGGCCGAAACCTCGCCCGGGGTGTCCTTCGTGACGGATGGTCTCTAATGCCTATGTTTTTTCCCAATTGCCTGCCATTTAGAGCTGCAAGGAGAGATGGGAACCGGAGCAGAGCAGGGTGCACTGCCATCCTCAAGCACCCAGAGATTCTCTACCTTCTACAAGAACATGGACACAAATGCAAGGATTCAAGAGTGTGGCAGAGACCTGGGCAGGGGTGGTCCGTGGTGAGTCAGGGTGCATGCCCCATTGTTTTTATTCTCTCTCATACAGCCACAGGCCCCAAAAAGGAGAGGAGCAGACCATGGCACAGTGCAATCCTCAGCCAGAAATCCAGAGATTCTCTACCTTCTACGAAGACACAGAAAGTTAAGGATTCAAGAGGGTGGCCGAAACCTGGGCAGGGCTATCTATCGTGATCAATGGTCTCTAATGCCTTTATTATTTCCCAATTGCCTGCCATTTAGAACTGCAAGGAGAGATGGGAACGGGAGCAGAGCAGGGTGCACTGCCATCCTCAAGCACCCAGAGATTCTCTACCTTCTACAAGAACGCGGACGCAAACTTAGGGATTCAAGAGTGTGGCAGAGACCTGGGCAGGGGTGGTCCGTGGTGAGTCAGGGTGCATGCCCCATTGGTTTTATTCTCTCTCATACAGCCACAGGCCCCGAAAAGGAGAGGAGCAGACCATGGCACAGTGCCATCCTCAGCCAGAAATCCAGAGCTTCTCTACCTTCTACGAAGACACAGAAAGTTAAGGATTCAAGAGTGTGGCCGAAACCTGGGCAGGGCTATCTATCGTGATCAATGGTCTCTAATGCCTTTATTATTTCCCAATTGTCTGCCATTTAGAGCTGCAAGGACAGATGGGAACCGGAGCAGAGCAGGGTGCACTGCCATCCTCAAGCACCCAGAGATTCTCTACCTTGTGCGAGAACACGGCCACAAAGTTAAGGATTCAAGAGTGTGGCAGAGACCTGAGCAGGGGTGGTCCGTGGTGAGTCAGGGTGCATGCCCCATTGGTTTTATTCTCTCTCATACAGCCACAGGCCCCGAAAAGGAGAGGAGCAGACCATGGCACAGTGCCATCCTCAGCCAGAAATCCAGAGCTTCTCTACCTTCTACGAAGACACAGAAAGTTAAGGATTCAAGAGTGTGGCCGAAACCTGGGCAGGGCTATCTATTGTGATCAATGGTCTCTAATGCCTTTATTTTTTCCCAATTGCCTGCCATTTAGAGCTGCAAGGACAGATGGGAACCGGAGCAGAGCAGGGTGCACTGCCATCCTCAAGCACCCAGAGATTCTCTACCTTGTGCGAGAATACGGCCACAAAGGCAAGGATTCAAGAGTGTGGCAGAGACCTGGGCAGGGGTGGTCCGTGGTGAGTCAGGGTGCATGCCCCATTGGTTTTATTCTCTCTCATACAGCCACAGGCCCCAAAAAGGAGAGGAGCAGACCATGGCACAGTGCCATCCTCAGCCAGAAATCCAGAGCTTCTCTACCTTCTACGAAGACACAGAAAGTTAAGGATTCAAGAGTGTGGCCGAAACCTGAGCAGGGGTGTCCTTCGTGAACGGATGGTCTCTAATGCCTTTATTTTTTCCCAATTGCCTGCCATTTAGAGCTGCAAGGAGAGATGGGAACTGGAGCAGAGCAGGGTGCACTGCCATCCTCAAGCACCCAGAGATTCTCTACCTTCCATAAGAACACTGGCACCAAGTTAAGGATTCAAGAGGGTGGCAGAGACCTGGGCAGGGGTGGTCCGTGGTGAGTGAGCATGGCTGACCTCCTGTTTGTTATCCTGTCTCTTACAGTTGCAGGCCCAGACCATGACAAACTCCCATCTTGAATCACAGCGATTCTCTACCTTTGAAAAGGACTCAGACAAAAAGTTAGGGATTCAAGAGTGTGGCAGAGACCTGGGCAGGGGTGGTCCGTGGTGAGTCAGGGTGCATGCCCCATTGGTTTTATTCTCTCTCATACAGCCACAGGCCCCGAAAAGGAGAGGAGCAGACCATGGCACAGTGCCATCCTCAGCCAGAAATCCAGAGATTCTCTACCTTCTACGAAGACACAGAAAGTTAAGGATTCAAGAGGGTGGCCGAAACCTGGGCAGGGGTGTCCTTCGAGACGGATGGTCTCTAATGCCTTTATTTTTTCCCAATTGCCTGCCATTTAGAGCTGCAAGGAGAGATGGGAACCGGAGCAGAGCAGGGTGCACTGCCATCCTCAAGCACCCAGAGATTCTCTACCTTCTACAAGAACATGGACACAAAGGCAAGGATTCAAGAGTCTGGCAGAGACCTGGGCAGGGGTGGTCCGTGCTGAGTCAGGGTGCATGCCCCATTGTTTTTATTCTCTCTCATACAGCCACAGGCCCCAAAAAGGAGAGGAGCAGACCATGGCACAGTGCAATCCTCAGCCAGAAATCCAGAGATTCTCTACCTTCTACGAAGACACAGAAAGTTAAGGATTCAAGAGGGTGGCCGAAACCTGGGCAGGGGTGTCCTTCGTGAACGGATGGTCTCTAATGCCTTTATTTTTTCCCAATTGCCTGCCATTTAGAACTGCAAGGAGAGATGGGAACCGGAGCAGAGCAGGGTGCACTGCCATCCTCAAGCACCCAGAGATTCTCTACCTTCTACAAGAACGCGGACACAAAGGCAAGGATTCAAGAGTGTGGCAGAGACCTGAGCAGGGGTGGTCCGTGGTGAGTCAGGGTGCATGCCCCATTGGTTTTATTCTCTCTCATACAGCCACAGGCCCCGAAAAGGAGAGGAGCAGACCATGGCACAGTGCCATCCTCAGCCAGAAATCCAGAGCTTCTCTACCTTCTACGAAGACACAGAAAGTTAAGGATTCAAGAGTGTGGCCGAAACCTGGGCAGGGCTATCTATTGTGATCAATGGTCTCTAATGCCTTTATTTTTTCCCAATTGCCTGCCATTTAGAGCTGCAAGGACAGATGGGAACCGGAGCAGAGCAGGGTGCACTGCCATCCTCAAGCACCCAGAGATTCTCTACCTTGTGCGAGAATACGGCCACAAAGGCAAGGATTCAAGAGTGTGGCAGAGACCTGGGCAGGGGTGGTCCGTGGTGAGTCAGGGTGCATGCCCCATTGGTTTTATTCTCTCTCATACAGCCACAGGCCCCAAAAAGGAGAGGAGCAGACCATGGCACAGTGCCATCCTCAGCCAGAAATCCAGAGATTCTCTACCTTCTACGAAGACACAGAAAGTTAAGGATTCAAGAGTGTGGCCGAAACCTGAGCAGGGGTGTCCTTCGTGAACGGATGGTCTCTAATGCCTTTATTTTTTCCCAATTGCCTGCCATTTAGAGCTGCAAGGAGAGATGGGAACTGGAGCAGAGCAGGGTGCACTGCCATCCTCAAGCACCCAGAGATTCTCTACCTTCCATAAGAACACTGGCACCAAGTTAAGGATTCAAGAGGGTGGCAGAGACCTGGGCAGGGGTGGTCCGTGGTGAGTGAGCATGGCTGACCTCCTGTTTGTTATCCTGTCTCTTACAGTTGCAGGCCCAGACCATGACAAACTCCCATCTTGAATCACAGCGATTCTCTACCTTTGAAAAGGACTCAGACAAAAAGTTAGGGATTCAAGAGTGTGGCAGAGACCTGGGCAGGGGTGGTCCGTGGTGAGTCAGGGTGCATGCCCCATTGGTTTTATTCTCTCTCATACAGCCACAGGCCCCGAAAAGGAGAGGAGCAGACCATGGCACAGTGCCATCCTCAGCCAGAAATCCAGAGATTCTCTACCTTCTACGAAGACACAGAAAGTTAAGGATTCAAGAGGGTGGCCGAAACCTGGGCAGGGGTGTCCTTCGAGACGGATGGTCTCTAATGCCTTTATTTTTTCCCAATTGCCTGCCATTTAGAGCTGCAAGGAGAGATGGGAACCGGAGCAGAGCAGGGTGCACTGCCATCCTCAAGCACCCAGAGATTCTCTACCTTCTACAAGAACGCGGACACAAATGCAAGGATTCAAGAGTCTGGCAGAGACCTGGGCAGGGGTGGTCCGTGGTGAGTCAGGGTGCATGCCCCATTGCTTTTATTCTCTCTCATACAGCCACAGGCCTCGAAAAGGAGAGGAGCAGACCATGGCACAGTGCCATCCTCAGCCAGAAATCCAGAGCTTCTCTACCTTCTACGAAGACACAGAAAGTTAAGGATTCAAGAGTGTGGCCGAAACCTGGGCAGGGCTATCTATCGTGATCAATGGTCTCTAATGACTTTATTATTTCCCAATTGCCTGCCATTTAGAGCTGCAAGGAGAGATGGGAACCGGAGCAGGGCAGGGTGCACTGCCATCCTCAAGCACCCAGAGATTCTCTACCTTCTACAAGAACATGGACACAAATGCAAGGATTCAAGAGTGTGGCAGAGACCTGGGCAGGGTTGGTCCGTGGTGAGTCAGGGTGCATGCCCCATTGGTTTTATTCTCTCTCATACAGCCACAGGCCCCGAAAAGGAGAGGAGCAGACCATGGCACAGTGCAATCCTCAGCCAGAAATCCAGAGCTTCTCTACCTTCTACGAAGACACAGAAAGTTAAGGATTCAAGAGGGTGGCCGAAACCTGGGCAGGGGTGTCCTTCGTGAACGGATGGTCTCTAATGCCTTTATTTTTTCCCAATTGCCTGCCATTTAGAGCTGCAAGGAGAGATGGGAACCGGAGCAGAGCAGGGTGCACTGCCATCCTCAAGCACCCAGAGATTCTCTACCTTCTACAAGAACGCGGACACAAAGGCAAGGATTCAAGAGTGTGGCAGAGACCTGGGCAGGGGTGGTCCGTGGTGAGTCAGGGTGCATGCCCCATTGGTTTTATTCTCTCTCATACAGCCACAGGCCCCGAAAAGGAGAGGAGCAGACCATGGCACAGTGCCATCCTCAGCCAGAAATCCAGAGATTCTCTACCTTCTACGAAGACACAGAAAGTTAAGGATTCAAGAGTGTGGCCGAAACCTCGCCCGGGGTGTCCTTCGTGACGGATGGTCTCTAATGCCTATGTTTTTTCCCAATTGCCTGCCATTTAGAGCTGCAAGGAGAGATGGGAACCGGAGCAGAGCAGGGTGCACTGCCATCCTCAAGCACCCAGAGATTCTCTACCTTCTACAAGAACATGGACACAAATGCAAGGATTCAAGAGTGTGGCAGAGACCTGGGCAGGGGTGGTCCGTGGTGAGTCAGGGTGCATGCCCCATTGTTTTTATTCTCTCTCATACAGCCACAGGCCCCAAAAAGGAGAGGAGCAGACCATGGCACAGTGCAATCCTCAGCCAGAAATCCAGAGATTCTCTACCTTCTACGAAGACACAGAAAGTTAAGGATTCAAGAGGGTGGCCGAAACCTGGGCAGGGCTATCTATCGTGATCAATGGTCTCTAATGCCTTTATTATTTCCCAATTGCCTGCCATTTAGAACTGCAAGGAGAGATGGGAACGGGAGCAGAGCAGGGTGCACTGCCATCCTCAAGCACCCAGAGATTCTCTACCTTCTACAAGAACGCGGACGCAAACTTAGGGATTCAAGAGTGTGGCAGAGACCTGGGCAGGGGTGGTCCGTGGTGAGTCAGGGTGCATGCCCCATTGGTTTTATTCTCTCTCATACAGCCACAGGCCCCGAAAAGGAGAGGAGCAGACCATGGCACAGTGCCATCCTCAGCCAGAAATCCAGAGCTTCTCTACCTTCTACGAAGACACAGAAAGTTAAGGATTCAAGAGTGTGGCCGAAACCTGGGCAGGGCTATCTATCGTGATCAATGGTCTCTAATGCCTTTATTATTTCCCAATTGTCTGCCATTTAGAGCTGCAAGGACAGATGGGAACCGGAGCAGAGCAGGGTGCACTGCCATCCTCAAGCACCCAGAGATTCTCTACCTTGTGCGAGAACACGGCCACAAAGTTAAGGATTCAAGAGTGTGGCAGAGACCTGAGCAGGGGTGGTCCGTGGTGAGTCAGGGTGCATGCCCCATTGGTTTTATTCTCTCTCATACAGCCACAGGCCCCGAAAAGGAGAGGAGCAGACCATGGCACAGTGCCATCCTCAGCCAGAAATCCAGAGCTTCTCTACCTTCTACGAAGACACAGAAAGTTAAGGATTCAAGAGTGTGGCCGAAACCTGGGCAGGGCTATCTATTGTGATCAATGGTCTCTAATGCCTTTATTTTTTCCCAATTGCCTGCCATTTAGAGCTGCAAGGACAGATGGGAACCGGAGCAGAGCAGGGTGCACTGCCATCCTCAAGCACCCAGAGATTCTCTACCTTGTGCGAGAATACGGCCACAAAGGCAAGGATTCAAGAGTGTGGCAGAGACCTGGGCAGGGGTGGTCCGTGGTGAGTCAGGGTGCATGCCCCATTGGTTTTATTCTCTCTCATACAGCCACAGGCCCCAAAAAGGAGAGGAGCAGACCATGGCACAGTGCCATCCTCAGCCAGAAATCCAGAGATTCTCTACCTTCTACGAAGACACAGAAAGTTAAGGATTCAAGAGTGTGGCCGAAACCTGAGCAGGGGTGTCCTTCGTGAACGGATGGTCTCTAATGCCTTTATTTTTTCCCAATTGCCTGCCATTTAGAGCTGCAAGGAGAGATGGGAACTGGAGCAGAGCAGGGTGCACTGCCATCCTCAAGCACCCAGAGATTCTCTACCTTCCATAAGAACACTGGCACCAAGTTAAGGATTCAAGAGGGTGGCAGAGACCTGGGCAGGGGTGGTCCGTGGTGAGTGAGCATGGCTGACCTCCTGTTTGTTATCCTGTCTCTTACAGTTGCAGGCCCAGACCATGACAAACTCCCATCTTGAATCACAGCGATTCTCTACCTTTGAAAAGGACTCAGACAAAAAGTTAGGGATTCAAGAGTGTGGCAGAGACCTGGGCAGGGGTGGTCCGTGGTGAGTCAGGGTGCATGCCCCATTGGTTTTATTCTCTCTCATACAGCCACAGGCCCCGAAAAGGAGAGGAGCAGACCATGGCACAGTGCCATCCTCAGCCAGAAATCCAGAGATTCTCTACCTTCTACGAAGACACAGAAAGTTAAGGATTCAAGAGGGTGGCCGAAACCTGGGCAGGGGTGTCCTTCGAGACGGATGGTCTCTAATGCCTTTATTTTTTCCCAATTGCCTGCCATTTAGAGCTGCAAGGAGAGATGGGAACCGGAGCAGAGCAGGGTGCACTGCCATCCTCAAGCACCCAGAGATTCTCTACCTTCTACAAGAACGCGGACACAAAGGCAAGGATTCAAGAGTCTGGCAGAGACCTGGGCAGGGGTGGTCCGTGGTGAGTCAGGGTGCATGCCCCATTGCTTTTATTCTCTCTCATACAGCCACAGGCCTCGAAAAGGAGAGGAGCAGACCATGGCACAGTGCAATCCTCAGCCAGAAATCCAGAGCTTCTCTACCTTCTACGAAGACACAGAAAGTTAAGGATTCAAGAGTGTGGCCGAAACCTGGGCAGGGCTATCTATCGTGATCAATGGTCTCTAATGACTTTATTATTTCCCAATTGCCTGCCATTTAGAGCTGCAAGGAGAGATGGGAACCGGAGCAGGGCAGGGTGCACTGCCATCCTCAAGCACCCAGAGATTCTCTACCTTCTACGAGAACATGGACACAAATGCAAGGATTCAAGAGTGTGGCAGAGACCTGGGCAGGGGTGGTCCGTGGTGAGTCAGGGTGCATGCCCCATTGGTTTTATTCTCTCTCATACAGCCACAGGCCCCGAAAAGGAGAGGAGCAGACCATGGCACAGTGCCATCCTCAGCCAGAAATCCAGAGATTCTCTACCTTCTACGAAGACACAGAAAGTTAAGGATTCAAGAGTGTGGCCGAAACCTCGCCCGGGGTGTCCTTCGTGACGGATGGTCTCTAATGCCTATGTTTTTTCCCAATTGCCTGCCATTTAGAGCTGCAAGGAGAGATGGGAACCGGAGCAGAGCAGGGTGCACTGCCATCCTCAAGCACCCAGAGATTCTCTACCTTCTACAAGAACATGGACACAAATGCAAGGATTCAAGAGTGTGGCAGAGACCTGGGCAGGGGTGGTCCGTGGTGAGTCAGGGTGCATGCCCCATTGTTTTTATTCTCTCTCATACAGCCACAGGCCCCAAAAAGGAGAGGAGCAGACCATGGCACAGTGCCATCCTCAGCCAGAAATCCAGAGATTCTCTACCTTCTACGAAGACACAGAAAGTTAAGGATTCAAGAGTGTGGCCGAAACCTGGGCAGGGCTATCTATTGTGATCAATGGTCTCTAATGCCTTTATTTTTTCCCAATTGCCTGCCATTTAGAGCTGCAAGGACAGATGGGAACCGGAGCAGAGCAGGGTGCACTGCCATCCTCAAGCACCCAGAGATTCTCTACCTTGTGCGAGAATACGGCCACAAAGGCAAGGATTCAAGAGTGTGGCAGAGACCTGGGCAGGGGTGGTCCGTGGTGAGTCAGGGTGCATGCCCCATTGGTTTTATTCTCTCTCATACAGCCACAGGCCCCAAAAAGGAGAGGAGCAGACCATGGCACAGTGCCATCCTCAGCCAGAAATCCAGAGATTCTCTACCTTCTACGAAGACACAGAAAGTTAAGGATTCAAGAGTGTGGCCGAAACCTGAGCAGGGGTGTCCTTCGTGAACGGATGGTCTCTAATGCCTTTATTTTTTCCCAATTGCCTGCCATTTAGAGCTGCAAGGAGAGATGGGAACCGGAGCAGAGCAGGGTGCACTGCCATCCTCAAGCACCCAGAGATTCTCTACCTTCCATAAGAACACTGGCACCAAGTTAAGGATTCAAGAGGGTGGCAGAGACCTGGGCAGGGGTGGTCCGTGGTGAGTGAGCATGGCTGACCTCCTGTTTGTTATCCTGTCTCTTACAGTTGCAGGCCCAGACCATGACAAACTCCCATCTTGAATCACAGCGATTCTCTACCTTTGAAAAGGACTCAGACAAAAAGTTAGGGATTCAAGAGTGTGGCAGAGACCTGGGCAGGGGTGGTCCGTGGTGAGTCAGGGTGCATGCCCCATTGCTTTTATTCTCTCTCATACAGCCACAGGCCCCAAAAAGGAGAGGAGCAGACCATGGCACAGTGCCATCCTCAGCCAGAAATCCAGAGCTTCTCTACCTTCTACGAAGACACAGAAAGTTAAGGATTCAAGAGTGTGGCCGAAACCTGGGCAGGGCTATCTATCGTGATCAATGGTCTCTAATGACTTTATTATTTCCCAATTGCCTGCCATTTAGAGCTGCAAGGAGAGATGGGAACCGGAGCAGAGCAGGGTGCACTGCCATCCTCAAGCACCCAGAGATTCTCTACCTTCTACAAGAACGCGGACACAAATGCAAGGATTCAAGAGTGTGGCAGAGACCTGGGCAGGGGTGGTCCGTGGTGAGTCAGGGTGCATGCCCCATTGGTTTTATTCTCTCTCATACAGCCACAGGCCCCGAAAAGGAGAGGAGCAGACCATGGCACAGTGCCATCCTCAGCCAGAAATCCAGAGATTCTCTACCTTCTACGAAGACACAGAAAGTTAAGGATTCAAGAGTGTGGCCGAAACCTCGCCCGGGGTGTCCTTCGTGACGGATGGTCTCTAATGCCTATGTTTTTTCCCAATTGCCTGCCATTTAGAGCTGCAAGGAGAGATGGGAACCGGAGCAGAGCAGGGTGCACTGCCATCCTCAAGCACCCAGAGATTCTCTACCTTCTACAAGAACATGGACACAAATGCAAGGATTCAAGAGTGTGGCAGAGACCTGGGCAGGGGTGGTCCGTGGTGAGTCAGGGTGCATGCCCCATTGTTTTTATTCTCTCTCATACAGCCACAGGCCCCAAAAAGGAGAGGAGCAGACCATGGCACAGTGCCATCCTCAGCCAGAAATCCAGAGATTCTCTACCTTCTACGAAGACACAGAAAGTTAAGGATTCAAGAGTGTGGCCGAAACCTGGGCAGGGCTATCTATTGTGATCAATGGTCTCTAATGCCTTTATTTTTTCCCAATTGCCTGCCATTTAGAGCTGCAAGGACAGATGGGAACCGGAGCAGAGCAGGGTGCACTGCCATCCTCAAGCACCCAGAGATTCTCTACCTTGTGCGAGAATACGGCCACAAAGGCAAGGATTCAAGAGTGTGGCAGAGACCTGGGCAGGGGTGGTCCGTGGTGAGTCAGGGTGCATGCCCCATTGGTTTTATTCTCTCTCATACAGCCACAGGCCCCAAAAAGGAGAGGAGCAGACCATGGCACAGTGCCATCCTCAGCCAGAAATCCAGAGATTCTCTACCTTCTACGAAGACACAGAAAGTTAAGGATTCAAGAGTGTGGCCGAAACCTGAGCAGGGGTGTCCTTCGTGAACGGATGGTCTCTAATGCCTTTATTTTTTCCCAATTGCCTGCCATTTAGAGCTGCAAGGAGAGATGGGAACTGGAGCAGAGCAGGGTGCACTGCCATCCTCAAGCACCCAGAGATTCTCTACCTTCCATAAGAACACTGGCACCAAGTTAAGGATTCAAGAGGGTGGCAGAGACCTGGGCAGGGGTGGTCCGTGGTGAGTGAGCATGGCTGACCTCCTGTTTGTTATCCTGTCTCTTACAGTTGCAGGCCCAGACCATGACAAACTCCCATCTTGAATCACAGCGATTCTCTACCTTTGAAAAGGACTCAGACAAAAAGTTAGGGATTCAAGAGTGTGGCAGAGACCTGGGCAGGGGTGGTCCGTGGTGAGTCAGGGTGCATGCCCCATTGCTTTTATTCTCTCTCATACAGCCACAGGCCCCAAAAAGGAGAGGAGCAGACCATGGCACAGTGCCATCCTCAGCCAGAAATCCAGAGCTTCTCTACCTTCTACGAAGACACAGAAAGTTAAGGATTCAAGAGTGTGGCCGAAACCTGGGCAGGGCTATCTATCGTGATCAATGGTCTCTAATGACTTTATTATTTCCCAATTGCCTGCCATTTAGAGCTGCAAGGAGAGATGGGAACCGGAGCAGAGCAGGGTGCACTGCCATCCTCAAGCACCCAGAGATTCTCTACCTTCTACAAGAACGCGGACACAAATGCAAGGATTCAAGAGTGTGGCAGAGACCTGGGCAGGGGTGGTCCGTGGTGAGTCAGGGTGCATGCCCCATTGGTTTTATTCTCTCTCATACAGCCACAGGCCCCGAAAAGGAGAGGAGCAGACCATGGCACAGTGCCATCCTCAGCCAGAAATCCAGAGATTCTCTACCTTCTACGAAGACACAGAAAGTTAAGGATTCAAGAGTGTGGCCGAAACCTCGCCCGGGGTGTCCTTCGTGACGGATGGTCTCTAATGCCTATGTTTTTTCCCAATTGCCTGCCATTTAGAGCTGCAAGGAGAGATGGGAACCGGAGCAGAGCAGGGTGCACTGCCATCCTCAAGCACCCAGAGATTCTCTACCTTCTACAAGAACATGGACACAAATGCAAGGATTCAAGAGTGTGGCAGAGACCTGGGCAGGGGTGGTCCGTGGTGAGTCAGGGTGCATGCCCCATTGTTTTTATTCTCTCTCATACAGCCACAGGCCCCAAAAAGGAGAGGAGCAGACCATGGCACAGTGCCATCCTCAGCCAGAAATCCAGAGATTCTCTACCTTCTACGAAGACACAGAAAGTTAAGGATTCAAGAGTGTGGCCGAAACCTGGGCAGGGCTATCTATTGTGATCAATGGTCTCTAATGCCTTTATTATTTCCCAATTGCCTGCCATTTAGAGCTGCAAGGACAGATGGGAACCGGAGCAGAGCAGGGTGCACTGCCATCCTCAAGCACCCAGAGATTCTCTACCTTGTGCGAGAATACGGCCACAAAGGCAAGGATTCAAGAGTGTGGCAGAGACCTGGGCAGGGGTGGTCCGTGGTGAGTCAGGGTGCATGCCCCATTGGTTTTATTCTCTCTCATACAGCCACAGGCCCCAAAAAGGAGAGGAGCAGACCATGGCACAGTGCCATCCTCAGCCAGAAATCCAGAGATTCTCTACCTTCTACGAAGACACAGAAAGTTAAGGATTCAAGAGTGTGGCCGAAACCTGAGCAGGGGTGTCCTTCGTGAACGGATGGTCTCTAATGCCTTTATTTTTTCCCAATTGCCTGCCATTTAGAGCTGCAAGGAGAGATGGGAACTGGAGCAGAGCAGGGTGCACTGCCATCCTCAAGCACCCAGAGATTCTCTACCTTCCATAAGAACACTGGCACCAAGTTAAGGATTCAAGAGGGTGGCAGAGACCTGGGCAGGGGTGGTCCGTGGTGAGTGAGCATGGCTGACCTCCTGTTTGTTATCCTGTCTCTTACAGTTGCAGGCCCAGACCATGACAAACTCCCATCTTGAATCACAGCGATTCTCTACCTTTGAAAAGGACTCAGACAAAAAGTTAGGGATTCAAGAGTGTGGCAGAGACCTGGGCAGGGGTGGTCCGTGGTGAGTCAGGGTGCATGCCCCATTGCTTTTATTCTCTCTCATACAGCCACAGGCCCCAAAAAGGAGAGGAGCAGACCATGGCACAGTGCCATCCTCAGCCAGAAATCCAGAGATTCTCTACCTTCTACGAAGACACAGAAAGTTAAGGATTCAAGAGGGTGGCCGAAACCTGGGCAGGGGTGTCCTTCGAGACGGATGGTCTCTAATGCCTATGTTTTTTCCCAATTGCCTGCCATTTAGAGCTGCAAGGAGAGATGGGAACCGGAGCAGAGCAGGGTGCACTGCCATCCTCAAGCACCCAGAGATTCTCTACCTTCTACAAGAACATGGACACAAATGCAAGGATTCAAGAGTGTGGCAGAGACCTGGGCAGGGGTGGTCCGTGGTGAGTCAGGGTGCATGCCCCATTGTTTTTATTCTCTCTCATACAGCCACAGGCCCCAAAAAGGAGAGGAGCAGACCATGGCACAGTGCAATCCTCAGCCAGAAATCCAGAGATTCTCTACCTTCTACGAAGACACAGAAAGTTAAGGATTCAAGAGGGTGGCCGAAACCTGGGCAGGGGTGTCCTTCGTGAAAGGATGGTCTCTAATGCCTTTATTTTTTCCCAATTGCCTGCCATTTAGAGCTGCAAGGAGAGATGGGAACCGGAGCAGAGCAGGGTGCACTGCCATCCTCAAGCACCCAGAGATTCTCTACCTTCTACAAGAATGCGGACGCAAACTTAGGGATTCAAGAGTGTGGCAGAGACCTGGGCAGGGGTGGTCCGTGGTGAGTCAGGGTGCATGCCCCATTGCTTTTATTCTCTCTCATACAGCCACAGGCCCCGAAAAGGAGAGGAGCAGACCATGGCACAGTGCCATCCTCAGCCAGAAATCCAGAGCTTCTCTACCTTCTACGAAGACACAGAAAGTTAAGGATTCAAGAGTGTGGCCGAAACCTGGGCAGGGCTATCTATCGTGATCAATGGTCTCTAATGACTTTATTATTTCCCAATTGCCTGCCATTTAGAGCTGCAAGGACAGATGGGAACCGGAGCAGAGCAGGGTGCACTGCCATCCTCAAGCACCCAGAGATTCTCTACCTTGTGCGAGAACACGGCCACAAAGTTAAGGATTCAAGAGTGTGGCGGAGACCTGGGCAGGGGTGGTCCGTGGTGAGTCAGGGTGCATGCCCCATTGGTTTTATTCTCTCTCATACAGCCACAGGCCCCAAAAAGGAGAGGAGCAGACCATGGCACAGTGCAATCCTCAGCCAGAAATCCAGAGATTCTCTACCTTCTACGAAGACACAGAAAGTTAAGGATTCAAGAGGGTGGCCGAAACCTGGGTAGGGGTGTCCTTCGTGAAAGGATGGTCTCTAATGCCTTTATTTTTTCCCAATTGCCTGCCATTTAGAGCTGCAAGGAGAGATGGGAACCGGAGCAGAGCAGGGTGCACTGCCATCCTCAAGCACCCAGAGATTCTCTACCTTCTACAAGAACGCGGACACAAATGCAAGGATTCAAGAGTCTGGCAGAGACCTGGGCAGGGGTGGTCCGTGGTGAGTCAGGGTGCATGCCCCATTGCTTTTATTCTCTCTCATACAGCCACAGGCCTCGAAAAGGAGAGGAGCAGACCATGGCACAGTGCCATCCTCAGCCAGAAATCCAGAGCTTCTCTACCTTCTACGAAGACACAGAAAGTTAAGGATTCAAGAGTGTGGCCGAAACCTGGGCAGGGCTATCTATCGTGATCAATGGTCTCTAATGACTTTATTATTTCCCAATTGCCTGCCATTTAGAGCTGCAAGGAGAGATGGGAACCGGAGCAGGGCAGGGTGCACTGCCATCCTCAAGCACCCAGAGATTCTCTACCTTCTACAAGAACATGGACACAAATGCAAGGATTCAAGAGTGTGGCAGAGACCTGGGCAGGGGTGGTCCGTGGTGAGTCAGGGTGCATGCCCCATTGGTTTTATTCTCTCTCATACAGCCACAGGCCCCGAAAAGGAGAGGAGCAGACCATGGCACAGTGCCATCCTCAGCCAGAAATCCAGAGATTCTCTACCTTCTACGAAGACACAGAAAGTTAAGGATTCAAGAGGGTGGCCGAAACCTGGGCACGGGTGTCCTTCGTGAACGGATGGTCTCTAATGCCTTTATTTTTTCCCAATTGCCTGCCATTTAGAACTGCAAGGAGAGATGGGAACCGGAGCAGAGCAGGGTGCACTGCCATCCTCAAGCACCCAGAGATTCTCTACCTTCTACAAGAACGCGGACACAAAGGCAAGGATTCAAGAGTGTGGCAGAGACCTGGGCAGGGGTGGTCCGTGGTGAGTCAGGGTGCATGCCCCATTGGTTTTATTCTCTCTCATACAGCCACAGGCCCCGAAAAGGAGAGGAGCAGACCATGGCACAGTGCCATCCTCAGCCAGAAATCCAGAGCTTCTCTACCTTCTACGAAGACACAGAAAGTTAAGGATTCAAGAGTGTGGCCGAAACCTCGCCCGGGGTGTCCTTCGTGACGGATGGTCTCTAATGCCTATGTTTTTTCCCAATTGCCTGCCATTTAGAGCTGCAAGGAGAGATGGGAACCGGAGCAGAGCAGGGTGCACTGCCATCCTCAAGCACCCAGAGATTCTCTACCTTCTACAAGAACATGGACACAAATGCAAGGATTCAAGAGTGTGGCAGAGACCTGGGCAGGGGTGGTCCGTGGTGAGTCAGGGTGCATGCCCCATTGGTTTTATCCTCTCTCATACAGCCACAGGCCCCAAAAAGGAGAGGAGCAGACCATGGCACAGTGCAATCCTCAGCCAGAAATCCAGAGATTCTCTACCTTCTACGAAGACACAGAAAGTTAAGGATTCAAGAGGGTGGCCGAAACCTGGGCAGGGGTGTCCTTCGTGACGGATGGTCTCTAATGCCTTTATTTTTTCCCAATTGCCTGCCATTTAGAGCTGCAAGGAGAGATGGGAACCGGAGCAGAGCAGGGTGCACTGCCATCCTCAAGCACCCAGAGATTCTCTACCTTCTACAAGAACGCGGACGCAAACTTAGGGATTCAAGAGTGTGGCAGAGACCTGGGCAGGGGTGGTCCGTGGTGAGTCAGGGTGCATGCCCCATTGCTTTTATTCTCTCTCATACAGCCACAGGCCCCGAAAAGGAGAGGAGCAGACCATGGCACAGTGCCATCCTCAGCCAGAAATCCAGAGCTTCTCTACCTTCTACGAAGACACAGAAAGTTAAGGATTCAAGAGTGTGGCCGAAACCTGGGCAGGGCTATCTATCGTGATCAATGGTCTCTAATGACTTTATTATTTCCCAATTGCCTGCCATTTAGAGCTGCAAGGAGAGATGGGAACCGGAGCAGAGCAGGGTGCACTGCCATCCTCAACAACCCAGAGATTCTCTACCTTGTGCGAGAACACGGCCACAAAGTTAAGGATTCAAGAGTGTGGCGGAGACCTGGGCAGGGGTGGTCCGTGGTGAGTCAGGGTGCATGCCCCATTGGTTTTATTCTCTCTCATACAGCCACAGGCCCCGAAAAGGAGAGGAGCAGACCATGGCACAGTGCCATCCTCAGCCAGAAATCCAGAGCTTCTCTACCTTCTACGAAGACACAGAAAGTTAAGGATTCAAGAGGGTGGCCGAAACCTGGGCAGGCGTGTCCTTCGTGACGGATGGTCTCTAATGCCTTTATTTTTTCCCAATTGCCTGCCATTTAGAGCTGCAAGGAGAGATGGGAACCGGAGCAGAGCAGGGTGCACTGCCATCCTCAAGCACCCAGAGATTCTCTACCTTCTACAAGAACGCGGACACAAAGGCAAGGATTCAAGATTGTGGCAGAGACCTGGGCAGGGGTGGCCGTGGTGAGTCAGGGTGCATGCCCCATTGGTTTTATCCTCTATCATACAGCCACAGGCCTCGAAAAGGAGAGGAGCAGACCATGGCACAGTGCCATCCTCAGCCAGAAATCCAGAGCTTCTCTACCTTCTATGAAGACACAGAAAGTTAAGGATTCAAGAGGGTGGCCGAAACCTGGGCAGGAGTGTCCTTCGTGAACGGATCGTCTCTAATGCCTTTATTTTTCCCAATTGCCTGCCATTTAGAGCTGCAAGGAGAGATGGGAACCGGAGCAGAGCAGGGTGCACTGCCATCCTCAAGCACCCAGAGATTCTCTACCTTCTGCAAGAACACGGCCACAAATGTAAGGATTCAAGAGTGTGGCAGAGACCTGGGCAGGGGTGGTCCGTGGTGAGTCAGGGTGCATGCCCCATTGGTTTTATTCTCTCTCATACAGCCACAGGCCCCGAAAAGGAGAGGAGCAGACCATGGCACAGTGCCATCCTCAGCCAGAAATCCAGAGATTCTCTACCTTCTACGAAGACACAGAAAGTTAAGGATTCAAGAGGGTGGCCGAAACCTGGGCAGGGCTATCTATCGTGATCAATGGTCTCTAATGCCTTTATTTTTTCCCAATTGCCTGCCATTTAGAGCTGCAAGGAGAGATGGGAACCGGAGCAGAGCAGGGTGCACTGCCATCCTCAAGCACCCAGAGATTCTCTACCTTGTGCGAGAACACGGCCACAAAGGTAAGGATTCAAGAGTGTGGCAGAGACCTGGGCAGGGGTGGTCCGTGGTGAGTCAGGGTGCATGCCCCATTGGTTTTATTCTCTCTCATACAGCCACAGGCCCCGAAAAGGAGAGGAGCAGACCATGGCACAGTGCCATCCTCAGCCAGAAATCCAGAGCTTCTCTACCTTCTACGAAGACACAGAAAGTTAAGGATTCAAGAGTGTGGCCGAAACCTGGGCAGGGGTGTCCTTCGTGACGGATGGTCTCTAATGCCTTTATTTTTTCCCAATTGCCTGCCATTTAGAGCTGCAAGGAGAGATGGGAACCGGAGCAGAGCAGGGTGCACTGCCATCCTCAAGCACCCAGAGATTCTCTACCTTCTACAAGAACGCGGACACAAAGGCAAGGATTCAAGAGTGTGGCAGAGACCTGGGCAGGGGTGGCCGTGGTGAGTCAGGGTGCATGCCCCATTGGTTTTATCCTCTCTCATACAGCCACAGGCCTCGAAAAGGAGAGGAGCAGACCATGGCACAGTGCCATCCTCAGCCAGAAATCCAGAGATTCTCTACCTTCTACGAAGACACAGAAAGTTAAGGATTCAAGAGGGTGGCCGAAACCTGGGCAGGAGTGTCCTTCGTGAACGGATCGTCTCTAATGCCTTTATTTTTCCCAATTGCCTGCCATTTAGAGCTGCAAGGAGAGATGGGAACCGGAGCAGAGCAGGGTGCACTGCCATCCTCAAGCACCCAGAGATTCTCTACCTTCTACAAGAACACGGCCACAAATGTAAGGATTCAAGAGTGTGGCAGAGACCTGGGCAGGGGTGGTCCGTGGTGAGTCAGGGTGCATGCCCCATTGGTTTTATTCTCTCTCATACAGCCACAGGCCCCGAAAAGGAGAGGAGCAGACCATGGCACAGTGCCATCCTCAGCCAGAAATCCAGAGCTTCTCTACCTTCTACGAAGACACAGAAAGTTAAGGATTCAAGAGGGTGGCCGAAACCTGGGCAGGGCTATCTATCGTGATCAATGGTCTCTAATGACTTTATTATTTCCCAATTGCCTGCCATTTAGAGCTGCAAGGAGAGATGGGAACCGGAGCAGGGCAGGGTGCACTGCCATCCTCAAGCACCCAGAGATTCTCTACCTTCTACAAGAACATGGACACAAATGCAAGGATTCAAGAGTGTGGCAGAGACCTGGGCAGGGGTGGTCCGTGGTGAGTCAGGGTGCATGCCCCATTGGTTTTATTCTCTCTCATACAGCCACAGGCCCCGAAAAGGAGAGGAGCAGACCATGGCACAGTGCCATCCTCAGCCAGAAATCCAGAGATTCTCTACCTTCTACGAAGACACAGAAAGTTAAGGATTCAAGAGGGTGGCCGAAACCTGGGCAGGGGTGTCCTTCGTGAACGGATGGTCTCTAATGCCTTTATTTTTTCCCAATTGCCTGCCATTTAGAACTGCAAGGAGAGATGGGAACCGGAGCAGAGCAGGGTGCACTGCCATCCTCAAGCACCCAGAGATTCTCTACCTTCTACAAGAACGCGGACACAAATGCAAGGATTCAAGAGTGTGGCAGAGACCTGGGCAGGGGTGGTCCGTGGTGAGTCAGGGTGCATGCCCCATTGGTTTTATTCTCTCTCATACAGCCACAGGCCCCGAAAAGGAGAGGAGCAGACCATGGCACAGTGCCATCCTCAGCCAGAAATCCAGAGCTTCTCTACCTTCTACGAAGACACAGAAAGTTAAGGATTCAAGAGTGTGGCCGAAACCTCGCCCGGGGTGTCCTTCGTGACGGATGGTCTCTAATGCCTATGTTTTTTCCCAATTGCCTGCCATTTAGAGCTGCAAGGAGAGATGGGAACCGGAGCAGAGCAGGGTGCACTGCCATCCTCAAGCACCCAGAGATTCTCTACCTTCTACAAGAACGCGGACGCAAACTTAGGGATTCAAGAGTGTGGCAGAGACCTGGGCAGGGGTGGTCCGTGGTGAGTCAGGGTGCATGCCCCATTGCTTTTATTCTCTCTCATACAGCCACAGGCCCCGAAAAGGAGAGGAGCAGACCATGGCACAGTGCCATCCTCAGCCAGAAATCCAGAGCTTCTCTACCTTCTACGAAGACACAGAAAGTTAAGGATTCAAGAGTGTGGCCGAAACCTGGGCAGGGCTATCTATCGTGATCAATGGTCTCTAATGACTTTATTATTTCCCAATTGCCTGCCATTTAGAGCTGCAAGGACAGATGGGAACCGGAGCAGAGCAGGGTGCACTGCCATCCTCAACAACCCAGAGATTCTCTACCTTGTGCGAGAACACGGCCACAAAGTTAAGGATTCAAGAGTGTGGCGGAGACCTGGGCAGGGGTGGTCCGTGGTGAGTCAGGGTGCATGCCCCATTGGTTTTATTCTCTCTCATACAGCCACAGGCCCCGAAAAGGAGAGGAGCAGACCATGGCACAGTGCCATCCTCAGCCAGAAATCCAGAGCTTCTCTACCTTCTACGAAGACACAGAAAGTTAAGGATTCAAGAGGGTGGCAGAGACCTGGGCAGGCGTGTCCTTCGTGACGGATGGTCTCTAATGCCTTTATTTTTTCCCAATTGCCTGCCATTTAGAGCTGCAAGGAGAGATGGGAACCGGAGCAGAGCAGGGTGCACTGCCATCCTCAAGCACCCAGAGATTCTCTACCTTCTACAAGAACGCGGACACAAAGGCAAGGATTCAAGATTGTGGCAGAGACCTGGGCAGGGGTGGCCGTGGTGAGTCAGGGTGCATGCCCCATTGGTTTTATCCTCTATCATACAGCCACAGGCCTCGAAAAGGAGAGGAGCAGACCATGGCACAGTGCCATCCTCAGCCAGAAATCCAGAGCTTCTCTACCTTCTATGAAGACACAGAAAGTTAAGGATTCAAGAGGGTGGCCGAAACCTGGGCAGGAGTGTCCTTCGTGAACGGATCGTCTCTAATGCCTTTATTTTTCCCAATTGCCTGCCATTTAGAGCTGCAAGGAGAGATGGGAACCGGAGCAGAGCAGGGTGCACTGCCATCCTCAAGCACCCAGAGATTCTCTACCTTCTGCAAGAACACGGCCACAAATGTAAGGATTCAAGAGTGTGGCAGAGACCTGGGCAGGGGTGGTCCGTGGTGAGTCAGGGTGCATGCCCCATTGGTTTTATTCTCTCTCATACAGCCACAGGCCCCGAAAAGGAGAGGAGCAGACCATGGCACAGTGCCATCCTCAGCCAGAAATCCAGAGATTCTCTACCTTCTACGAAGACACAGAAAGTTAAGGATTCAAGAGGGTGGCCGAAACCTGGGCAGGGCTATCTATCGTGATCAATGGTCTCTAATGCCTTTATTATTTCCCAATTGCCTGCCATTTAGAGCTGCAAGGAGAGATGGGAACCGGAGCAGAGCAGGGTGCACTGCCATCCTCAAGCACCCAGAGATTCTCTACCTTGTGCGAGAACACGGCCACAAAGGTAAGGATTCAAGAGTGTGGCAGAGACCTGGGCAGGGGTGGTCCGTGGTGAGTCAGGGTGCATGCCCCATTGGTTTTATTCTCTCTCATACAGCCACAGGCCCCGAAAAGGAGAGGAGCAGACCATGGCACAGTGCCATCCTCAGCCAGAAATCCAGAGCTTCTCTACCTTCTACGAAGACACAGAAAGTTAAGGATTCAAGAGTGTGGCCGAAACCTGGGCAGGGGTGTCCTTCGTGACGGATGGTCTCTAATGCCTTTATTTTTTCCCAATTGCCTGCCATTTAGAGCTGCAAGGAGAGATGGGAACCGGAGCAGAGCAGGGTGCACTGCCATCCTCAAGCACCCAGAGATTCTCTACCTTCTACAAGAACGCGGACACAAAGGCAAGGATTCAAGAGTGTGGCAGAGACCTGGGCAGGGGTGGCCGTGGTGAGTCAGGGTGCATGCCCCATTGGTTTTATCCTCTCTCATACAGCCACAGGCCTCGAAAAGGAGAGGAGCAGACCATGGCACAGTGCCATCCTCAGCCAGAAATCCAGAGATTCTCTACCTTCTACGAAGACACAGAAAGTTAAGGATTCAAGAGGGTGGCCGAAACCTGGGCAGGAGTGTCCTTCGTGAACGGATCGTCTCTAATGCCTTTATTTTTCCCAATTGCCTGCCATTTAGAGCTGCAAGGAGAGATGGGAACCGGAGCAGAGCAGGGTGCACTGCCATCCTCAAGCACCCAGAGATTCTCTACCTTCTACAAGAACACGGCCACAAATGTAAGGATTCAAGAGTGTGGCAGAGACCTGGGCAGGGGTGGTCCGTGGTGAGTCAGGGTGCATGCCCCATTGGTTTTATTCTCTCTCATACAGCCACAGGCCCCGAAAAGGAGAGGAGCAGACCATGGCACAGTGCCATCCTCAGCCAGAAATCCAGAGCTTCTCTACCTTCTACGAAGACACAGAAAGTTAAGGATTCAAGAGTGTGGCCGAAACCTGGGCAGGGCTATCTATCGTGATCAATGGTCTCTAATGACTTTATTATTTCCCAATTGCCTGCCATTTAGAGCTGCAAGGAGAGATGGGAACCGGAGCAGGGCAGGGTGCACTGCCATCCTCAAGCACCCAGAGATTCTCTACCTTCTACAAGAACATGGACACAAATGCAAGGATTCAAGAGTGTGGCAGAGACCTGGGCAGGGGTGGTCCGTGGTGAGTCAGGGTGCATGCCCCATTGGTTTTATTCTCTCTCATACAGCCACAGGCCCCGAAAAGGAGAGGAGCAGACCATGGCACAGTGCCATCCTCAGCCAGAAATCCAGAGATTCTCTACCTTCTACGAAGACACAGAAAGTTAAGGATTCAAGAGGGTGGCCGAAACCTGGGCAGGGGTGTCCTTCGTGAACGGATGGTCTCTAATGCCTTTATTTTTTCCCAATTGCCTGCCATTTAGAACTGCAAGGAGAGATGGGAACCGGAGCAGAGCAGGGTGCACTGCCATCCTCAAGCACCCAGAGATTCTCTACCTTCTACAAGAACGCGGACACAAATGCAAGGATTCAAGAGTGTGGCAGAGACCTGGGCAGGGGTGGTCCGTGGTGAGTCAGGGTGCATGCCCCATTGGTTTTATTCTCTCTCATACAGCCACAGGCCCCGAAAAGGAGAGGAGCAGACCATGGCACAGTGCCATCCTCAGCCAGAAATCCAGAGCTTCTCTACCTTCTACGAAGACACAGAAAGTTAAGGATTCAAGAGTGTGGCCGAAACCTGGGCAGGGCTATCTATCGTGATCAATGGTCTCTAATGACTTTATTATTTCCCAATTGCCTGCCATTTAGAGCTGCAAGGACAGATGGGAACCGGAGCAGAGCAGGGTGCACTGCCATCCTCAAGCACCCAGAGATTCTCTACCTTGTGCGAGAACACGGCCACAAAGGTAAGGATTCAAGAGTGTGGCGGAGACCTGGGCAGGGGTGGTCCGTGGTGAGTCAGGGTGCATGCCCCATTGGTTTTATTCTCTCTCATACAGCCACAGGCCCCGAAAAGGAGAGGAGCAGACCATGGCACAGTGCCATCCTCAGCCAGAAATCCAGAGCTTCTCTACCTTCTACGAAGACACAGAAAGTTAAGGATTCAAGAGGGTGGCAGAGACCTGGGCAGGGGTGTCCTTCGTGACGGATGGTCTCTAATGCCTTTATTTTTTCCCAATTGCCTGCCATTTAGAGCTGCAAGGAGAGATGGGAACCGGAGCAGAGCAGGGTGCACTGCCATCCTCAAGCACCCAGAGATTCTCTACCTTCTACAAGAACGCGGACACAAAGGCAAGGATTCAAGATTGTGGCAGAGACCTGGGCAGGGGTGGCCGTGGTGAGTCAGGGTGCATGCCCCATTGGTTTTATCCTCTATCATACAGCCACAGGCCTCGAAAAGGAGAGGAGCAGACCATGGCACAGTGCCATCCTCAGCCAGAAATCCAGAGCTTCTCTACCTTCTATGAAGACACAGAAAGTTAAGGATTCAAGAGTGTGGCCGAAACCTCGCCCGGGGTGTCCTTCGTGACGGATGGTCTCTAATGCCTATGTTTTTTCCCAATTGCCTGCCATTTAGAGCTGCAAGGAGAGATGGGAACCGGAGCAGAGCAGGGTGCACTGCCATCCTCAAGCACCCAGAGATTCTCTACCTTCTACAAGAACATGTACACAAATGCAAGGATTCAAGAGTGTGGCAGAGACCTGGGCAGGGGTGGTCCGTGGTGAGTCAGGGTGCATGCCCCATTGTTTTTATTCTCTCTCATACAGCCACAGGCCCCAAAAAGGAGAGGAGCAGACCATGGCACAGTGCAATCCTCAGCCAGAAATCCAGAGATTCTCTACCTTCTACGAAGACACAGAAAGTTAAGGATTCAAGAGGGTGGCCGAAACCTGGGCAGGGGTGTCCTTCGTGAAAGGACGGTCTCTAATGCCTTTATTTTTTCCCAATTGCCTGCCATTTAGAGCTGCAAGGAGAGATGGGAACCGGAGCAGAGCAGGGTGCACTGCCATCCTCAAGCACCCAGAGATTCTCTACCTTCTACAAGAACGCGGACGCAAACTTAGGGATTCAAGAGTGTGGCAGAGACCTGGGCAGGGGTGGTCCGTGGTGAGTCAGGGTGCATGCCCCATTGGTTTTATTCTCTCTCATACAGCCACAGGCCCCGAAAAGGAGAGGAGCAGACCATGGCACAGTGCCATCCTCAGCCAGAAATCCAGAGCTTCTCTACCTTCTACGAAGACACAGAAAGTTAAGGATTCAAGAGTGTGGCCGAAACCTGGGCAGGGCTATCTATCGTGATCAATGGTCTCTAATGACTTTATTATTTCCCAATTGCCTGCCATTTAGAGCTGCAAGGACAGATGGGAACCGGAGCAGAGCAGGGTGCACTGCCATCCTCAAGCACCCAGAGATTCTCTACCTTGTGCGAGAACACGGCCACAAAGTTAAGGATTCAAGAGTGTGGCGGAGACCTGGGCAGGGGTGGTCCGTGGTGAGTCAGGGTGCATGCCCCATTGGTTTTATTCTCTCTCATACAGCCACAGGCCCCGAAAAGGAGAGGAGCAGACCATGGCACAGTGCCATCCTCAGCCAGAAATCCAGAGCTTCTCTACCTTCTACGAAGACACAGAAAGTTAAGGATTCAAGAGGGTGGCAGAGACCTGGGCAGGGGTGTCCTTCGTGACGGATGGTCTCTAATGCCTTTATTTTTTCCCAATTGCCTGCCATTTAGAGCTGCAAGGAGAGATGGGAACCGGAGCAGAGCAGGGTGCACTGCCATCCTCAAGCACCCAGAGATTCTCTACCTTCTACAAGAACGCGGACACAAAGGCAAGGATTCAAGATTGTGGCAGAGACCTGGGCAGGGGTGGCCGTGGTGAGTCAGGGTGCATGCCCCATTGGTTTTATCCTCTATCATACAGCCACAGGCCTCGAAAAGGAGAGGAGCAGACCATGGCACAGTGCCATCCTCAGCCAGAAATCCAGAGCTTCTCTACCTTCTATGAAGACACAGAAAGTTAAGGATTCAAGAGGGTGGCCGAAACCTGGGCAGGGCTATCTATCGTGATCAATGGTCTCTAATGCCTTTATTATTTCCCAATTGCCTGCCATTTAGAGCTGCAAGGAGAGATGGGAACCGGAGCAGAGCAGGGTGCACTGCCATCCTCAAGCACCCAGAGATTCTCTACCTTGTGCGAGAACACGGCCACAAAGGTAAGGATTCAAGAGTGTGGCAGAGACCTGGGCAGGGGTGGTCCGTGGTGAGTCAGGGTGCATGCCCCATTGGTTTTATTCTCTCTCATACAGCCACAGGCCCCGAAAAGGAGAGGAGCAGACCATGGCACAGTGCCATCCTCAGCCAGAAATCCAGAGCTTCTCTCCCTTCTACGAAGACACAGAAAGTTAAGGATTCAAGAGTGTGGCCGAAACCTGGGCAGGGGTGTCCTTCGTGACGGATGGTCTCTAATGCCTTTATTTTTTCCCAATTGCCTGCCATTTAGAGCTGCAAGGAGAGATGGGAACCGGAGCAGAGCACGGTGCACTGCCATCCTCAAGCACCCAGAGATTCTCTACCTTCTACAAGAACGCGGACACAAAGGCAAGGATTCAAGAGTGTGGCAGAGACCTGGGCAGGGGTGGCCGTGGTGAGTCAGGGTGCATGCCCCATTGGTTTTATCCTCTCTCATACAGCCACAGGCCTCGAAAAGGAGAGGAGCAGACCATGGCACAGTGCCATCCTCAGCCAGAAATCCAGAGCTTCTCTACCTTCTACGAAGACACAGAAAGTTAAGGATTCAAGAGTGTGGCCGAAACCTGGGCAGGGCTATCTATCGTGATCAATGGTCTCTAATGACTTTATTATTTCCCAATTGCCTGCCATTTAGAGCTGCAAGGACAGATGGGAACCGGAGCAGAGCAGGGTGCACTGCCATCCTCAAGCACCCAGAGATTCTCTACCTTGTGCGAGAACACGGCCACAAAGTTAAGGATTCAAGAGTGTGGCGGAGACCTGGGCAGGGGTGGTCCGTGGTGAGTCAGGGTGCATGCCCCATTGGTTTTATTCTCTCTCATACAGCCACAGGCCCCGAAAAGGAGAGGAGCAGACCATGGCACAGTGCCATCCTCAGCCAGAAATCCAGAGCTTCTCTACCTTCTACGAAGACACAGAAAGTTAAGGATTCAAGAGGGTGGCAGAGACCTGGGCAGGGGTGTCCTTCGTGACGGATGGTCTCTAATGCCTTTATTTTTTCCCAATTGCCTGCCATTTAGAGCTGCAAGGAGAGATGGGAACCGGAGCAGAGCAGGGTGCACTGCCATCCTCAAGCACCCAGAGATTCTCTACCTTCTACAAGAACGCGGACACAAAGGCAAGGATTCAAGATTGTGGCAGAGACCTGGGCAGGGGTGGCCGTGGTGAGTCAGGGTGCATGCCCCATTGGTTTTATCCTCTATCATACAGCCACAGGCCTCGAAAAGGAGAGGAGCAGACCATGGCACAGTGCCATCCTCAGCCAGAAATCCAGAGCTTCTCTACCTTCTATGAAGACACAGAAAGTTAAGGATTCAAGAGGGTGGCCGAAACCTGGGCAGGGCTATCTATCGTGATCAATGGTCTCTAATGCCTTTATTATTTCCCAATTGCCTGCCATTTAGAGCTGCAAGGAGAGATGGGAACCGGAGCAGAGCAGGGTGCACTGCCATCCTCAAGCACCCAGAGATTCTCTACCTTGTGCGAGAACACGGCCACAAAGTTAAGGATTCAAGAGTGTGGCAGAGACCTGGGCAGGGGTGGTCCGTGGTGAGTCAGGGTGCATGCCCCATTGGTTTTATTCTCTCTCATACAGCCACAGGCCCCGAAAAGGAGAGGAGCAGACCATGGCACAGTGCCATCCTCAGCCAGAAATCCAGAGCTTCTCTACCTTCTACGAAGACACAGAAAGTTAAGGATTCAAGAGTGTGGCCGAAACCTGGGCAGGGGTGTCCTTCGTGACGGATGGTCTCTAATGCCTTTATTTTTTCCCAATTGCCTGCCATTTAGAGCTGCAAGGAGAGATGGGAACCGGAGCAGAGCAGGGTGCACTGCCATCCTCAAGCACCCAGAGATTCTCTACCTTCTACAAGAACGCGGACACAAAGGCAAGGATTCAAGAGTGTGGCAGAGACCTGGGCAGGGGTGGCCGTGGTGAGTCAGGGTGCATGCCCCATTGGTTTTATCCTCTCTCATACAGCCACAGGCCTCGAAAAGGAGAGGAGCAGACCATGGCACAGTGCCATCCTCAGCCAGAAATCCAGAGATTCTCTACCTTCTACGAAGACACAGAAAGTTAAGGATTCAAGAGGGTGGCCGAAACCTGGGCAGGAGTGTCCTTCGTGAACGGATCGTCTCTAATGCCTTTATTTTTCCCAATTGCCTGCCATTTAGAGCTGCAAGGAGAGATGGGAACCGGAGCAGAGCAGGGTGCACTGCCATCCTCAAGCACCCAGAGATTCTCTACCTTCTACAAGAACACGGCCACAAATGTAAGGATTCAAGAGTGTGGCAGAGACCTGGGCAGGGGTGGTCCGTGGTGAGTCAGGGGGCATGCCCCATTGGTTTTATTCTCTCTCATACAGCCACAGGCCCCGAAAAGGAGAGGAGCAGACCATGGCACAGTGCCATCCTCAGCCAGAAATCCAGAGATTCTCTACCTTCTACGAAGACACAGAAAGTTAAGGATTCAAGAGGGTGGCCGAAACCTGGGCAGGGCTATCTATCGTGATCAATGGTCTCTAATGCCTTTATTATTTCCCAATTGCCTGCCATTTAGAGCTGCAAGGAGAGATGGGAACCGGAGCAGAGCAGGGTGCACTGCCATCCTCAAGCACCCAGAGATTCTCTACCTTGTGCGAGAACACGGCCACAAAGGTAAGGATTCAAGAGTGTGGCAGAGACCTGGGCAGGGGTGGTCCGTGGTGAGTCAGGGTGCATGCCCCATTGGTTTTATTCTCTCTCATACAGCCACAGGCCCCGAAAAGGAGAGGAGCAGACCATGGCACAGTGCCATCCTCAGCCAGAAATCCAGAGCTTCTCTCCCTTCTACGAAGACACAGAAAGTTAAGGATTCAAGAGTGTGGCCGAAACCTGGGCAGGGGTGTCCTTCGTGACGGATGGTCTCTAATGCCTTTATTTTTTCCCAATTGCCTGCCATTTAGAGCTGCAAGGAGAGATGGGAACCGGAGCAGAGCAGGGTGCACTGCCATCCTCAAGCACCCAGAGATTCTCTACCTTCTACAAGAACGCGGACACAAAGGCAAGGATTCAAGAGTGTGGCAGAGACCTGGGCAGGGGTGGCCGTGGTGAGTCAGGGTGCATGCCCCATTGGTTTTATCCTCTCTCATACAGCCACAGGCCTCGAAAAGGAGAGGAGCAGACCATGGCACAGTGCCATCCTCAGCCAGAAATCCAGAGATTCTCTACCTTCTACGAAGACACAGAAAGTTAAGGATTCAAGAGGGTGGCCGAAACCTGGGCAGGAGTGTCCTTCGTGAACGGATCGTCTCTAATGCCTTTATTTTTCCCAATTGCCTGCCATTTAGAGCTGCAAGGAGAGATGGGAACCGGAGCAGAGCAGGGTGCACTGCCATCCTCAAGCACCCAGAGATTCTCTACCTTCTGCAAGAACACGGCCACAAATGTAAGGATTCAAGAGTGTGGAAGAGACCTGGGCAGGGGTGGTCCGTGGTGAGTCAGGGTGCATGCCCCATTGGTTTTATTCTCTCTCATACAGCCACAGGCCCCAAAAAGGAGAAGAGCAGACCATGGCACAGTGCCATCCTCAGCCAGAAATCCAGAGCTTCTCTTCCTTCTACAAAGACAGAGGAAGTTAAGGATTCAAGAGTGTGGCAGAGACCTGGGCAGGGGTGGTCCGTGGTGAGTCAGGGTGCATGCCCCATTGGTTTTATTCTCTCTCATACAGCCACAGGCCCCGAAAAGGAGAGGAGCAGACCATGGCACAGTGCCATCCTCAGCCAGAAATCCAGAGCTTGTCTTCCTTCTACAAAGACAGAGAAAGTTAAGGATTCAAGAGTGTGGCCAAAACCTGGGCAGGGGTGTCCATCATGACGGATGGTCTCTAATGCCTTTATTTTTTCCCAATTGCCTGCCATTTAGAGCTGCAAGGAGAGATGGGAACCAGAGCAGAGCAGGGTGCACTGCCATCCTCAAGCACCCAGAGATTCTCTACCTTCTACAAGAACATGGACACAAAGTTAGGGATTCAAGAGTGTGGCAGAGACCTGGGCAGGGGTGGTCCGTGGTGAGTCAGGGTGCATGCCCCATTGGTTTTATTCTCTCTCATACAGCCACAGACCCCGAAAAGGAGAGGAGCAGACCATGGCACAGTGCCATCCTCAGCCAGAAATCCAGAGATTCTCTCCCTTCTACGAAGACACAGAAAGTTAAGGATTCAAGAGTGTGGCTGAAACCTGAGCAGGGGTGTCCTTCGTGAAGGATCGTCTCTAATGCCTTTATTTTTTCCCAATTGCCTGCCATTTAGAGCTGCAAGGAGAGATGGGAACCGGAGCAGAGCAGGGTGCACTGCCATCCTCAAGCACCCAGAGATTCTATGCCTTCTACAAGAACATGGACACAAATGCAAGGATTCAAGAGTATGGCAGAGACCTGGGCAGGGGTGGTCCGTGGTGAGTCAGGGTGCATGCCCCATTGGTTTTATTCTCTCTCATACAGCCACAGGCCCCAAAAAGGAGAAGAGCAGACCATGGCACAGTGCCATCCTCAGCCAGAAATCCAGAGCTTCTCTTCCTTCTACAAAGACAGAGAAAGTTAAGGATTCAAGAGTGTGGCAGAGACCTGGGCAGGGCTGGTCCGTGGTGAGTCAGGGTGCATGCCCCATTGGTTTTATTCTCTCTCATACAGCCGCAGACCCTGAAAAGGAGAAGAGCAGACCATGGCACAGTCCATCCTCAGCCAGAAATCCAGAGATTCTCTACCTTCTACGAAGACACAGAAAGTTAAGGATTCAAGAAGGTGGCCGAAACCTGGGCAGGGGTGTCCATCGTGACGGATGGTCTCTAATGCCTTTATTTTTTCCCAATTGCCTGCCATTTAGAGCTGCAAGGAGAGATGGGAACCGGAGCAGAGCAGGGTGCACTGCCATCCTCAAGCACCCAGAGATTCTCTACCTTGTGCGAGAACACGGCCACAAAGTTAAGGATTCAAGAGTGTGGCAGAGACCTGGGCAGGGGTGGTCCGTGGTGAGTCAGGGTGCATGCCCCATTGGTTTTATTCTCTCTCATACAGCCACAGGCCCCGAAAAGGAGAGGTAGCAGACCATGGCACAGTGCCATCCTCAGCCAGAAATCCAGAGATTCTCTACCTTCTACGAAGACACAGAAAGTTAAGGATTCAAGAGGGTGGCCGAAACCTGGGCAGGGGTGTCCTTCGTGAACGGATGGTCTCTAATGCCTTTATTTTTTCCCAATTGCCTGCCATTTAGAACTGCAAGGAGAGATGGGAACCGGAGCAGAGCAGGGTGCACTGCCATCCTCAAGCACCCAGAGATTCTCTACCTTCTACAAGAACGCGGACACAAATGCAAGGATTCAAGAGTGTGGCAGAGACCTGGGCAGGGGTGGTCCGTGGTGAGTCAGGGTGCATGCCCCATTGGTTTTATTCTCTCTCATACAGCCACAGGCCCCGAAAAGGAGAGGAGCAGACCATGGCACAGTGCCATCCTCAGCCAGAAATCCAGAGCTTCTCTACCTTCTACGAAGACACAGAAAGTTAAGGATTCAAGAGTGTGGCCGAAACCTCGCCCGGGGTGTCCTTCGTGACGGATGGTCTCTAATGCCTATGTTTTTTCCCAATTGCCTGCCATTTAGAGCTGCAAGGAGAGATGGGAACCGGAGCAGAGCAGGGTGCACTGCCATCCTCAAGCACCCAGAGATTCTCTACCTTCTACAAGAACGCGGACGCAAACTTAGGGATTCAAGAGTGTGGCAGAGACCTGGGCAGGGGTGGTCCGTGGTGAGTCAGGGTGCATGCCCCATTGGTTTTATTCTCTCTCATACAGCCACAGGCCCCGAAAAGGAGAGGAGCAGACCATGGCACAGTGCCATCCTCAGCCAGAAATCCAGAGCTTCTCTACCTTCTACGAAGACACAGAAAGTTAAGGATTCAAGAGTGTGGCCGAAACCTGGGCAGGGCTATCTATCGTGATCAATGGTCTCTAATGACTTTATTATTTCCCAATTGCCTGCCATTTAGAGCTGCAAGGACAGATGGGAACCGGAGCAGAGCAGGGTGCACTGCCATCCTCAACAACCCAGAGATTCTCTACCTTGTGCGAGAACACGGCCACAAAGTTAAGGATTCAAGAGTGTGGCGGAGACCTGGGCAGGGGTGGTCCGTGGTGAGTCAGGGTGCATGCCCCATTGGTTTTATTCTCTCTCATACAGCCACAGGCCCCGAAAAGGAGAGGAGCAGACCATGGCACAGTGCCATCCTCAGCCAGAAATCCAGAGCTTCTCTACCTTCTACGAAGACACAGAAAGTTAAGGATTCAAGAGGGTGGCAGAGACCTGGGCAGGCGTGTCCTTCGTGACGGATGGTCTCTAATGCCTTTATTTTTTCCCAATTGCCTGCCATTTAGAGCTGCAAGGAGAGATGGGAACCGGAGCAGAGCAGGGTGCACTGCCATCCTCAAGCACCCAGAGATTCTCTACCTTCTACAAGAACGCGGACACAAAGGCAAGGATTCAAGATTGTGGCAGAGACCTGGGCAGGGGTGGCCGTGGTGAGTCAGGGTGCATGCCCCATTGGTTTTATCCTCTATCATACAGCCACAGGCCTCGAAAAGGAGAGGAGCAGACCATGGCACAGTGCCATCCTCAGCCAGAAATCCAGAGCTTCTCTACCTTCTATGAAGACACAGAAAGTTAAGGATTCAAGAGGGTGGCCGAAACCTGGGCAGGAGTGTCCTTCGTGAACGGATCGTCTCTAATGCCTTTATTTTTCCCAATTGCCTGCCATTTAGAGCTGCAAGGAGAGATGGGAACCGGAGCAGAGCAGGGTGCACTGCCATCCTCAAGCACCCAGAGATTCTCTACCTTCTGCAAGAACACGGCCACAAATGTAAGGATTCAAGAGTGTGGCAGAGACCTGGGCAGGGGTGGTCCGTGGTGAGTCAGGGTGCATGCCCCATTGGTTTTATTCTCTCTCATACAGCCACAGACCCTGAAAAGGAGAGGAGCAGACCATGGCACAGTGCCATCCTCAGCCAGAAATCCAGAGATTCTCTACCTTCTACGAAGACACAGAAAGTTAAGGATTCAAGAGGGTGGCCGAAACCTGGGCAGGGCTATCTATCGTGATCAATGGTCTCTAATGCCTTTATTATTTCCCAATTGCCTGCCATTTAGAGCTGCAAGGAGAGATGGGAACCGGAGCAGAGCAGGGTGCACTGCCATCCTCAAGCACCCAGAGATTCTCTACCTTGTGCGAGAACACGGCCACAAAGTTAAGGATTCAAGAGTGTGGCAGAGACCTGGGCAGGGGTGGTCCGTGGTGAGTCAGGGTGCATGCCCCATTGGTTTTATTCTCTCTCATACAGCCACAGGCCCCGAAAAGGAGAGGAGCAGACCATGGCACAGTGCCATCCTCAGCCAGAAATCCAGAGATTCTCTACCTTCTACGAAGACACAGAAAGTTAAGGATTCAAGAGGGTGGCCGAAACCTGGGCAGGGGTGTCCTTCGTGAACGGATGGTCTCTAATGCCTTTATTTTTTCCCAATTGCCTGCCATTTAGAACTGCAAGGAGAGATGGGAACCGGAGCAGAGCAGGGTGCACTGCCATCCTCAAGCACCCAGAGATTCTCTACCTTCTACAAGAACGCGGACACAAATGCAAGGATTCAAGAGTGTGGCAGAGACCTGGGCAGGGGTGGTCCGTGGTGAGTCAGGGTGCATGCCCCATTGGTTTTATTCTCTCTCATACAGCCACAGGCCCCGAAAAGGAGAGGAGCAGACCATGGCACAGTGCCATCCTCAGCCAGAAATCCAGAGCTTCTCTACCTTCTACGAAGACACAGAAAGTTAAGGATTCAAGAGTGTGGCCGAAACCTCGCCCGGGGTGTCCTTCGTGACGGATGGTCTCTAATGCCTATGTTTTTTCCCAATTGCCTGCCATTTAGAGCTGCAAGGAGAGATGGGAACCGGAGCAGAGCAGGGTGCACTGCCATCCTCAAGCACCCAGAGATTCTCTACCTTCTACAAGAACATGTACACAAATGCAAGGATTCAAGAGTGTGGCAGAGACCTGGGCAGGGGTGGTCCGTGGTGAGTCAGGGTGCATGCCCCATTGTTTTTATTCTCTCTCATACAGCCACAGGCCCCAAAAAGGAGAGGAGCAGACCATGGCACAGTGCAATCCTCAGCCAGAAATCCAGAGATTCTCTACCTTCTACGAAGACACAGAAAGTTAAGGATTCAAGAGGGTGGCCGAAACCTGGGCAGGGGTGTCCTTCGTGAAAGGACGGTCTCTAATGCCTTTATTTTTTCCCAATTGCCTGCCATTTAGAGCTGCAAGGAGAGATGGGAACCGGAGCAGAGCAGGGTGCACTGCCATCCTCAAGCACCCAGAGATTCTCTACCTTCTACAAGAACGCGGACGCAAACTTAGGGATTCAAGAGTGTGGCAGAGACCTGGGCAGGGGTGGTCCGTGGTGAGTCAGGGTGCATGCCCCATTGGTTTTATTCTCTCTCATACAGCCACAGGCCCCGAAAAGGAGAGGAGCAGACCATGGCACAGTGCCATCCTCAGCCAGAAATCCAGAGCTTCTCTACCTTCTACGAAGACACAGAAAGTTAAGGATTCAAGAGTGTGGCCGAAACCTGGGCAGGGCTATCTATCGTGATCAATGGTCTCTAATGACTTTATTATTTCCCAATTGCCTGCCATTTAGAGCTGCAAGGACAGATGGGAACCGGAGCAGAGCAGGGTGCACTGCCATCCTCAAGCACCCAGAGATTCTCTACCTTGTGCGAGAACACGGCCACAAAGTTAAGGATTCAAGAGTGTGGCGGAGACCTGGGCAGGGGTGGTCCGTGGTGAGTCAGGGTGCATGCCCCATTGGTTTTATTCTCTCTCATACAGCCACAGGCCCCGAAAAGGAGAGGAGCAGACCATGGCACAGTGCCATCCTCAGCCAGAAATCCAGAGCTTCTCTACCTTCTACGAAGACACAGAAAGTTAAGGATTCAAGAGGGTGGCAGAGACCTGGGCAGGGGTGTCCTTCGTGACGGATGGTCTCTAATGCCTTTATTTTTTCCCAATTGCCTGCCATTTAGAGCTGCAAGGAGAGATGGGAACCGGAGCAGAGCAGGGTGCACTGCCATCCTCAAGCACCCAGAGATTCTCTACCTTCTACAAGAACGCGGACACAAAGGCAAGGATTCAAGATTGTGGCAGAGACCTGGGCAGGGGTGGCCGTGGTGAGTCAGGGTGCATGCCCCATTGGTTTTATCCTCTATCATACAGCCACAGGCCTCGAAAAGGAGAGGAGCAGACCATGGCACAGTGCCATCCTCAGCCAGAAATCCAGAGCTTCTCTACCTTCTATGAAGACACAGAAAGTTAAGGATTCAAGAGGGTGGCCGAAACCTGGGCAGGGCTATCTATCGTGATCAATGGTCTCTAATGCCTTTATTATTTCCCAATTGCCTGCCATTTAGAGCTGCAAGGAGAGATGGGAACCGGAGCAGAGCAGGGTGCACTGCCATCCTCAAGCACCCAGAGATTCTCTACCTTGTGCGAGAACACGGCCACAAAGGTAAGGATTCAAGAGTGTGGCAGAGACCTGGGCAGGGGTGGTCCGTGGTGAGTCAGGGTGCATGCCCCATTGGTTTTATTCTCTCTCATACAGCCACAGGCCCCGAAAAGGAGAGGAGCAGACCATGGCACAGTGCCATCCTCAGCCAGAAATCCAGAGCTTCTCTACCTTCTACGAAGACACAGAAAGTTAAGGATTCAAGAGTGTGGCCGAAACCTGGGCAGGGGTGTCCTTCGTGACGGATGGTCTCTAATGCCTTTATTTTTTCCCAATTGCCTGCCATTTAGAGCTGCAAGGAGAGATGGGAACCGGAGCAGAGCAGGGTGCACTGCCATCCTCAAGCACCCAGAGATTCTCTACCTTCTACAAGAACGCGGACACAAAGGCAAGGATTCAAGAGTGTGGCAGAGACCTGGGCAGGGGTGGCCGTGGTGAGTCAGGGTGCATGCCCCATTGGTTTTATCCTCTCTCATACAGCCACAGGCCTCGAAAAGGAGAGGAGCAGACCATGGCACAGTGCCATCCTCAGCCAGAAATCCAGAGATTCTCTACCTTCTACGAAGACACAGAAAGTTAAGGATTCAAGAGGGTGGCCGAAACCTGGGCAGGAGTGTCCTTCGTGAACGGATCGTCTCTAATGCCTTTATTTTTCCCAATTGCCTGCCATTTAGAGCTGCAAGGAGAGATGGGAACCGGAGCAGAGCAGGGTGCACTGCCATCCTCAAGCACCCAGAGATTCTCTACCTTCTACAAGAACACGGCCACAAATGTAAGGATTCAAGAGTGTGGCAGAGACCTGGGCAGGGGTGGTCCGTGGTGAGTCAGGGGGCATGCCCCATTGGTTTTATTCTCTCTCATACAGCCACAGGCCCCGAAAAGGAGAGGAGCAGACCATGGCACAGTGCCATCCTCAGCCAGAAATCCAGAGATTCTCTACCTTCTACGAAGACACAGAAAGTTAAGGATTCAAGAGGGTGGCCGAAACCTGGGCAGGGCTATCTATCGTGATCAATGGTCTCTAATGCCTTTATTATTTCCCAATTGCCTGCCATTTAGAGCTGCAAGGAGAGATGGGAACCGGAGCAGAGCAGGGTGCACTGCCATCCTCAAGCACCCAGAGATTCTCTACCTTGTGCGAGAACACGGCCACAAAGGTAAGGATTCAAGAGTGTGGCAGAGACCTGGGCAGGGGTGGTCCGTGGTGAGTCAGGGTGCATGCCCCATTGGTTTTATTCTCTCTCATACAGCCACAGGCCCCGAAAAGGAGAGGAGCAGACCATGGCACAGTGCCATCCTCAGCCAGAAATCCAGAGCTTCTCTCCCTTCTACGAAGACACAGAAAGTTAAGGATTCAAGAGTGTGGCCGAAACCTGGGCAGGGGTGTCCTTCGTGACGGATGGTCTCTAATGCCTTTATTTTTTCCCAATTGCCTGCCATTTAGAGCTGCAAGGAGAGATGGGAACCGGAGCAGAGCAGGGTGCACTGCCATCCTCAAGCACCCAGAGATTCTCTACCTTCTACAAGAACGCGGACACAAAGGCAAGGATTCAAGAGTGTGGCAGAGACCTGGGCAGGGGTGGCCGTGGTGAGTCAGGGTGCATGCCCCATTGGTTTTATCCTCTCTCATACAGCCACAGGCCTCGAAAAGGAGAGGAGCAGACCATGGCACAGTGCCATCCTCAGCCAGAAATCCAGAGATTCTCTACCTTCTACGAAGACACAGAAAGTTAAGGATTCAAGAGGGTGGCCGAAACCTGGGCAGGAGTGTCCTTCGTGAACGGATCGTCTCTAATGCCTTTATTTTTCCCAATTGCCTGCCATTTAGAGCTGCAAGGAGAGATGGGAACCGGAGCAGAGCAGGGTGCACTGCCATCCTCAAGCACCCAGAGATTCTCTACCTTCTGCAAGAACACGGCCACAAATGTAAGGATTCAAGAGTGTGGAAGAGACCTGGGCAGGGGTGGTCCGTGGTGAGTCAGGGTGCATGCCCCATTGGTTTTATTCTCTCTCATACAGCCACAGGCCCCAAAAAGGAGAAGAGCAGACCATGGCACAGTGCCATCCTCAGCCAGAAATCCAGAGCTTCTCTTCCTTCTACAAAGACAGAGGAAGTTAAGGATTCAAGAGTGTGGCAGAGACCTGGGCAGGGGTGGTCCGTGGTGAGTCAGGGTGCATGCCCCATTGGTTTTATTCTCTCTCATACAGCCACAGGCCCCGAAAAGGAGAGGAGCAGACCATGGCACAGTGCCATCCTCAGCCAGAAATCCAGAGCTTGTCTTCCTTCTACAAAGACAGAGAAAGTTAAGGATTCAAGAGTGTGGCCAAAACCTGGGCAGGGGTGTCCATCATGACGGATGGTCTCTAATGCCTTTATTTTTTCCCAATTGCCTGCCATTTAGAGCTGCAAGGAGAGATGGGAACCAGAGCAGAGCAGGGTGCACTGCCATCCTCAAGCACCCAGAGATTCTCTACCTTCTACAAGAACATGGACACAAAGTTAGGGATTCAAGAGTGTGGCAGAGACCTGGGCAGGGGTGGTCCGTGGTGAGTCAGGGTGCATGCCCCATTGGTTTTATTCTCTCTCATACAGCCACAGACCCCGAAAAGGAGAGGAGCAGACCATGGCACAGTGCCATCCTCAGCCAGAAATCCAGAGATTCTCTCCCTTCTACGAAGACACAGAAAGTTAAGGATTCAAGAGTGTGGCTGAAACCTGAGCAGGGGTGTCCTTCGTGAAGGATCGTCTCTAATGCCTTTATTTTTTCCCAATTGCCTGCCATTTAGAGCTGCAAGGAGAGATGGGAACCGGAGCAGAGCAGGGTGCACTGCCATCCTCAAGCACCCAGAGATTCTATGCCTTCTACAAGAACATGGACACAAATACAAGGATTCAAGAGTATGGCAGAGACCTGGGCAGGGGTGGTCCGTGGTGAGTCAGGGTGCATGCCCCATTGGTTTTATTCTCTCTCATACAGCCACAGGCCCCAAAAAGGAGAAGAGCAGACCATGGCACAGTGCCATCCTCAGCCAGAAATCCAGAGCTTCTCTTCCTTCTACAAAGACAGAGAAAGTTAAGGATTCAAGAGTGTGGCAGAGACCTGGGCAGGGCTGGTCCGTGGTGAGTCAGGGTGCATGCCCCATTGGTTTTATTCTCTCTCATACAGCCGCAGACCCTGAAAAGGAGAGGAGCAGACCATGGCACAGTCCATCCTCAGCCAGAAATCCAGAGATTCTCTACCTTCTACGAAGACACAGAAAGTTAAGGATTCAAGAAGGTGGCCGAAACCTGGGCAGGGGTGTCCATCGTGACGGATGGTCTCTAATGCCTTTATTTTTTCCCAATTGCCTGCCATTTAGAGCTGCAAGGAGAGATGGGAACCGGAGCAGAGCAGGGTGCACTGCCATCCTCAAGCACCCAGAGATTCTCTACCTTGTGCGAGAACACGGCCACAAAGGTAAGGATTCAAGAGTGTGGCAGAGACCTGGGCAGGGGTGGTCCGTGGTGAGTCAGGGTGCATGCCCCATTGGTTTTATTCTCTCTCATACAGCCACAGACCCTGAAAAGGAGAGGAGCAGACCATGGCACAGTCCATCCTCAGCCAGAAATCCAGAGATTCTCTACCTTCTACGAAGACACAGAAAGTTAAGGATTCAAGAGGGTGGCCGAAACCTGGGCAGGAGTGTCCTTTGTGACGGATGGTCTCTAATGCCTATGTTTTTTCCCAATTGCCTGCCATTTAGAGCTGCAAGGAGAGATGGGAACCGGAGCAGAGCAGGGTGCACTGCCATCCTCAAGCACCCAGAGATTCTCTACCTTCTACGAGAACATGGACACAAATGCAAGGATTCAAGAGTATGGCAGAGACCTGGGCAGGGGTGGTCCGTGGTGAGTCAGGGTGCATGCCCCATTGGTTTTATTCTCTCTCATACAGCCACAGGCCCCAAAAAGGAGAAGAGCAGACCATGGCACAGTGCCATCCTCAGCCAGAAATCCAGAGCTTCTCTTCCTTCTACAAAGACAGAGAAAGTTAAGGATTCAAGAGTGTGGCAGAGACCTGGGCAGGGCTGGTCCGTGGTGAGTCAGGGTGCATGCCCCATTGGTTTTATTCTCTCTCATACAGCCGCAGACCCTGAAAAGGAGAGGAGCAGACCATGGCACAGTCCATCCTCAGCCAGAAATCCAGAGATTCTCTACCTTCTACGAAGACACAGAAAGTTAAGGATTCAAGAAGGTGGCCGAAACCTGGGCAGGGGTGTCCATCGTGACGGATGGTCTCTAATGCCTTTATTTTTTCCCAATTGCCTGCCATTTAGAGCTGCAAGGAGAGATGGGAACCGGAGCAGAGCAGGGTGCACTGCCATCCTCAAGCACCCAGAGATTCTCTACCTTGTGCGAGAACACGGCCACAAAGGTAAGGATTCAAGAGTGTGGCAGAGACCTGGGCAGGGGTGGTCCGTGGTGAGTCAGGGTGCATGCCCCATTGGTTTTATTCTCTCTCATACAGCCACAGACCCTGAAAAGGAGAGGAGCAGACCATGGCACAGTCCATCCTCAGCCAGAAATCCAGAGATTCTCTACCTTCTACGAAGACACAGAAAGTTAAGGATTCAAGAGGGTGGCCGAAACCTGGGCAGGAGTGTCCTTTGTGACGGATGGTCTCTAATGCCTATGTTTTTTCCCAATTGCCTGCCATTTAGAGCTGCAAGGAGAGATGGGAACCGGAGCAGAGCAGGGTGCACTGCCATCCTCAAGCACCCAGAGATTCTCTACCTTCTACGAGAACATGGACACAAATGCAAGGATTCAAGAGTGTGGCAGAGACCTGGGCAGGGGTGGTCCGTGGTGAGTCAGGGTGCATGCCCCATTGGTTTTATTCTCTCTCATACAGCCACAGGCCCCGAAAAGGAGAGGAGCAGACCATGGCACAGTGCCATCCTCAGCCAGAAATCCAGAGATTCTCTACCTTCTACGAAGACACAGAAAGTTAAGGATTCAAGAGGGTGGCCGAAACCTGGGCAGGAGTGTCCTTCGAGACGGATGGTCTCTAATGCCTTTATTTTTTCCCAATTGCCTGCCATTTAGAGCTGCAAGGAGAGATGGGAACCGGAGCAGAGCAGGGTGCACTGCCATCCTCAAGCACCCAGAGATTCTCTACCTTGTGCGAGAACACGGCCACAAAGTTAAGGATTCAAGAGTCTGGCAGTGACCTGTGCAGGGGTGGTCCGTGGTGAGTCAGGTTGCATGCCCCATTGTTTTTATTCTCTCTCATACAGCCACAGGCCTCGAAAAGGAGAGGAGCAGACCATGGCACAGTGCCATCCTCAGCCAGAAATCCAGAGATTCTCTACCTTCTACGAAGACACAGAAAGTTAAGGATTCAAGAGGGTGGCCGAAACCTGGGCAGGGCTATCTATCGTGATCAATGGTCTCTAATGCCTTTATTATTTCCCAATTGCCTGCCATTTAGAGCTGCAAGGAGAGATGGGAACCGGAGCAGAGCAGGGTGCACTGCCATCCTCAAGCACCCAGAGATTCTCTACCTTGTGCGAGAACACGGCCACAAAGGTAAGGATTCAAGAGTGTGGCAGAGACCTGGGCAGGGGTGGTCCGTGGTGAGTCAGGGTGCATGCCCCATTGGTTTTATTCTCTCTCATACAGCCACAGGCCCCGAAAAGGAGAGGAGCAGACCATGGCACAGTGCCATCCTCAGCCAGAAATCCAGAGCTTCTCTACCTTCTACAAAGACACAGAAAGTTAAGGATTCAAGAGTGTGGCCGAAACCTGGGCAGGGGTGTCCTTCGTGACGGATGGTCTCTAATGCCTTTATTTTTTCCCAATTGCCTGCCATTTAGAGCTGCAAGGAGAGATGGGAACCGGAGCAGAGCAGGGTGCACTGCCATCCTCAAGCACCCAGAGATTCTCTACCTTCTACAAGAACGCGGACACAAAGGCAAGGATTCAAGAGTGTGGCAGAGACCTGGGCAGGGGTGGCCGTGGTGAGTCAGGGTGCATGCCCCATTGGTTTTATCCTCTCTCATACAGCCACAGGCCTCGAAAAGGAGAGGAGCAGACCATGGCACAGTGCCATCCTCAGCCAGAAATCCAGAGATTCTCTACCTTCTACGAAGACACAGAAAGTTAAGGATTCAAGAGGGTGGCCGAAACCTGGGCAGGAGTGTCCTTCGTGAACGGATCGTCTCTAATGCCTTTATTTTTCCCAATTGCCTGCCATTTAGAGCTGCAAGGAGAGATGGGAACCGGAGCAGAGCAGGGTGCACTGCCATCCTCAAGCACCCAGAGATTCTCTACCTTCTACAAGAACACGGCCACAAATGTAAGGATTCAAGAGTGTGGCAGAGACCTGGGCAGGGGTGGTCCGTGGTGAGTCAGGGTGCATGCCCCATTGTTTTTATTCTCTCTCATACAGCCACAGGCCCCGAAAAGGAGAGGAGCAGACCATGGCACAGTGCCATCCTCAGCCAGAAATCCAGAGATTCTCTACCTTCTACGAAGACACAGAAAGTTAAGGATTCAAGAGGGTGGCCGAAACCTGGGCAGGGCTATCTATCGTGATCAATGGTCTCTAATGCCTTTATTATTTCCCAATTGCCTGCCATTTAGAGCTGCAAGGAGAGATGGGAACCGGAGCAGAGCAGGGTGCACTGCCATCCTCAAGCACCCAGAGATTCTCTACCTTCTGCAAGAACACGGCCACAAATGTAAGGATTCAAGAGTGTGGAAGAGACCTGGGCAGGGGTGGTCCGTGGTGAGTCAGGGTGCATGCCCCATTGGTTTTATTCTCTCTCATACAGCCACAGGCCCCAAAAAGGAGAAGAGCAGACCATGGCACAGTGCCATCCTCAGCCAGAAATCCAGAGCTTCTCTTCCTTCTACAAAGACAGAGGAAGTTAAGGATTCAAGAGTGTGGCAGAGACCTGGGCAGGGGTGGTCCGTGGTGAGTCAGGGTGCATGCCCCATTGGTTTTATTCTCTCTCATACAGCCACAGGCCCCGAAAAGGAGAGGAGCAGACCATGGCACAGTGCCATCCTCAGCCAGAAATCCAGAGCTTGTCTTCCTTCTACAAAGACAGAGAAAGTTAAGGATTCAAGAGTGTGGCCAAAACCTGGGCAGGGGTGTCCATCATGACGGATGGTCTCTAATGCCTTTATTTTTTCCCAATTGCCTGCCATTTAGAGCTGCAAGGAGAGATGGGAACCAGAGCAGAGCAGGGTGCACTGCCATCCTCAAGCACCCAGAGATTCTCTACCTTCTACAAGAACGCGGACACAAAGTTAGGGATTCAAGAGTGTGGCAGAGACCTGGGCAGGGGTGGTCCGTGGTGAGTCAGGGTGCATGCCCCATTGGTTTTATTCTCTCTCATACAGCCACAGACCCCGAAAAGGAGAGGAGCAGACCATGGCACAGTGCCATCCTCAGCCAGAAATCCAGAGATTCTCTCCCTTCTACGAAGACACAGAAAGTTAAGGATTCAAGAGTGTGGCTGAAACCTGAGCAGGGGTGTCCTTCGTGAAGGATCGTCTCTAATGCCTTTATTTTTTCCCAATTGCCTGCCATTTAGAGCTGCAAGGAGAGATGGGAACCGGAGCAGAGCAGGGTGCACTGCCATCCTCAAGCACCCAGAGATTCTATGCCTTCTACAAGAACATGGACACAAATGCAAGGATTCAAGAGTATGGCAGAGACCTGGGCAGGGGTGGTCCGTGGTGAGTCAGGGTGCATGCCCCATTGGTTTTATTCTCTCTCATACAGCCACAGGCCCCAAAAAGGAGAAGAGCAGACCATGGCACAGTGCCATCCTCAGCCAGAAATCCAGAGCTTCTCTTCCTTCTACAAAGACAGAGAAAGTTAAGGATTCAAGAGTGTGGCAGAGACCTGGGCAGGGCTGGTCCGTGGTGAGTCAGGGTGCATGCCCCATTGGTTTTATTCTCTCTCATACAGCCGCAGACCCTGAAAAGGAGAGGAGCAGACCATGGCACAGTCCATCCTCAGCCAGAAATCCAGAGATTCTCTACCTTCTACGAAGACACAGAAAGTTAAGGATTCAAGAAGGTGGCCGAAACCTGGGCAGGGGTGTCCATCGTGACGGATGGTCTCTAATGCCTTTATTTTTTCCCAATTGCCTGCCATTTAGAGCTGCAAGGAGAGATGGGAACCGGAGCAGAGCAGGGTGCACTGCCATCCTCAAGCACCCAGAGATTCTCTACCTTGTGCGAGAACACGGCCACAAAGTTAAGGATTCAAGAGTGTGGCAGAGACCTGGGCAGGGGTGGTCCGTGGTGAGTCAGGGTGCATGCCCCATTGGTTTTATTCTCTCTCATACAGCCACAGACCCTGAAAAGGAGAGGAGCAGACCATGGCACAGTCCATCCTCAGCCAGAAATCCAGAGATTCTCTACCTTCTACGAAGACACAGAAAGTTAAGGATTCAAGAGGGTGGCCGAAACCTGGGCAGGAGTGTCCTTTGTGACGGATGGTCTCTAATGCCTATGTTTTTTCCCAATTGCCTGCCATTTAGAGCTGCAAGGAGAGATGGGAACCGGAGCAGAGCAGGGTGCACTGCCATCCTCAAGCACCCAGAGATTCTCTACCTTCTACGAGAACATGGACACAAATGCAAGGATTCAAGAGTGTGGCAGAGACCTGGGCAGGGGTGGTCCGTGGTGAGTCAGGGTGCATGCCCCATTGGTTTTATTCTCTCTCATACAGCCACAGGCCCCGAAAAGGAGAGGAGCAGACCATGGCACAGTGCCATCCTCAGCCAGAAATCCAGAGATTCTCTACCTTCTACGAAGACACAGAAAGTTAAGGATTCAAGAGGGTGGCCGAAACCTGGGCAGGAGTGTCCTTCGAGACGGATGGTCTCTAATGCCTTTATTTTTTCCCAATTGCCTGCCATTTAGAGCTGCAAGGAGAGATGGGAACCGGAGCAGAGCAGGGTGCACTGCCATCCTCAAGCACCCAGAGATTCTCTACCTTGTGCGAGAACACGGCCACAAAGTTAAGGATTCAAGAGTCTGGCAGTGACCTGTGCAGGGGTGGTCCGTGGTGAGTCAGGGTGCATGCCCCATTGTTTTTATTCTCTCTCATACAGCCACAGGCCTCGAAAAGGAGAGGAGCAGACCATGGCACAGTGCCATCCTCAGCCAGAAATCCAGAGATTCTCTACCTTCTACGAAGACACAGAAAGTTAAGGATTCAAGAGGGTGGCCGAAACCTGGGCAGGGCTATCTATCGTGATCAATGGTCTCTAATGCCTTTATTATTTCCCAATTGCCTGCCATTTAGAGCTGCAAGGAGAGATGGGAACCGGAGCAGAGCAGGGTGCACTGCCATCCTCAAGCACCCAGAGATTCTCTACCTTGTGCGAGAACACGGCCACAAAGGTAAGGATTCAAGAGTGTGGCAGAGACCTGGGCAGGGGTGGTCCGTGGTGAGTCAGGGTGCATGCCCCATTGGTTTTATTCTCTCTCATACAGCCACAGGCCCCGAAAAGGAGAGGAGCAGACCATGGCACAGTGCCATCCTCAGCCAGAAATCCAGAGCTTCTCTACCTTCTACGAAGACACAGAAAGTTAAGGATTCAAGAGTGTGGCCGAAACCTGGGCAGGGGTGTCCTTCGTGACGGATGGTCTCTAATGCCTTTATTTTTTCCCAATTGCCTGCCATTTAGAGCTGCAAGGAGAGATGGGAACCGGAGCAGAGCAGGGTGCACTGCCATCCTCAAGCACCCAGAGATTCTCTACCTTCTACAAGAACGCGGACACAAAGGCAAGGATTCAAGAGTGTGGCAGAGACCTGGGCAGGGGTGGCCGTGGTGAGTCAGGGTGCATGCCCCATTGGTTTTATCCTCTCTCATACAGCCACAGGCCTCGAAAAGGAGAGGAGCAGACCATGGCACAGTGCCATCCTCAGCCAGAAATCCAGAGATTCTCTACCTTCTACGAAGACACAGAAAGTTAAGGATTCAAGAGGGTGGCCGAAACCTGGGCAGGAGTGTCCTTCGTGAACGGATCGTCTCTAATGCCTTTATTTTTCCCAATTGCCTGCCATTTAGAGCTGCAAGGAGAGATGGGAACCGGAGCAGAGCAGGGTGCACTGCCATCCTCAAGCACCCAGAGATTCTCTACCTTCTACAAGAACACGGCCACAAATGTAAGGATTCAAGAGTGTGGCAGAGACCTGGGCAGGGGTGGTCCGTGGTGAGTCAGGGTGCATGCCCCATTGGTTTTATTCTCTCTCATACAGCCACAGGCCCCGAAAAGGAGAGGAGCAGACCATGGCACAGTGCCATCCTCAGCCAGAAATCCAGAGATTCTCTACCTTCTACGAAGACACAGAAAGTTAAGGATTCAAGAGGGTGGCCGAAACCTGGGCAGGGCTATCTATCGTGATCAATGGTCTCTAATGCCTTTATTATTTCCCAATTGCCTGCCATTTAGAGCTGCAAGGAGAGATGGGAACCGGAGCAGAGCAGGGTGCACTGCCATCCTCAAGCACCCAGAGATTCTCTACCTTGTGCGAGAACACGGCCACAAAGGTAAGGATTCAAGAGTGTGGCAGAGACCTGGGCAGGGGTGGTCCGTGGTGAGTCAGGGTGCATGCCCCATTGGTTTTATTCTCTCTCATACAGCCACAGGCCCCGAAAAGGAGAGGAGCAGACCATGGCACAGTGCCATCCTCAGCCAGAAATCCAGAGCTTCTCTCCCTTCTACGAAGACACAGAAAGTTAAGGATTCAAGAGTGTGGCCGAAACCTGGGCAGGGGTGTCCTTCGTGACGGATGGTCTCTAATGCCTTTATTTTTTCCCAATTGCCTGCCATTTAGAGCTGCAAGGAGAGATGGGAACCGGAGCAGAGCAGGGTGCACTGCCATCCTCAAGCACCCAGAGATTCTCTACCTTCTACAAGAACGCGGACACAAAGGCAAGGATTCAAGAGTGTGGCAGAGACCTGGGCAGGGGTGGCCGTGGTGAGTCAGGGTGCATGCCCCATTGGTTTTATCCTCTCTCATACAGCCACAGGCCTCGAAAAGGAGAGGAGCAGACCATGGCACAGTGCCATCCTCAGCCAGAAATCCAGAGATTCTCTACCTTCTACGAAGACACAGAAAGTTAAGGATTCAAGAGGGTGGCCGAAACCTGGGCAGGAGTGTCCTTCGTGAACGGATCGTCTCTAATGCCTTTATTTTTCCCAATTGCCTGCCATTTAGAGCTGCAAGGAGAGATGGGAACCGGAGCAGAGCAGGGTGCACTGCCATCCTCAAGCACCCAGAGATTCTCTACCTTCTGCAAGAACACGGCCACAAATGTAAGGATTCAAGAGTGTGGAAGAGACCTGGGCAGGGGTGGTCCGTGGTGAGTCAGGGTGCATGCCCCATTGGTTTTATTCTCTCTCATACAGCCACAGGCCCCAAAAAGGAGAAGAGCAGACCATGGCACAGTGCCATCCTCAGCCAGAAATCCAGAGCTTCTCTTCCTTCTACAAAGACAGAGGAAGTTAAGGATTCAAGAGTGTGGCAGAGACCTGGGCAGGGGTGGTCCGTGGTGAGTCAGGGTGCATGCCCCATTGGTTTTATTCTCTCTCATACAGCCACAGGCCCCGAAAAGGAGAGGAGCAGACCATGGCACAGTGCCATCCTCAGCCAGAAATCCAGAGCTTGTCTTCCTTCTACAAAGACAGAGAAAGTTAAGGATTCAAGAGTGTGGCCAAAACCTGGGCAGGGGTGTCCATCATGACGGATGGTCTCTAATGCCTTTATTTTTTCCCAATTGCCTGCCATTTAGAGCTGCAAGGAGAGATGGGAACCAGAGCAGAGCAGGGTGCACTGCCATCCTCAAGCACCCAGAGATTCTCTACCTTCTACAAGAACATGGACACAAAGTTAGGGATTCAAGAGTGTGGCAGAGACCTGGGCAGGGGTGGTCCGTGGTGAGTCAGGGTGCATGCCCCATTGGTTTTATTCTCTCTCATACAGCCACAGACCCCGAAAAGGAGAGGAGCAGACCATGGCACAGTGCCATCCTCAGCCAGAAATCCAGAGATTCTCTCCCTTCTACGAAGACACAGAAAGTTAAGGATTCAAGAGTGTGGCTGAAACCTGAGCAGGGGTGTCCTTCGTGAAGGATCGTCTCTAATGCCTTTATTTTTTCCCAATTGCCTGCCATTTAGAGCTGCAAGGAGAGATGGGAACCGGAGCAGAGCAGGGTGCACTGCCATCCTCAAGCACCCAGAGATTCTATGCCTTCTACAAGAACATGGACACAAATGCAAGGATTCAAGAGTATGGCAGAGACCTGGGCAGGGGTGGTCCGTGGTGAGTCAGGGTGCATGCCCCATTGGTTTTATTCTCTCTCATACAGCCACAGGCCCCAAAAAGGAGAAGAGCAGACCATGGCACAGTGCCATCCTCAGCCAGAAATCCAGAGCTTCTCTTCCTTCTACAAAGACAGAGAAAGTTAAGGATTCAAGAGTGTGGCAGAGACCTGGGCAGGGCTGGTCCGTGGTGAGTCAGGGTGCATGCCCCATTGGTTTTATTCTCTCTCATACAGCCGCAGACCCTGAAAAGGAGAGGAGCAGACCATGGCACAGTCCATCCTCAGCCAGAAATCCAGAGATTCTCTACCTTCTACGAAGACACAGAAAGTTAAGGATTCAAGAAGGTGGCCGAAACCTGGGCAGGGGTGTCCATCGTGACGGATGGTCTCTAATGCCTTTATTTTTTCCCAATTGCCTGCCATTTAGAGCTGCAAGGAGAGATGGGAACCGGAGCAGAGCAGGGTGCACTGCCATCCTCAAGCACCCAGAGATTCTCTACCTTGTGCGAGAACACGGCCACAAAGTTAAGGATTCAAGAGTGTGGCAGAGACCTGGGCAGGGGTGGTCCGTGGTGAGTCAGGGTGCATGCCCCATTGGTTTTATTCTCTCTCATACAGCCACAGACCCTGAAAAGGAGAGGAGCAGACCATGGCACAGTCCATCCTCAGCCAGAAATCCAGAGCTTCTCTACCTTCTACGAAGACACAGAAAGTTAAGGATTCAAGAGGGTGGCCGAAACCTGGGCAGGAGTGTCCTTTGTGACGGATGGTCTCTAATGCCTATGTTTTTTCCCAATTGCCTGCCATTTAGAGCTGCAAGGAGAGATGGGAACCGGAGCAGAGCAGGGTGCACTGCCATCCTCAAGCACCCAGAGATTCTCTACCTTCTACGAGAACATGGACACAAATGCAAGGATTCAAGAGTGTGGCAGAGACCTGGGCAGGGGTGGTCCGTGGTGAGTCAGGGTGCATGCCCCATTGTTTTTATTCTCTCTCATACAGCCACAGGCCCCGAAAAGGAGAGGAGCAGACCATGGCACAGTGCCATCCTCAGCCAGAAATCCAGAGATTCTCTACCTTTTACGAAGACACAGAAAGTTAAGGATTCAAGAGGGTGGCCGAAACCTGGGCAGGGCTATCTATCGTGATCAATGGTCTCTAATGCCTTTATTATTTCCCAATTGCCTGCCATTTAGAGCTGCAAGGAGAGATGGGAACCGGAGCAGAGCAGGGTGCACTGCCATCCTCAAGCACCCAGAGATTCTCTACCTTGTGCGAGAACACGGCCACAAAGGTAAGGATTCAAGAGTGTGGCAGAGACCTGGGCAGGGGTGGTCCGTGGTGAGTCAGGGTGCATGCCCCATTGGTTTTATTCTCTCTCATACAGCCACAGGCCCCGAAAAGGAGAGGAGCAGACCATGGCACAGTGCCATCCTCAGCCAGAAATCCAGAGCTTCTCTCCCTTCTACGAAGACACAGAAAGTTAAGGATTCAAGAGTGTGGCCGAAACCTGGGCAGGGGTGTCCTTCGTGACGGATGGTCTCTAATGCCTTTATTTTTTCCCAATTGCCTGCCATTTAGAGCTGCAAGGAGAGATGGGAACCGGAGCAGAGCAGGGTGCACTGCCATCCTCAAGCACCCAGAGATTCTCTACCTTCTGCAAGAACACGGCCACAAATGTAAGGATTCAAGAGTGTGGAAGAGACCTGGGCAGGGGTGGTCCGTGGTGAGTCAGGGTGCATGCCCCATTGGTTTTATTCTCTCTCATACAGCCACAGGCCCCAAAAAGGAGAAGAGCAGACCATGGCACAGTGCCATCCTCAGCCAGAAATCCAGAGCTTCTCTTCCTTCTACAAAGACAGAGGAATTTAAGGATTCAAGAGTGTGGCAGAGACCTGGGCAGGGGTGGTCCGTGGTGAGTCAGGGTGCATGCCCCATTGGTTTTATTCTCTCTCATACAGCCACAGGCCCCGAAAAGGAGAGGAGCAGACCATGGCACAGTGCCATCCTCAGCCAGAAATCCAGAGCTTGTCTTCCTTCTACAAAGACAGAGAAAGTTAAGGATTCAAGAGTGTGGCCAAAACCTGGGCAGGGGTGTCCATCATGACGGATGGTCTCTAATGCCTTTATTTTTTCCCAATTGCCTGCCATTTAGAGCTGCAAGGAGAGATGGGAACCAGAGCAGAGCAGGGTGCACTGCCATCCTCAAGCACCCAGAGATTCTCTACCTTCTACAAGAACATGGACACAAAGTTAGGGATTCAAGAGTGTGGCAGAGACCTGGGCAGGGGTGGTCCGTGGTGAGTCAGGGTGCATGCCCCATTGGTTTTATTCTCTCTCATACAGCCACAGACCCCGAAAAGGAGAGGAGCAGACCATGGCACAGTGCCATCCTCAGCCAGAAATCCAGAGATTCTCTCCCTTCTACGAAGACACAGAAAGTTAAGGATTCAAGAGTGTGGCTGAAACCTGAGCAGGGGTGTCCTTCGTGAAGGATCGTCTCTAATGCCTTTATTTTTTCCCAATTGCCTGCCATTTAGAGCTGCAAGGAGAGATGGGAACCGGAGCAGAGCAGGGTGCACTGCCATCCTCAAGCACCCAGAGATTCTATGCCTTCTACAAGAACATGGACACAAATGCAAGGATTCAAGAGTATGGCAGAGACCTGGGCAGGGGTGGTCCGTGGTGAGTCAGGGTGCATGCCCCATTGGTTTTATTCTCTCTCATACAGCCACAGGCCCCAAAAAGGAGAAGAGCAGACCATGGCACAGTGCCATCCTCAGCCAGAAATCCAGAGCTTCTCTTCCTTCTACAAAGACAGAGAAAGTTAAGGATTCAAGAGTGTGGCAGAGACCTGGGCAGGGCTGGTCCGTGGTGAGTCAGGGTGCATGCCCCATTGGTTTTATTCTCTCTCATACAGCCACAGACCCTGAAAAGGAGAGGAGCAGACCATGGCACAGTCCATCCTCAGCCAGAAATCCAGAGATTCTCTACCTTCTACGAAGACACAGAAAGTTAAGGATTCAAGAAGGTGGCCGAAACCTGGGCAGGGGTGTCCATCGTGACGGATGGTCTCTAATGCCTTTATTTTTTCCCAATTGCCTGCCATTTAGAGCTGCAAGGAGAGATGGGAACCGGAGCAGAGCAGGATGCACTGCCATCCTCAAGCACCCAGAGATTCTCTACCTTGTGCGAGAACACGGCCACAAAGTTAAGGATTCAAGAGTGTGGCAGAGACCTGGGCAGGGGTGGTCCGTGGTGAGTCAGGGTGCATGCCCCATTGGTTTTATTCTCTCTCATACAGCCACAGACCCTGAAAAGGAGAGGAGCAGACCATGGCACAGTCCATCCTCAGCCAGAAATCCAGAGATTCTCTACCTTCTACGAAGACACAGAAAGTTAAGGATTCAAGAGGGTGGCCGAAACCTGGGCAGGAGTGTCCTTTGTGACGGATGGTCTCTAATGCCTATGTTTTTTCCCAATTGCCTGCCATTTAGAGCTGCAAGGAGAGATGGGAACCGGAGCAGAGCAGGGTGCACTGCCATCCTCAAGCACCCAGAGATTCTCTACCTTCTACGAGAACATGGACACAAATGCAAGGATTCAAGAGTGTGGCAGAGACCTGGGCAGGGGTGGTCCGTGGTGAGTCAGGGTGCATGCCCCATTGGTTTTATTCTCTCTCATACAGCCACAGGCCCCGAAAAGGAGAGGAGCAGACCATGGCACAGTGCCATCCTCAGCCAGAAATCCAGAGATTCTCTACCTTTTACGAAGACACAGAAAGTTAAGGATTCAAGAGGGTGGCCGAAACCTGGGCAGGGCTATCTATCGTGATCAATGGTCTCTAATGCCTTTATTATTTCCCAATTGCCTGCCATTTAGAGCTGCAAGGAGAGATGGGAACCGGAGCAGAGCAGGGTGCACTGCCATCCTCAAGCACCCAGAGATTCTCTACCTTGTGCGAGAACACGGCCACAAAGGTAAGGATTCAAGAGTGTGGCAGAGACCTGGGCAGGGGTGGTCCGTGGTGAGTCAGGGTGCATGCCCCATTGGTTTTATTCTCTCTCATACAGCCACAGGCCCCGAAAAGGAGAGGAGCAGACCATGGCACAGTGCCATCCTCAGCCAGAAATCCAGAGCTTCTCTCCCTTCTACGAAGACAGAGAAAGTTAAGGATTCAAGAGTGTGGCCGAAACCTGGGCAGGGGTGTCCTTCGTGACGGATGGTCTCTAATGCCTTTATTTTTTCCCAATTGCCTGCCATTTAGAGCTGCAAGGAGAGATGGGAACCGGAGCAGAGCAGGGTGCACTGCCATCCTCAAGCACCCAGAGATTCTCTACCTTCTGCAAGAACACGGCCACAAATGTAAGGATTCAAGAGTGTGGAAGAGACCTGGGCAGGGGTGGTCCGTGGTGAGTCAGGGTGCATGCCCCATTGGTTTTATTCTCTCTCATACAGCCACAGGCCCCAAAAAGGAGAAGAGCAGACCATGGCACAGTGCCATCCTCAGCCAGAAATCCAGAGCTTCTCTTCCTTCTACAAAGACAGAGGAAGTTAAGGATTCAAGAGTGTGGCAGAGACCTGGGCAGGGGTGGTCCGTGGTGAGTCAGGGTGCATGCCCCATTGGTTTTATTCTCTCTCATACAGCCACAGGCCCCGAAAAGGAGAGGAGCAGACCATGGCACAGTGCCATCCTCAGCCAGAAATCCAGAGCTTGTCTTCCTTCTACAAAGACAGAGAAAGTTAAGGATTCAAGAGTGTGGCCAAAACCTGGGCAGGGGTGTCCATCATGACGGATGGTCTCTAATGCCTTTATTTTTTCCCAATTGCCTGCCATTTAGAGCTGCAAGGAGAGATGGGAACCAGAGCAGAGCAGGGTGCACTGCCATCCTCAAGCACCCAGAGATTCTCTACCTTCTACAAGAACATGGACACAAAGTTAGGGATTCAAGAGTGTGGCAGAGACCTGGGCAGGGGTGGTCCGTGGTGAGTCAGGGTGCATGCCCCATTGGTTTTATTCTCTCTCATACAGCCACAGACCCCGAAAAGGAGAGGAGCAGACCATGGCACAGTGCCATCCTCAGCCAGAAATCCAGAGATTCTCTCCCTTCTACGAAGACACAGAAAGTTAAGGATTCAAGAGTGTGGCTGAAACCTGAGCAGGGGTGTCCTTCGTGAAGGATCGTCTCTAATGCCTTTATTTTTTCCCAATTGCCTGCCATTTAGAGCTGCAAGGAGAGATGGGAACCGGAGCAGAGCAGGGTGCACTGCCATCCTCAAGCACCCAGAGATTCTATGCCTTCTACAAGAACATGGACACAAATGCAAGGATTCAAGAGTATGGCAGAGACCTGGGCAGGGGTGGTCCGTGGTGAGTCAGGGTGCATGCCCCATTGGTTTTATTCTCTCTCATACAGCCACAGGCCCCAAAAAGGAGAAGAGCAGACCATGGCACAGTGCCATCCTCAGCCAGAAATCCAGAGCTTCTCTTCCTTCTACAAAGACAGAGAAAGTTAAGGATTCAAGAGTGTGGCAGAGACCTGGGCAGGGCTGGTCCGTGGTGAGTCAGGGTGCATGCCCCATTGGTTTTATTCTCTCTCATACAGCCACAGACCCTGAAAAGGAGAGGAGCAGACCATGGCACAGTCCATCCTCAGCCAGAAATCCAGAGATTCTCTACCTTCTACGAAGACACAGAAAGTTAAGGATTCAAGAAGGTGGCCGAAACCTGGGCAGGGGTGTCCATCGTGACGGATGGTCTCTAATGCCTTTATTTTTTCCCAATTGCCTGCCATTTAGAGCTGCAAGGAGAGATGGGAACCGGAGCAGAGCAGGATGCACTGCCATCCTCAAGCACCCAGAGATTCTCTACCTTGTGCGAGAACACGGCCACAAAGTTAAGGATTCAAGAGTGTGGCAGAGACCTGGGCAGGGGTGGTCCGTGGTGAGTCAGGGTGCATGCCCCATTGGTTTTATTCTCTCTCATACAGCCACAGACCCTGAAAAGGAGAGGAGCAGACCATGGCACAGTCCATCCTCAGCCAGAAATCCAGAGATTCTCTACCTTCTACGAAGACACAGAAAGTTAAGGATTCAAGAGGGTGGCCGAAACCTGGGCAGGAGTGTCCTTTGTGACGGATGGTCTCTAATGCCTATGTTTTTTCCCAATTGCCTGCCATTTAGAGCTGCAAGGAGAGATGGGAACCGGAGCAGAGCAGGGTGCACTGCCATCCTCAAGCACCCAGAGATTCTCTACCTTCTACGAGAACATGGACACAAATGCAAGGATTCAAGAGTGTGGCAGAGACCTGGGCAGGGGTGGTCCGTGGTGAGTCAGGGTGCATGCCCCATTGGTTTTATTCTCTCTCATACAGCCACAGGCCCCGAAAAGGAGAGGAGCAGACCATGGCACAGTGCCATCCTCAGCCAGAAATCCAGAGATTCTCTACCTTTTACGAAGACACAGAAAGTTAAGGATTCAAGAGGGTGGCCGAAACCTGGGCAGGGCTATCTATCGTGATCAATGGTCTCTAATGCCTTTATTATTTCCCAATTGCCTGCCATTTAGAGCTGCAAGGAGAGATGGGAACCGGAGCAGAGCAGGGTGCACTGCCATCCTCAAGCACCCAGAGATTCTCTACCTTGTGCGAGAACACGGCCACAAAGGTAAGGATTCAAGAGTGTGGCAGAGACCTGGGCAGGGGTGGTCCGTGGTGAGTCAGGGTGCATGCCCCATTGGTTTTATTCTCTCTCATACAGCCACAGGCCCCGAAAAGGAGAGGAGCAGACCATGGCACAGTGCCATCCTCAGCAAGAAATCCAGAGCTTCTCTCCCTTCTACGAAGACACAGAAAGTTAAGGATTCAAGAGTGTGGCCGAAACCTGGGCAGGGGTGTCCTTCGTGACGGATGGTCTCTAATGCCTTTATTTTTTCCCAATTGCCTGCCATTTAGAGCTGCAAGGAGAGATGGGAACCGGAGCAGAGCAGGGTGCACTGCCATCCTCAAGCACCCAGAGATTCTCTACCTTCTACAAGAACGCGGACACAAAGGCAAGGATTCAAGAGTGTGGCAGAGACCTGGGCAGGGGTGGCCGTGGTGAGTCAGGGTGCATGCCCCATTGGTTTTATCCTCTCTCATACAGCCACAGGCCTCGAAAAGGAGAGGAGCAGACCATGGCACAGTGCCATCCTCAGCCAGAAATCCAGAGATTCTCTACCTTCTACGAAGACACAGAAAGTTAAGGATTCAAGAGGGTGGCCGAAACCTGGGCAGGAGTGTCCTTCGTGAACGGATCGTCTCTAATGCCTTTATTTTTCCCAATTGCCTGCCATTTAGAGCTGCAAGGAGAGATGGGAACCGGAGCAGAGCAGGGTGCACTGCCATCCTCAAGCACCCAGAGATTCTCTACCTTCTGCAAGAACACGGCCACAAATGTAAGGATTCAAGAGTGTGGCAGAGACCTGGGCAGGGGTGGTCCGTGGTGAGTCAGGGTGCATGCCCCATTGGTTTTATTCTCTCTCATACAGCCACAGGCCCCAAAAAGGAGAAGAGCAGACCATGGCACAGTGCCATCCTCAGCCAGAAATCCAGAGCTTCTCTTCCTTCTACAAAGACAGAGAAAGTTAAGGATTCAAGAGTGTGGCAGAGACCTGGGCAGGGGTGGTCCGTGGTGAGTCAGGGTGCATGCCCCATTGGTTTTATTCTCTCTCATACAGCCACAGGCCCCGAAAAGGAGAGGAGCAGACCATGGCACAGTGCCATCCTCAGCCAGAAATCCAGAGCTTGTCTTCCTTCTACAAAGACAGAGAAAGTTAAGGATTCAAGAGTGTGGCCAAAACCTGGGCAGGGGTGTCCATCATGACGGATGGTCTCTAATGCCTTTATTTTTTCCCAATTGCCTGCCATTTAGAGCTGCAAGGAGAGATGGGAACCGGAGCAGAGCAGGGTGCACTGCCATCCTCAAGCACCCAGAGATTCTCTACCTTCTACAAGAACATGGACACAAAGTTAGGGATTCAAGAGTGTGGCAGAGACCTGGGCAGGGGTGGTCCGTGGTGAGTCAGGGTGCATGCCCCATTGGTTTTATTCTCTCTCATACAGCCACAGACCCTGAAAAGGAGAGGAGCAGACCATGGCACAGTCCATCCTCAGCCAGAAATCCAGAGATTCTCTACCTTCTACGAAGACACAGAAAGTTAAGGATTCAAGAAGGTGGCCGAAACCTGGGCAGGGGTGTCCATCGTGACGGATGGTCTCTAATGCCTTTATTTTTTCCCAATTGCCTGCCATTTAGAGCTGCAAGGAGAGATGGGAACCAGAGCAGAGCAGGGTGCACTGCCATCCTCAAGCACCCAGAGATTCTCTACCTTCTACAAGAACATGGACACAAAGTTAGGGATTCAAGAGTGTGGCAGAGACCTGGGCAGGAGTGGTCCGTGGTGAGTCAGGGTGCATGCCCCATTGGTTTTATTCTCTCTCATACAGCCACAGGCCCCGAAAAGGAGAGGAGCAGACCATGGCACAGTGCCATCCTCAGCCAGAAATCCAGAGCTTCTCTCCCTTCTACGAAGACACAGAAAGTTAAGGATTCAAGAGTGTGGCCGAAACCTGGGCAGGGGTGTCCTTCGTGACGGATGGTCTCTAATGCCTTTATTTTTTCCCAATTGCCTGCCATTTAGAGCTGCAAGGAGAGATGGGAACCGGAGCAGAGCAGGGTGCACTGCCATCCTCAAGCACCCAGAGATTCTCTACCTTCTACAAGAACGCGGACACAAAGGCAAGGATTCAAGAGTGTGGCAGAGACCTGGGCAGGGGTGGCCGTGGTGAGTCAGGGTGCATGCCCCATTGGTTTTATCCTCTCTCATACAGCCACAGGCCTCGAAAAGGAGAGGAGCAGACCATGGCACAGTGCCATCCTCAGCCAGAAATCCAGAGATTCTCTACCTTCTACGAAGACACAGAAAGTTAAGGATTCAAGAGGGTGGCCGAAACCTGGGCAGGAGTGTCCTTCGTGAACGGATCGTCTCTAATGCCTTTATTTTTCCCAATTGCCTGCCATTTAGAGCTGCAAGGAGAGATGGGAACCGGAGCAGAGCAGGGTGCACTGCCATCCTCAAGCACCCAGAGATTCTCTACCTTCTGCAAGAACACGGCCACAAATGTAAGGATTCAAGAGTGTGGCAGAGACCTGGGCAGGGGTGGTCCGTGGTGAGTCAGGGTGCATGCCCCATTGGTTTTATTCTCTCTCATACAGCCACAGGCCCCAAAAAGGAGAAGAGCAGACCATGGCACAGTGCCATCCTCAGCCAGAAATCCAGAGCTTCTCTTCCTTCTACAAAGACAGAGAAAGTTAAGGATTCAAGAGTGTGGCAGAGACCTGGGCAGGGGTGGTCCGTGGTGAGTCAGGGTGCATGCCCCATTGGTTTTATTCTCTCTCATACAGCCACAGGCCCCGAAAAGGAGAGGAGCAGACCATGGCACAGTGCCATCCTCAGCCAGAAATCCAGAGCTTGTCTTCCTTCTACAAAGACAGAGAAAGTTAAGGATTCAAGAGTGTGGCCAAAACCTGGGCAGGGGTGTCCATCATGACGGATGGTCTCTAATGCCTTTATTTTTTCCCAATTGCCTGCCATTTAGAGCTGCAAGGAGAGATGGGAACCGGAGCAGAGCAGGGTGCACTGCCATCCTCAAGCACCCAGAGATTCTCTACCTTCTACAAGAACATGGACACAAAGTTAGGGATTCAAGAGTGTGGCAGAGACCTGGGCAGGGGTGGTCCGTGGTGAGTCAGGGTGCATGCCCCATTGGTTTTATTCTCTCTCATACAGCCACAGACCCCGAAAAGGAGAGGAGCAGACCATGGCACAGTGTCATCCTCAGCCAGAAATCCAGAGATTCTCTACCTTCTACGAAGACACAGAAAGTTAAGGATTCAAGAGTGTGGCTGAAACCTGAGCAGGGGTGTCCTTCGTGAAGGATCGTCTCTAATGCCTTTATTTTTTCCCAATTGCCTGCCATTTAGAGCTGCAAGGAGAGATGGGAACCGGAGCAGAGCAGGGTGCACTGCCATCCTCAAGCACCCAGAGATTCTATGCCTTCTACAAGAACATGGACACAAATGCAAGGATTCAAGAGTATGGCAGAGACCTGGGCAGGGGTGGTCCGTGGTGAGTCAGGGTGCATGCCCCATTGGTTTTATTCTCTCTCATACAGCCACAGGCCCCAAAAAGGAGAAGAGCAGACCATGGCACAGTGCCATCCTCAGCCAGAAATCCAGAGCTTCTCTTCCTTCTACAAAGACAGAGAAAGTTAAGGATTCAAGAGTGTGGCAGAGACCTGGGCAGGGCTGGTCCGTGGTGAGTCAGGGTGCATGCCCCATTGGTTTTATTCTCTCTCATACAGCCACAGACCCTGAAAAGGAGAGGAGCAGACCATGGCACAGTCCATCCTCAGCCAGAAATCCAGAGATTCTCTACCTTCTACGAAGACACAGAAAGTTAAGGATTCAAGAAGGTGGCCGAAACCTGGGCAGGGGTGTCCATCGTGACGGATGGTCTCTAATGCCTTTATTTTTTCCCAATTGCCTGCCATTTAGAGCTGCAAGGAGAGATGGGAACCGGAGCAGAGCAGGGTGCACTGCCATCCTCAAGCACCCAGAGATTCTCTACCTTGTGCGAGAACACGGCCACAAAGGTAAGGATTCAAGAGTGTGGCAGAGACCTGGGCAGGGGTGGTCCGTGGTGAGTCAGGGTGCATGCCCCATTGGTTTTATTCTCTCTCATACAGCCACAGACCCTGAAAAGGAGAGGAGCAGACCATGGCACAGTCCATCCTCAGCCAGAAATCCAGAGATTCTCTACCTTCTACGAAGACACAGAAAGTTAAGGATTCAAGAAGGTGGCCGAAACCTGGGCACGGGTGTCCATCGTGACGGATGGTCTCTAATGCCTTTATTTTTTCCCAATTGCCTGCCATTTAGAGCTGCAAGGAGAGATGGGAACCGGAGCAGAGCAGGGTGCACTGCCATCCTCAAGCACCCAGAGATTCTCTACCTTCTACAAGAACATGGACACAAATGCAAGGATTCAAGAGTGTGGCAGAGACCTGGGCAGGGGTGGTCCGTGGTGAGTCAGGGTGCATGCTCCATTGGTTTTATTCTCTCTCATACAGCCGCATACCCTGAAAAGGAGAGGAGCAGACCATGGCACAGTGCCATCCTCAGCCAGAAATCCAGAGCTTCTCTTCCTTCTACAAAGACAGAGGAAGTTAAGGATTCAAGAGTGTGGCAGAGACCTGGGCAGGGTTGGTCCGTGGTGAGTCAGGGTGCATGCCCCATTGGTTTTATTCTCTCTCATACAGCCACAGGCCCCGAAAAGGAGAGGAGCAGACCATGGCACAGTGCCATCCTCAGCCAGAAATCCAGAGATTCTCTACCTTCTACGAAGACACAGAAAGTTAAGGATTCAAGAGTGTGGCTGAAACCTGAGCAGGGGTGTCCTTCGTGAAGGATCGTCTCTAATGCCTTTATTTTTTCCCAATTGCCTGCCATTTAGAGCTGCAAGGAGAGATGGGAACCGGAGCAGAGCAGGGTGCACTGCCATCCTCAAGCACCCAGAGATTCTATGCCTTCTACAAGAACATGGACACAAATGCAAGGATTCAAGAGTATGGCAGAGACCTGGGCAGGGGTGGTCCGTGGTGAGTCAGGGTGCATGCCCCATTGGTTTTATTCTCTCTCATACAGCCACAGGCCCCAAAAAGGAGAAGAGCAGACCATGGCACAGTGCCATCCTCAGCCAGAAATCCAGAGCTTCTCTTCCTTCTACAAAGACAGAGAAAGTTAAGGATTCAAGAGTGTGGCAGAGACCTGGGCAGGGCTGGTCCGTGGTGAGTCAGGGTGCATGCCCCATTGGTTTTATTCTCTCTCATACAGCCACAGACCCTGAAAAGGAGAGGAGCAGACCATGGCACAGTCCATCCTCAGCCAGAAATCCAGAGATTCTCTACCTTCTACGAAGACACAGAAAGTTAAGGATTCAAGAAGGTGGCCGAAACCTGGGCAGGGGTGTCCATCGTGACGGATGGTCTCTAATGCCTTTATTTTTTCCCAATTGCCTGCCATTTAGAGCTGCAAGGAGAGATGGGAACCGGAGCAGAGCAGGGTGCACTGCCATCCTCAAGCACCCAGAGATTCTCTACCTTGTGCGAGAACACGGCCACAAAGGTAAGGATTCAAGAGTGTGGCAGAGACCTGGGCAGGGGTGGTCCGTGGTGAGTCAGGGTGCATGCCCCATTGGTTTTATTCTCTCTCATACAGCCACAGACCCTGAAAAGGAGAGGAGCAGACCATGGCACAGTGCCATCCTCAGCCAGAAATCCAGAGCTTGTCTTCCTTCTACAAAGACAGAGAAAGTTAAGGATTCAAGAGTGTGGCCAAAACCTGGGCAGGGGTGTCCATCATGACGGATGGTCTCTAATGCCTTTATTTTTTCCCAATTGCCTGCCATTTAGAGCTGCAAGGAGAGATGGGAACCAGAGCAGAGCAGGGTGCACTGCCATCCTCAAGCACCCAGAGATTCTCTACCTTCTACAAGAACATGGACACAAAGTTAGGGATTCAAGAGTGTGGCAGAGACCTGGGCAGGGGTGGTCCGTGGTGAGTCAGGGTGCATGCCCCATTGGTTTTATTCTCTCTCATACAGCCACAGGCCCCGAAAAGGAGAGGAGCAGACCATGGCACAGTGCCATCCTCAGCCAGAAATCCAGAGATTCTCTACCTTCTACGAAGACACAGAAAGTTAAGGATTCAAGAGTGTGGCTGAAACCTGAGCAGGGGTGTCCTTCGTGAAGGATGGTCTCTAATGCCTTTATTTTTTCCCAATTGCCTGCCATTTAGAGCTGCAAGGAGAGATGGGAACCGGAGCAGAGCAGGGTGCACTGCCATCCTCAAGCACCCAGAGATTCTATGCCTTCTACAAGAACATGGACACAAATGCAAGGATTCAAGAGTATGGCAGAGACCTGGGCAGGGGTGGTCCGTGGTGAGTCAGGGTGCATGCCCCATTGGTTTTATTCTCTCTCATACAGCCACAGGCCCCAAAAAGGAGAAGAGCAGACCATGGCACAGTGCCATCCTCAGCCAGAAATCCAGAGCTTCTCTTCCTTCTACAAAGACAGAGAAAGTTAAGGATTCAAGAGTGTGGCAGAGACCTGGGCAGGGCTGGTCCGTGGTGAGTCAGGGTGCATGCCCCATTGGTTTTATTCTCTCTCATACAGCCACAGACCCTGAAAAGGAGAGGAGCAGACCATGGCACAGTCCATCCTCAGCCAGAAATCCAGAGATTCTCTACCTTCTACGAAGACACAGAAAGTTAAGGATTCAAGAAGGTGGCCGAAACCTGGGCAGGGGTGTCCATCGTGACGGATGGTCTCTAATGCCTTTATTTTTTCCCAATTGCCTGCCATTTAGAGCTGCAAGGAGAGATGGGAACCGGAGCAGAGCAGGGTGCACTGCCATCCTCAAGCACCCAGAGATTCTCTACCTTGTGCGAGAACACGGCCACAAAGGTAAGGCTTCAAGAGTGTGGCAAAGACCTGGGCAGGGGTGGTCCGTGGTGAGTCAGGGTGCATGCTCCATTGGTTTTATTCTCTCTCATACAGCCGCATACCCTGAAAAGGAGAGGAGCAGACCATGGCACAGTGCCATCCTCAGCCAGAAATCCAGAGCTTCTCTTCCTTCTACAAAGACAGAGGAAGTTAAGGATTCAAGAGTGTGGCAGAGACCTGGGCAGGGGTGGTCCGTGGTGAGTCAGGGTGCATGCCCCATTGGTTTTATTCTCTCTCATACAGCCACAGGCCCCGAAAAGGAGAGGAGCAGACCATGGCACAGTGCCATCCTCAGCCAGAAATCCAGAGCTTGTCTTCCTTCTACAAAGACAGAGAAAGTTAAGGATTCAAGAGTGTGGCCAAAACCTGGGCAGGGGTGTCCATCATGACGGATGGTCTCTAATGCCTTTATTTTTTCCCAATTGCCTGCCATTTAGAGCTGCAAGGAGAGATGGGAACCAGAGCAGAGCAGGGTGCACTGCCATCCTCAAGCACCCAGAGATTCTCTACCTTCTACAAGAACATGGACACAAAGTTAGGGATTCAAGAGTGTGGCAGAGACCTGGGCAGGGGTGGTCCGTGGTGAGTCAGGGTGCATGCCCCATTGGTTTTATTCTCTCTCATACAGCCACAGGCCCCGAAAAGGAGAGGAGCAGACCATGGCACAGTGCCATCCTCAGCCAGAAACCCAGAGCTTCTCTACCTTTTACGAAGACACAGAAAGTTAAGGATTCAAGAGGGTGGCCGAAACCTGGGCACGGGTGTCCTTCGTGAAGGATGGTCTCTAATGCCTTTATTTTTTCCCAATTGCCTGCCATTTAGAGCTGCAAGGAGAGATGGGAACCAGAGCAGAGCAGGGTGCACTGCCATCCTCAAGCACCCAGAGATTCTCTACTTTCTACAAGAATATGGACGCAAAGTTAGGGATTCAAGAGTGTGGCAGAGACCTGGGCAGGGGTGGTCCGTGGTGAGTCAGGGTGCATGCCCCATTGGTTTTATTCTCTCTCATACAGCCACAGGCCCCGAAAAGGAGAGGAGCAGACCATGGCACAGTGCCATCCTCAGCCAGAAATCCAGAGATTCGCTACCTTCTACGAAGACACAGAAAGTTAAGGATTCGAGTGTGGCAGAGGCCTGGGCAGGGGTGTCCATCGTGACGGATGGTCTCTAATGCCTTTATTTTTTCCCAATTGCCTGCCATTTAGAGCTGCAAGGAGAGATGGGAACCGGAGCAGAGCAGGGTGCACTGCCATCCTCAAGCACCCAGAGCTTCTCTTCCTTCTACAAAGACAGAGAAAGTTAAGGATTCAAGAGTGTGGCAGAGACCTGGGCAGGGGTGGTCCGTGGTGAGTCAGGGTGCATGCCCCATTGGTTTTATTCTCTCTCATACAGCCACAGGCCCCGAAAAGGAGAGGAGCAGACCATGGCACAGTGCCATCCTCAGCCAGAAATCCAGAGATTCTCTACCTTCTACGAAGACACAGAAAGTTAAGGATTCAAGAGTGTGGCAGAGACCTGGGCAGGGGTGTCCATCGTGACGGATGGTCTCTAATGCCTTTATTTTTTCCCAATTGCCTGCCATTTAGAGCTGCAAGGACAGATGGGAACCGGAGCAGAGCAGGGTGCACTGCCATCCTCAAGCACCCAGAGATTCTCTACCTTCTACAAGAACATGGACACAAAGTTAGGGATTCAAGAGTGTGGCAGAGACCTGGGCAGGGGTGGTCCGTGGTGAGTCAGGGTGCATGCTCCATTGGTTTTATTCTCTCTCATACAGCCGCATACCCTGAAAAGGAGAGGAGCAGACCATGGCACAGTGCCATCCTCAGCCAGAAATCCAGAGCTTCTCTTCCTTCTACAAAGACAGAGGAAGTTAAGGATTCAAGAGTGTGGCAGAGACCTGGGCAGGGGTGGTCCGTGGTGAGTCAGGGTGCATGCCCCATTGGTTTTATTCTCTCTCATACAGCCACAGGCCCCGAAAAGGAGAGGAGCAGACCATGGCACAGTGCCATCCTCAGCCAGAAATCCAGAGCTTGTCTTCCTTCTACAAAGACAGAGAAAGTTAAGGATTCAAGAGTGTGGCCAAAACCTGGGCAGGGGTGTCCATCATGACGGATGGTCTCTAATGCCTTTATTTTTTCCCAATTGCCTGCCATTTAGAGCTGCAAGGAGAGATGGGAACCGGAGCAGAGCAGGGTGCACTGCTATCCTCAAGCACCCAGAGATTCTCTACCTTCTACAAGAACATGGACACAAAGTTAGGGATTCAAGAGTGTGGCAGAGACCTGGGCAGGGGTGGTCCGTGGTGAGTCAGGGTGCATGCCCCATTGGTTTTATTCTCTCTCATACAGCCACAGGCCCCAAAAAGGAGAAGAGCAGACCATGGCACAGTGCCATCCTCAGCCAGAAATCCAGAGCTTCTCTTCCTTCTACAAAGACAGAGAAAGTTAAGGATTCAAGAGTGTGGCAGAGACCTGGGCAGGGGTGGTCCGTGGTGAGTCAGGGTGCATGCCCCATTGGTTTTATTCTCTCTCATACAGCCACAGGCCCCGAAAAGGAGAGGAGCAGACCATGGCACAGTGCCATCCTCAGCCAGAAATCCAGAGATTCTCTACCTTCTACGAAGACACAGAAAGTTAAGGATTCAAGAGTGTGGCAGAGACCTGGGCAGGGGTGTCCATCGTGACGGATGGTCTCTAATGCCTTTATTTTTTCCCAATTGCCTGCCATTTAGAGCTGCAAGGAGAGATGGGAACCGGAGCAGAGCAGGGTGCACTGCTATCCTCAAGCACCCAGAGATTCTCTACCTTCTACAAGAACATGGACACAAAGTTAGGGATTCAAGAGTGTGGCAGAGACCTGGGCAGGGGTGGTCCGTGGTGAGTCAGGGTGCATGCCCCATTGGTTTTATTCTCTCTCATACAGCCACAGACCCTGAAAAGGAGAGGAGGAGACCATGGCACAGTGCCATCCTCAGCCAGAAATCCAGAGCTTGTCTTCCTTCTACAAAGACAGAGAAAGTTAAGGATTCAAGAGTGTGGCCAAAACCTGGGCAGGGGTGTCCATCATGACGGATGGTCTCTAATGCCTTTATTTTTTCCCAATTGCCTGCCATTTAGAGCTGCAAGGAGAGATGGGAACCAGAGCAGAGCAGGGTGCACTGCCATCCTCAAGCACCCAGAGATTCTCTACCTTCTACAAGAACATGGACACAAAGTTAGGGATTCAAGAGTGTGGCAGAGACCTGGGCAGGGGTGGTCCGTGGTGAGTCAAGGTGCATGCCCCATTGGTTTTATTCTCTCTCATACAGCCACAGGCCCCAAAAAGGAGAAGAGCAGACCATGGCACAGTGCCATCCTCAGCCAGAAATCCAGAGATTCTCTTCCTTCTACAAAGACAGAGAAAGTTAAGGATTCAAGAGTGTGGCAGAGACCTGGGCAGGGCTGGTCCGTGGTGAGTCAGGGTGCATGCCCCATTGGTTTTATTCTCTCTCATACAGCCACAGGCCCCAAAAAGGAGAGGAGCAGACCATGGCACAGTGCCATCCTCAGCCAGAAACCCAGAGCTTCTCTACCTTCTACGAAGACACAGAAAGTTAAGGATTCAAGAGGGTGGCCGAAACCTGGGCACGGGTGTCCTTCGTGAAGGATGGTCTCTAATGCCTTTATTTTTTCCCAATTGCCTGCCATTTAGAGCTGCAAGGAGAGATGGGAACCAGAGCAGAGCAGGGTGCACTGCCATCCTCAAGCACCCAGAGATTCTCTACTTTCTACAAGAATATGGACGCAAAGTTAGGGATTCAAGAGTGTGGCAGAGACCTGGGCAGGGGTGGTCCGTGGTGAGTCAGGGTGCATGCCCCATTGGTTTTATTCTCTCTCATACAGCCACAGGCCCCGAAAAGGAGAGGAGCAGACCATGGCACAGTGCCATCCTCAGCCAGAAATCCAGAGATTCGCTACCTTCTACGAAGACACAGAAAGTTAAGGATTCAAGAGTGTGGCAGAGACCTGGGCAGGGGTGTCCTTCGTGAAGGATGGTCTCTAATGCCTTTATTTTTTCCCAATTGCCTGCCATTTAGAGCTGCAAGGAGAGATGGGAACCGGAGCAGAGCAGGGTGCACTGCCATCCTCAAGCACCCAGAGATTCTCTACCTTCTACAAGAACATGGACACAAAGTTAGGGATTCAAGAGTGTGGCAGAGACCTGGGCAGGGGTGGTCCGTGGTGAGTCAGGGTGCATGCCCCATTGGTTTTATTCTCTCTCATACAGCCACAGACCCTGAAAAGGAGAGGAGGAGACCATGGCACAGTGCCATCCTCAGCCAGAAATCCAGAGCTTCTCTACCTTTTACGAAGACACAGAAAGTTAAGGATTCAAGAGGGTGGCCGAAACCTGGGCACGGGTGTCCTTCGTGAAGGATGGTCTCTAATGCCTTTATTTTTTCCCAATTGCCTGCCATTTAGAGCTGCAAGGAGAGATGGGAACCAGAGCAGAGCAGGGTGCACTGCCATCCTCAAGCACCCAGAGATTCTCTACTTTCTACAAGAACATGGACACAAAGTTAGGGATTCAAGAGTGTGGCAGAGACCTGGGCAGGGGTGGTCCGTGGTGAGTCAGGGTGCATGCTCCATTGTTTTTATTCTCTCTCATACAGCCACAGGCCCCGAAAAGGAGAGGAGCAGACCATGGCACAGTGCCATCCTCAGCCAGAAATCCAGAGATTCTCTACCTTCTACGAAGACACAGAAAGTTAAGGATTCAAGAGTGTGGCAGAGACCTCGGCAGGGGTGTCCATCGTGACGGATGGTCTCTAATGCCTTTATTTTTTCCCAATTGCCTGCCATTTAGAGCTGCAAGGAGAGATGGGAACCGGAGCAGAGCAGGGTGCACTGCCATCCTCAAGCACCCAGAGATTCTCTACCTTCTACAAGAACATGGACACAAAGTTAGGGATTCAAGAGTGTGGCAGAGACCTGGGCAGGGGTGGTCCGTGGTGAGTCAGGGTGCATGCCCCATTGTTTTTATTCTCTCTCATACAGCCACAGGCCCCGAAAAGGAGAGGAGCAGACCATGGCACAGTGCCATCCTCAGCCAGAAATCCAGAGATTCTCTACCTTCTACGAAGACACAGAAAGTTAAGGATTCAAGAGGGTGGCCGAAACCTGAGCAGGGGTGTCCTTCGTGAAGGATGGTCTCTAATGCCTTTATTTTTTCCCAATTGCCTGCCATTTAGAGCTGCAAGGAGAGATGGGAACCAGAGCAGAGCAGGGTGCACTGCCATCCTCAAGCACCCAGAGATTCTCTACCTTCTACAAAGACAGAGAAAGTTAAGGATTCAAGAGTGTGGCAGAGACCTGGGCAGGGGTGGTCCGTGGTGAGTCAGGGTGCATGCCCCATTGGTTTTATTCTCTCTCATACAGCCACAGGCCCCAAAAAGGAGAAGAGCAGACCATGGCACAGTGCCATCCTCAGCCAGAAATCCAGAGCTTCTCTTCCTTCTACAAAGACAGAGAAAGTTAAGGATTCAAGAGGGTGGCCGAAACCTGGGCAGGGGTGTCCTTCGTGAAGGATGGTCTCTAATGCCTTTATTTTTTCCCAATTGCCTGCCATTTAGAGCTGCAAGGAGAGATGGGAACCGGAGCAGAGCAGGGTGCACTGCCATCCTCAAGCACCCAGAGATTCTCTATCTTCTACAAGCACATGGACACAAATGCAAGGATTCAAGAGTGTGGCAGAGACCTGGGCAGGGGTGGTCCGTGGTGAGTCAGGGTGCATGCCCCATTGGTTTTATTCTCTCTCATACAGCCACAGGCCCCAAAAAGGAGAGGAGCAGACCATGGCACAGTGCCATCCTCAGCCAGAAATCCAGAGATTCTCTACCTTCTACGAAGACACAGAAAGTTAAGGATTCAAGAGGGTGGCTGAAACCTGAGCAGGGGTGTCCTTCGTGACAGATGGTCTCTAATGCCTTTATTTTTTCCCAATTGCCTGCCATTTAGAGCTGCAAGGAGAGATGGGAACCAGAGCAGAGCAGGGTGCACTGCCATCCTCAAGCACCCAGAGATTCTCTACTTTCTACAAGAACATGGACACAAAGTTAGGGATTCAAGAGTGTGGCAGAGACCTGGGCAGGGGTGGTCCGTGGTGAGTCAGGGTGCATGCCCCATTGGTTTTATTCTCTCTCATACAGCCACAGGGCCCGAAAAGAAGAGGAGCAGACCATGGCACAGTGTCATCCTCAGCCAGAAATCCAGAGATTCTCTACCTTCTACGAAGACACAGAAAGTTAAGGATTCAAGAGTGTGGCTGAAACCTGAGCAGGGGTGTCCTTCGTGACAGATGGTCTCTAATGCCTTTATTTTTTCCCAATTGCCTGCCATTTAGAGCTGCAAGGAGAGATGGGAACCGGAGCAGAGCAGGGTGCACTGCCATCCTCAAGCACCCAGAGATTCTCTACCTTCTACAAGAACATGGACACAAATGCAAGGATTCAAGAGTGTGGCAGAGACCTGGGCAGGGGTGGTCCGTGGTGAGTCAGGGTGCATGCTCCATTGTTTTTATTCTCTCTCATACAGCCACAGGCCCCGAAAAGGAGAGGAGCAGACCATGGCACAGTGCCATCCTCAGCCAGAAATCCAGAGATTCTCTACCTTCTACGAAGACACAGAAAGTTAAGGATTCAAGAGTGTGGCAGAGACCTCGGCAGGGGTGTCCATCGTGACGGATGGTCTCTAATGCCTTTATTTTTTCCCAATTGCCTGCCATTTAGAGCTGCAAGGAGAGATGGGAACCGGAGCAGAGCAGGGTGCACTGCCATCCTCAAGCACCCAGAGATTCTCTACCTTCTACAAGAACATGGACACAAAGTTAGGGATTCAAGAGTGTGGCAGAGACCTGGGCAGGGGTGGTCCGTGGTGAGTCAGGGTGCATGCCCCATTGTTTTTATTTTCTCTCATACAGCCACAGGCCCCGAAAAGGAGAGGAGCAGACCATGGCACAGTGCCATCCTCAGCCAGAAATCCAGAGATTCTCTACCTTCTACGAAGACACAGAAAGTTAAGGATTCAAGAGGGTGGCCGAAACCTGAGCAGGGGTGTCCTTCGTGAAGGATGGTCTCTAATGCCTTTATTTTTTCCCAATTGCCTGCCATTTAGAGCTGCAAGGAGAGATGGGAACCAGAGCAGAGCAGGGTGCACTGCCATCCTCAAGCACCCAGAGATTCTCTACCTTCTACAAAGACAGAGAAAGTTAAGGATTCAAGAGTGTGGCAGAGACCTGGGCAGGGGTGGTCCGTGGTGAGTCAGGGTGCATGCCCCATTGGTTTTATTCTCTCTCATACAGCCACAGGCCCCAAAAAGGAGAAGAGCAGACCATGGCACAGTGCCATCCTCAGCCAGAAATCCAGAGCTTCTCTTCCTTCTACAAAGACAGAGAAAGTTAAGGATTCAAGAGGGTGGCCGAAACCTGGGCAGGGGTGTCCTTCGTGAAGGATGGTCTCTAATGCCTTTATTTTTTCCCAATTGCCTGCCATTTAGAGCTGCAAGGAGAGATGGGAACCGGAGCAGAGCAGGGTGCACTGCCATCCTCAAGCACCCAGAGATTCTCTACCTTCTACAAGCACATGGACACAAATGCAAGGATTCAAGAGTGTGGCAGAGACCTGGGCAGGGGTGGTCCGTGGTGAGTCAGGGTGCATGCCCCATTGGTTTTATTCTCTCTCATACAGCCACAGGCCCCAAAAAGGAGAGGAGCAGACCATGGCACAGTGCCATCCTCAGCCAGAAATCCAGAGATTCTCTACCTTCTACGAAGACACAGAAAGTTAAGGATTCAAGAGGGTGGCTGAAACCTGAGCAGGGGTGTCCTTCGTGACAGATGGTCTCTAATGCCTTTATTTTTTCCCAATTGCCTGCCATTTAGAGCTGCAAGGAGAGATGGGAACCAGAGCAGAGCAGGGTGCACTGCCATCCTCAAGCACCCAGAGATTCTCTACTTTCTACAAGAACATGGACACAAAGTTAGGGATTCAAGAGTGTGGCAGAGACCTGGGCAGGGGTGGTCCGTGGTGAGTCAGGGTGCATGCCCCATTGGTTTTATTCTCTCTCATACAGCCACAGGGCCCGAAAAGAAGAGGAGCAGACCATGGCACAGTGTCATCCTCAGCCAGAAATCCAGAGATTCTCTACCTTCTACGAAGACACAGAAAGTTAAGGATTCAAGAGTGTGGCTGAAACCTGAGCAGGAGTGTCCTTCGTGACAGATGGTCTCTAATGCCTTTATTTTTTCCCAATTGCCTGCCATTTAGAGCTGCAAGGAGAGATGGGAACCGGAGCAGAGCAGGGTGCACTGCCATCCTCAAGCACCCAGAGATTCTCTACCTTCTACAAGAACATGGACACAAATGCAAGGATTCAAGAGTGTGGCAGAGACCTGGGCAGGGGTGGTCCGTGGTGAGTCAGGGTGCATGCCCCATTGGTTTTATTCTCTCTCATACAGCCACAGGCCCCAAAAAGGAGAGGAGCAGACCATGGCACAGTGCCATCCTCAGCCAGAAATCCAGAGATTCTCTACCTTCTACGAAGACACAGAAAGTTAAGGATTCAAGAGGGTGGCCGAAACCTGGGCAGGGGTGTCCATCGTGACGGATGGTCTCTAATGCCTTTATTTTTTCCCAATTGCCTGCCATTTAGAGCTGGAAGGACAGATGGGAACCGGAGCAGAGCAGGGTGCACTGCCATCCTCAAGCACCCAGAGATTCTATGCCTTCTACAAGAACATGGACACAAATGCAAGGATTCAAGAGTATGGCAGAGACCTGGGCAGGGGTGGTCTGTGGTGAGTCAGGGTGCATGCCCCATTGGTTTTATTCTCTCTCATACAGCCACAGGCCCCAAAAAGGAGAGGAGCAGACCATGGCACAGTGCCATCCTCAGCCAGAAATCCAGAGCTTCTCTTCCGTCTACAAAGACAGAGAAAGTTAAGGATTCAAGAGTGTGGCGGAGACCTGGGCAGGGCTGGTCCGTGGTGAGTCAGGGTGCATGCCCCATTGTTTTTATTCTCTCTCATACAGCCACAGGCCCCAAAAAGGAGAGGAGCAGACCATGGCACAGTGCCATCCTCAGCCAGAAATCCAGAGATTCTCTACCTTTTACGAAGACACAGAAAGTTAAGGATTCAAGAGGGTGGCCGAAACCTGGGCAGGGGTGTCCTTCGTGAAGGATGGTCTCTAATGCCTTTATTTTTTCCCAATTGCCTGCCATTTAGAGCTGCAAGGAGAGATGGGAACCGGAGCAGAGCAGGGTGCACTGCCATCCTCAAGCACCCAGAGATTCTCTACCTTCTACAAGAACATGGACACAAAGTTAGGGATTCAAGAGTGTGGCAGAGACCTGGGCAGGGGTGGTCCGTGGTGAGTCAGGGTGCATGCCCCATTGGTTTTATTCTCTCTCATACAGCCACAGGGCCCGAAAAGAAGAGGAGCAGACCATGGCACAGTGTCATCCTCAGCCAGAAATCCAGAGATTCTCTACCTTCTACGAAGACACAGAAAGTTAAGGATTCAAGAGGGTGGCTGAAACCTGAGCAGGGGTGTCCTTCGTGACAGATGGTCTCTAATGCCTTTATTTTTTCCCAATTGCCTGCCATTTAGAGCTGCAAGGAGAGATGGGAACCGGAGCAGAGCAGGGTGCACTGCCATCCTCAAGCACCCAGAGATTCTCTACCTTCTACAAAGACAGAGAAAGTTAAGGATTCAAGAGTGTGGCAGAGACCTGGGCAGGGGTGGTCCGTGGTGAGTCAGGGTGCATGCTCCATTGGTTTTATTCTCTCTCATACAGCCACAGACCCTGAAAAGGAGAGGAGGAGACCATGGCACAGTGCCATCCTCAGCCAGAAATCCAGAGATTCTCTACCTTCTACGAAGACACAGAAAGTTAAGGATTCAAGAGGGTGGCCGAAACCTGGGCAGGGGTAGCCATCGTGACGGATGGTCTCTAATGCCTTTATTTTTTCCCAATTGCCTGCCATTTAGAGCTGGAAGGACAGATGGGAACCGGAGCAGAGCAGGGTGCACTGCCATCCTCAAGCACCCAGAGATTCTATGCCTTCTACAAGAACATGGACACAAATGCAAGGATTCAAGAGTGTGGCAGAGACCTGGGCAGGGGTGGTCCGTGGTGAGTCAGGGTGCATGCCCCATTGGTTTTATTCTCTCTCATACAGCCACAGGCCCCAAAAAGGAGAGGAGCAGACCATGGCACAGTGCCATCCTCAGCCAGAAATCCAGAGATTCTCTACCTTCTACGAAGACACAGAAAGTTAAGGATTCAAGAGTGTGGACAAAACCTGGGCAGGGGTGTCCATCGTGACGGATGGTCTCTAATGCCTTTATTTTTTCCCAATTGCCTGCCATTTAGAGCTGCAAGGAGAGATGGGAACCGGAGCAGAGCAGGGTGCACTGCCATCCTCAAGCACCCAGAGATTCTATGCCTTCTACAAGAACATGGACACAAATGCAAGGATTCAAGAGTATGGCAGAGACCTGGGCAGGGGTGGTCCGTGGTGAGTCAGGGTGCATGCCCCATTGGTTTTATTCTCTCTCATACAGCCACAGGCCCCAAAAAGGAGAGGAGCAGACGATGGCACAGTGCCATCCTCAGCCAGAAATCCAGAGCTTCTCTTCCTTCTACAAAGACAGAGAAAGTTAAGGATTCAAGAGTGTGGCGGAGACCTGGGCAAGGCTGGTCCGTGGTGAGTCAGGGTGCATGCCCCATTGTTTTTATTCTCTCTCATACAGCCACAGGCCCCAAAAAGGAGAGGAGCAGACCATGGCACAGTGCCATCCTCAGCCAGAAATCCAGAGATTCTCTACCTTTTACGAAGACACAGAAAGTTAAGGATTCAAGAGGGTGGCCGAAACCTGGGCAGGGGTGTCCTTCGTGAAGGATGGTCTCTAATGCCTTTATTTTTTCCCAATTGCCTGCCATTTAGAGCTGCAAGGAGAGATGGGAACCGGAGCAGAGCAGGGTGCACTGCCATCCTCAAGCACCCAGAGATTCTCTACCTTCTACAAGAACATGGACACAAAGTTAGGGATTCAAGAGTGTGGCAGAGACCTGGGCAGGGGTGGTCCGTGGTGAGTCAGGGTGCATGCCCCATTGTTTTTATTCTCTCTCATACAGCCACAGGCCCCAAAAAGGAGAGGAGCAGACCATGGCACAGTGCCATCCTCAGCCAGAAATCCAGAGATTCTCTACCTTCTACGAAGACACAGAAAGTTAAGGATTCAAGAGTGTGGACAAAACCTGGGCAGGGGTGTCCATCGTGACGGATGGTCTCTAATGCCTTTATTTTTTCCCAATTGCCTGCCATTTAGAGCTGCAAGGAGAGATGGGAACCGGAGCAGAGCAGGGTGCACTGCCATCCTCAAGCACCCAGAGATTCTCTACCTTCTACAAGAACATGGACACAAAGTTAGGGATTCAAGAGTGTGGCAGAGACCTGGGCAGGGGTGGTCCGTGGTGAGTCAGGGTGCATGCCCCATTGTTTTTATTCTCTCTCATACAGCCACAGGCCCCAAAAAGGAGAGGAGCAGACCATGGCACAGTGCCATCCTCAGCCAGAAATCCAGAGATTCTCTACCTTCTACGAAGACACAGAAAGTTAAGGATTCAAGAGTGTGGACAAAACCTGGGCAGGGGTGTCCATCGTGACGGATGGTCTCTAATGCCTTTATTTTTTCCCAATTGCCTGCCATTTAGAGCTGCAAGGACAGATGGGAACCGGAGCAGAGCAGGGTGCACTGCCATCCTCAAGCACCCAGAGATTCTCTACCTTCTACAAGAACATGGACACAAAGTTAGGGATTCAAGAGTGTGGCAGAGACCTGGGCAGGGGTGGTCCGTGGTGAGTCAGGGTGCATGCCCCATTGGTTTTATTCTCTCTCATACAGCCACAGGCCCCAAAAAGGAGAAGAGCAGACCATGGCACAGTGCCATCCTCAGCCAGAAATCCAGAGCTTCTCTTCCTTCTACAAAGACAGAGAAAGTTAAGGATTCAAGAGTGTGGCAGAGACCTGGGCAGGGGTGGTCCGTGGTGAGTCAGGGGGCATGCCCCATTGGTTTTATTCTCTCTCATACAGCCACAGGTCCCAAAAGGAGAGGAGCAGACCATGGCACAGTGCCATCCTCAGCCAGAAATCCAGAGATTCTCTACCTTCTACGAAGACACAGAAAGTTAAGGATTCAAGAGGGTGGCCGAAACCTGGGCACGGGTGTCCATCGTGACGGATGGTCTCTAATGCCTTTATTTTTTCCCAATTGCCTGCCATTTAGAGCTGCAAGGAGAGATGGGAACCGGAGCAGAGCAGGGTGCACTGCCATCCTCAAGCACCCAGAGATTCTCTACCTTCTACAAGAACATGGACGCAAAGTTAGGGATTCAAGAGTGTTGCAGAGACCTGGGCAGGGGTGGTCCGTGGTGAGTCAGGGTGCATGCCCCATTGGTTTTATTCTCTCTCATACAGCCACAGGCCCCAAAAAGGAGAGGAGCAGACCATGGCACAGTGATATCCTCAGCCAGAAATCCAGAGATTCTCTACCTTCTACGAAGACACAGAAAGTTAAGGATTCAAGAGTGTGGCTGAAACCTGAGCAGGGGTGTCCTTCGTGACGGATGGTCTCTAATGCCTTTATTTTTTCCCAATTGCCTGCCATTTAGAGCTGCAAGGAGAGATGGGAACCGGAGCAGAGCAGGGTGCACTGCCATCCTCAAGCACCCAGAGATTCTATGCCTTCTACAAGAACATGGACACAAATGCAAGGATTCAAGAGTGTGGCAGAGACCTGGGCAGGGGTGGTCCGTGGTGAGTCAGGGTGCATGCCCCATTGGTTTTATTCTCTCTCATACAGCCACAGGCCCCGAAAAGGAGAGGAGCAGACCATGGCACAGTGCCATCCTCAGCCAGAAATCCAGAGATTCTCTACCTTCTACGAAGACACAGAAAGTTAAGGATTCAAGAGTGTGGCCAAAACCTGGGCAGGGGTGTCCATCGTGACGGATGGTCTCTAATGCCTTTATTTTTTCCCAATTGCCTGCCATTTAGAGCTGCAAGGAGAGATGGGAACCGGAGCAGAGCAGGGTGCACTGCCATCCTCAAGCACTCAGAGATTCTCTACCTTCTACAATAACATGGACACAAATGCAAGGATTCAAGAGTGTGGCCGAGACCTGGGCAGGGGTGGTCCGTGGTGAGTCAGGGTGCATGCCCCATTGGTTTTATTCTCTCTCATACAGCCACAGGCCCCGAAAAGGAGAGGAGCAGGACATGGCACAGTGCAATCCTCAGCCAGAAATCCAGAGATTCTCTACCTTCTACGAAGACACAGAAAGTTAAGGATTCAAGAGTGTGGCCGAAACCTAGGCACGGGTGTCCATCGTGACGGATGGTCTCTAATGCCTTTATTTTTTCCCAATTGCCTGCCATTTAGAGCTGGAAGGACAGATGGGAACCGGAGCAGAGCAGGGTGCACTGCCATCCTCAAGCACCCAGAGATTCTCTACCTTCTACAAGAACATGGACGCAAAGTTAGGGATTCAAGAGTGTGGCAGAGACCTGGGCAGGGGTGGTCCGTGGTGAGTCAGGGTGCATGCCCCATTGGTTTTATTCTCTCTCATACAGCCACAGGCCCCGAAAAGGAGAGGAGCAGACCATGGCACAGTGCCATCCTCAGCCAGAAATCCAGAGATTCTCTACCTTCTACGAAGACACAGAAAGTTAAGGATTTAAGAGTGTGGCCGAAACCTGGGCAGGGGTGTCCATCGTGACGGATGGTCTCTAATGCCTTTATTTTTTCCCAATTGCCTGCCATTTAGAGCTGCAAGGAGAGATGGGAAGCGGAGCAGAGCAGGGTGCACTGCCATCCTCAAGCACCCAGAGATTCTCTACTTTCTACAAGAACATGGACGCAAAGTTAGGGATTCAAGAGTGTGGCAGAGACCTGGGCAGGGGTGGTCCGTGGTGAGTCAGGGTGCATGCCCCATTGGTTTTATTCTCTCTCATACAGCCACAGGCCCCGAAAAGGAGAGGAGCAGACCATGGCACAGTGCCATCCTCAGCCAGAAATCCAGAGATTCTCTACCTTCTACGAAGACACAGAAAGTTAAGGATTCAAGAGTGTGGACAAAACCTGGGCAGGGGTGTCCATCGTGACGGATGGTCTCTAATGCCTTTATTTTTTCCCAATTGCCTGCCATTTAGAGCTGCAAGGAGAGATGGGAACCGGAGCAGAGCAGGGTGCACTGCCATCCTCAAGCACTCAGAGATTCTCTACCTTCTACAAGAACATGGACACAAATGCAAGGATTCAAGAGTATGGCAGAGACCTGGGCAGGGGTGGTCCGTGGTGAGTCAGGGGGCATGCCCCATTGGTTTTATTCTCTCTCATACAGCCACAGGTCCCAAAAAGGAGAGGAGCAGACCATGGCACAGTGCCATCCTCAGCCAGAAATCCAGAGCTTCTCTTCCTTCTACAAAGACAGAGAAAGTTAAGGATTCAAGAGTGTGGCAGAGACCTGGGCAGGGGTGGTCCGTGGTGAGTCAGGGTGCATGCCCCATTGGTTTTATTCTCTCTCATACAGCCACAGGCCCCAAAAAGGAGAGGAGCAGACCATGGCACAGTGCAATCCTCAGCCAGAAATCCAGAGATTCTCTACCTTTTACGAAGACACAGAAAGTTAAGGATTCAAGAGTGTGGCCGAAACCTGGGCACGGGTGTCCATCGTGACGGATGGTCTCTAATGCCTTTATTTTTTCCCAATTGCCTGCCATTTAGAGCTGCAAGGAGAGATGGGAACCGGAGTAGAGCAGGGTGCACTGCCATCCTCAAGCACCCAGAGATTCTCTACCTTCTACAAGAACATGGACGCAAAGTTAGGGATTCAAGAGTGTGGCAGAGACCTGGGCAGGGGTGGTCCGTGGTGAGTCAGGGTGCATGCCCCATTGGTTTTATTCTCTCTCATACAGCCACAGGCCCCAAAAAGGAGAGGAGCAGACCATGGCACAGTGATATCCTCAGCCAGAAATCCAGAGATTCTCTCCCTTCTACGAAGACACAGAAAGTTAAGGATTCAAGAGGGTGGCCGAAACCTGGGCACGGGTGTCCATCGTGACGGATGGTCTCTAATGCCTTTATTTTTTCCCAATTGCCTGCCATTTAGAGCTGCAAGGAAAGATGGGAACCGGAGCAGAGTAGGGTGCACTGCCATCCTCAAGCACCCAGAGATTCTATGCCTTCTACAAGAACATGGACACAAATGCAAGGATTCAAGAGTGTGGCAGAGACCTGGGCAGGGGTGGTCCGTGGTGAGTCAGGGTGCATGCCCCATTGGTTTTATTCTCTCTCATACAGCCAAAGGCCCCAAAAAGGAGAGGAGCAGACCATGGCACAGTGCCATCCTCAGCCAGAAATCCAGAGCTTCTCTTCCTTCTACAAAGACAGAGAAAGTTAAGGATTCAAGAGTGTGGCAGAGACCTGGGCAGGGGTGGTCCGTGGTGAGTCAGGGTGCATGCCCCATTGGTTTTATTCTCTCTCATACAGCCACAGGCCCCGAAAAGGAGAGGAGCAGACCATGGCACAGTGCCATCCTCAGCCAGAAATCCAGAGATTCTCTACCTTCTACGAAGACACAGAAAGTTAAGGATTCAAGAGTGTGGCTGAAACCTGAGCAGGGGTGTCCTTCGTGAAAGATGGTCTCTAATGCCTTTATTTTTTCCCAATTGCCTGCCATTTAGAGCTGCAAGGAGAGATGGGAACCGGAGCAGAGTAGGGTGCACTGCCATCCTCAAGCACCCAGAGATTCTATGCCTTCTACAAGAACATGGACACAAATGCAAGGATTCAAGAGTATGGCAGAGACCTGGGCAGGGGTGGTCCGTGGTGAGTCAGGGTGCATGCCCCATTGTTTTTATTCTCTCTCATACAGCCACAGACCCTGAAAAGGAGAGGAGCAGACCATGGCACAGTGCCATCCTCAGCCAGAAATCCAGAGCTTCTCTACCTTCTACGAAGACACAGAAAGTTAAGGATTCAAGAGGGTGGCCAAAACCTGGGCAGGGGTGTCCATCGTGACGGATGGTCTCTAATGCCTTTATTTTTTCCCAATTGCCTGCCATTTAGAGCTGCAAGGAGAGATGGGAACCGGAGCAGAGCAGGGTGCACTGCCATCCTCAAGCACCCAGAGATTCTCTACCTTCTACAAGAACATGGACACAAAGTTAGGGATTCAAGAGTGTGGCAGAGACCTGGGCAGGGGTGGTCCGTGGTGAGTCAGGGTGCATGCTCCATTGTTTTTATTCTCTCTCATACAGCCACAGGCCCCGAAAAGGAGAGGAGCAGACCATGGCACAGTGCCATCCTCAGCCAGAAATCCAGAGATTCTCTCCCTTCTACGAAGACACAGAAAGTTAAGGATTCAAGAGTGTGGCTGAAACCTGAGCAGGGGTGTCCTTCGTGACAGATGGTCTCTAATGCCTTTATTTTTTCCCAATTGCCTGCCATTTAGAGCTGCAAGGAGAGATGGGAACCGGAGCAGAGCAGGGTGCACTGCCATCCTCAAGCACCCAGAGATTCTCTACCTTCTACAAGAACATGGACACAAATGCAAGGATTCAAGAGTGTGGCAGAGACCTGGGCAGGGGTGGTCCGTGGTGAGTCAGGGTGCATGCCCCATTGGTTTTATTCTCTCTCATACAGCCACAGGCCCCGAAAAGGAGAGGAGCAGACCATGGCACAGTGCCATCCTCAGCCAGAAATCCAGAGATTCTCTACCTTCTACGAAGACACAGAAAGTTAAGGATTCAAGAGGGTGGCCGAAACCTGGTCACAGCTGTCCTTCGTGAAGGATGGTCTCTAATGCCTTTATTTTTTCCCAATTGCCTGCCATTTAGAGCTGCAAGGAGAGATGGGAACCGGAGCAGAGCAGGGTGCACTGCCATCCTCAAGCACCCAGAGATTCTCTACCTTCTACAAGAACATGGACACAAAGGCAAGGATTCAAGAGTGTGGCAGAGACCTGGGCAGGGGTGGTCCGTGGTGAGTCAGGGTGCATGCCCCATTGGTTTTATTCTCTCTCATACAGCCACAGGCCCCAAAAAGGAGAGGAGCAGACCATGGCACAGTGCCATCCTCAGCCAGAAATCCAGAGATTCTCTACCTTCTACGAAGACACAGAAAGTTAAGGATTCGAGAGTGTGGCCGAAACCTGGGCAGGGGTGTCCATCGTGACGGATGGTCTCTAATGCCTTTATTTTTTCCCAATTGCCTGCCATTTAGAGCTGCAAGGACAGATGGGAACCGGAGCAGAGCAGGGTGCACTGCCATCCTCAAGCACCCAGAGATTCTCTACCTTCTACAAGAACATGGACACAAATGCAAGGAATCAAGAGTGTGGCAGAGACCTGGGCAGGGGTGGTCCGTGGTGAGTCAGGGTGCATGCCCCATTGGTTTTATTCTCTCTCATACAGCCACAGGCCCCGAAAAGGAGAGGAGCAGACCATGGCACAGTCCATCCTCAGCCAGGAATCCAGAGATTCTCTATCTTCTACGAAGACAAAGAAAGTTAAGGATTCAAGAGTGTGGCCGAAACCTGGGCAGGGGTGTCCATCGTGACGGATGGTCTCTAATGCCTTTATTTTTTCCCAATTGCCTGCCATTTAGAGCTGCAAGGAGAGATGGGAACCGGAGCAGAGCAGGGTGCACTGCCATCCTCAAGCACCCAGAGATTCTCTACCTTCTACAAGAACATGGACACAAAGTTAGGGATTCAAGAGTGTGGCAGAGACCTGGGCAGGGGTGGTCCGTGGTGAGTCAGGGTGCATGCTCCATTGTTTTTATTCTCTCTCATACAGCCACAGGCCCCGAAAAGGAGAGGAGCAGACCATGGCACAGTGCCATCCTCAGCCAGAAATCCAGAGATTCTCTCCCTTCTACGAAGACACAGAAAGTTAAGGATTCAAGAGTGTGGCTGAAACCTGAGCAGGGGTGTCCTTCGTGACAGATGGTCTCTAATGCCTTTATTTTTTCCCAATTGCCTGCCATTTAGAGCTGCAAGGAGAGATGGGAACCGGAGCAGAGCAGGGTGCACTGCCATCCTCAAGCACCCAGAGATTCTCTACCTTCTACAAGAACATGGACACAAATGCAAGGATTCAAGAGTGTGGCAGAGACCTGGGCAGGGGTGGTCCGTGGTGAGTCAGGGTGCATGCCCCATTGGTTTTATTCTCTCTCATACAGCCACAGGCCCCGAAAAGGAGAGGAGCAGACCATGGCACAGTGCCATCCTCAGCCAGAAATCCAGAGCTTCTCTTCCTTCTACAAAGACAGAGAAAGTTAAGGATTCAAGAGTGTGGCAGAGACCTGGGCAGGGGTGGTCCGTGGTGAGTCAGGGTGCATGCCCCATTGGTTTTATTCTCTCTCATACAGCCACAGGCCCCGAAAAGGAGAGGAGCAGACCATGGCACAGTGCCATCCTCAGCCAGAAATCCAGAGATTCTCTACCTTCTACGAAGACACAGAAAGTTAAGGATTCAAGAGTGTGGCTGAAACCTGAGCAGGGGTGTCCTTCGTGAAAGATGGTCTCTAATGCCTTTATTTTTTCCCAATTGCCTGCCATTTAGAGCTGCAAGGAGAGATGGGAACCGGAGCAGAGTAGGGTGCACTGCCATCCTCAAGCACCCAGAGATTCTATGCCTTCTACAAGAACATGGACACAAATGCAAGGATTCAAGAGTATGGCAGAGACCTGGGCAGGGGTGGTCCGTGGTGAGTCAGGGTGCATGCCCCATTGTTTTTATTCTCTCTCATACAGCCACAGACCCTGAAAAGGAGAGGAGCAGACCATGGCACAGTGCCATCCTCAGCCAGAAATCCAGAGCTTCTCTACCTTCTACGAAGACACAGAAAGTTAAGGATTCAAGAGGGTGGCCAAAACCTGGGCAGGGGTGTCCATCGTGACGGATGGTCTCTAATGCCTTTATTTTTTCCCAATTGCCTGCCATTTAGAGCTGCAAGGAGAGATGGGAACCGGAGCAGAGCAGGGTGCACTGCCATCCTCAAGCACCCAGAGATTCTCTACCTTCTACAAGAACATGGACACAAAGTTAGGGATTCAAGAGTGTGGCAGAGACCTGGGCAGGGGTGGTCCGTGGTGAGTCAGGGTGCATGCTCCATTGTTTTTATTCTCTCTCATACAGCCACAGGCCCCGAAAAGGAGAGGAGCAGACCATGGCACAGTGCCATCCTCAGCCAGAAATCCAGAGATTCTCTCCCTTCTACGAAGACACAGAAAGTTAAGGATTCAAGAGTGTGGCTGAAACCTGAGCAGGGGTGTCCTTCGTGACAGATGGTCTCTAATGCCTTTATTTTTTCCCAATTGCCTGCCATTTAGAGCTGCAAGGAGAGATGGGAACCGGAGCAGAGCAGGGTGCACTGCCATCCTCAAGCACCCAGAGATTCTCTACCTTCTACAAGAACATGGACACAAATGCAAGGATTCAAGAGTGTGGCAGAGACCTGGGCAGGGGTGGTCCGTGGTGAGTCAGGGTGCATGCCCCATTGGTTTTATTCTCTCTCATACAGCCACAGGCCCCGAAAAGGAGAGGAGCAGACCATGGCACAGTGCCATCCTCAGCCAGAAATCCAGAGATTCTCTACCTTCTACGAAGACACAGAAAGTTAAGGATTCAAGAGGGTGGCCGAAACCTGGTCACAGCTGTCCTTCGTGAAGGATGGTCTCTAATGCCTTTATTTTTTCCCAATTGCCTGCCATTTAGAGCTGCAAGGAGAGATGGGAACCGGAGCAGAGCAGGGTGCACTGCCATCCTCAAGCACCCAGAGATTCTCTACCTTCTACAAGAACATGGACACAAAGGCAAGGATTCAAGAGTGTGGCAGAGACCTGGGCAGGGGTGGTCCGTGGTGAGTCAGGGTGCATGCCCCATTGGTTTTATTCTCTCTCATACAGCCACAGGCCCCAAAAAGGAGAGGAGCAGACCATGGCACAGTGCCATCCTCAGCCAGAAATCCAGAGATTCTCTACCTTCTACGAAGACACAGAAAGTTAAGGATTCGAGAGTGTGGCCGAAACCTGGGCAGGGGTGTCCATCGTGACGGATGGTCTCTAATGCCTTTATTTTTTCCCAATTGCCTGCCATTTAGAGCTGCAAGGACAGATGGGAACCGGAGCAGAGCAGGGTGCACTGCCATCCTCAAGCACCCAGAGATTCTCTACCTTCTACAAGAACATGGACACAAATGCAAGGAATCAAGAGTGTGGCAGAGACCTGGGCAGGGGTGGTCCGTGGTCAGTCAGGGTGCATGCCCCATTGGTTTTATTCTCTCTCATACAGCCACAGGCCCCGAAAAGGAGAGGAGCAGACCATGGCACAGTCCATCCTCAGCCAGGAATCCAGAGATTCTCTATCTTCTACGAAGACAAAGAAAGTTAAGGATTCAAGAGTGTGGCCGAAACCTGGGCAGGGGTGTCCATCGTGACGGATGGTCTCTAATGCCTTTATTTTTTCCCAATTGCCTGCCATTTAGAGCTGCAAGGAGAGATGGGAACCGGAGCAGAGCAGGGTGCACTGCCATCCTCAAGCACCCAGAGATTCTCTACCTTCTACAAGAACATGGACACAAAGTTAGGGATTCAAGAGTGTGGCAGAGACCTGGGCAGGGGTGGTCCGTGGTGAGTCAGGGTGCATGCTCCATTGTTTTTATTCTCTCTCATACAGCCACAGGCCCCGAAAAGGAGAGGAGCAGACCATGGCACAGTGCCATCCTCAGCCAGAAATCCAGAGATTCTCTCCCTTCTACGAAGACACAGAAAGTTAAGGATTCAAGAGTGTGGCTGAAACCTGAGCAGGGGTGTCCTTCGTGACAGATGGTCTCTAATGCCTTTATTTTTTCCCAATTGCCTGCCATTTAGAGCTGCAAGGAGAGATGGGAACCGGAGCAGAGCAGGGTGCACTGCCATCCTCAAGCACCCAGAGATTCTCTACCTTCTACAAGAACATGGACACAAATGCAAGGATTCAAGAGTGTGGCAGAGACCTGGGCAGGGGTGGTCCGTGGTGAGTCAGGGTGCATGCCCCATTGGTTTTATTCTCTCTCATACAGCCACAGGCCCCGAAAAGGAGAGGAGCAGACCATGGCACAGTGCCATCCTCAGCCAGAAATCCAGAGATTCTCTACCTTCTACGAAGACACAGAAAGTTAAGGATTCAAGAGGGTGGCCGAAACCTGGTCACAGCTGTCCTTCGTGAAGGATGGTCTCTAATGCCTTTATTTTTTCCCAATTGCCTGCCATTTAGAGCTGCAAGGAGAGATGGGAACCGGAGCAGAGCAGGGTGCACTGCCATCCTCAAGCACCCAGAGATTCTCTACCTTCTACAAGAACATGGACACAAAGGCAAGGATTCAAGAGTGTGGCAGAGACCTGGGCAGGGGTGGTCCGTGGTGAGTCAGGGTGCATGCCCCATTGGTTTTATTCTCTCTCATACAGCCACAGATCCTGAAAAGGAGAGGAGCAGACCATGGCACAGTGCCATCCTCAGCCAGAAATCCAGAGATTCTCTACCTTCTACGAAGACACAGAAAGTTAAGGATTCGAGAGTGTGGCCGAAACCTGGGCAGGGGTGTCCATCGTGACGGATGGTCTCTAATGCCTTTATTTTTTCCCAATTGCCTGCCATTTAGAGCTGCAAGGACAGATGGGAACCGGAGCAGAGCAGGGTGCACTGCCATCCTCAAGCACCCAGAGATTCTCTACCTTCTACAAGAACATGGACACAAATGCAAGGAATCAAGAGTGTGGCAGAGACCTGGGCAGGGGTGGTCCGTGGTCAGTCAGGGTGCATGCCCCATTGGTTTTATTCTCTCTCATACAGCCACAGGCCCCGAAAAGGAGAGGAGCAGACCATGGCACAGTCCATCCTCAGCCAGGAATCCAGAGATTCTCTATCTTCTACGAAGACAAAGAAAGTTAAGGATTCAAGAGTGTGGCCGAAACCTGGGCAGGGGTGTCCATCGTGACGGATGGTCTCTAATGCCTTTATTTTTTCCCAATTGCCTGCCATTTAGAGCTGCAAGGAGAGATGGGAACCGGAGCAGAGCAGGGTGCACTGCCATCCTCAAGCACCCAGAGATTCTCTACCTTCTACAAGAACATGGACACAAATGCAAGGATTCAAGAGTGTGGCAGAGACCTGGGCAGGGGTGGTCCGTGGTGAGTCAGGGTGCATGCCCCATTGGTTTTATTCTCTCTCATACAGCCACAGGCCCCGAAAAGGAGAGGAGCAGACCATGGCACAGTGCCATCCTCAGCCAGAAATCCAGAGATTCTCTACCTTCTACGAAGACACAGAAAGTTAAGGATTCAAGAGTGTGGCTGAAACCTGAGCAGGGGTGTCCTTCGTGACGGATGGTCTCTAATGCCTTTATTTTTTCCCAATTGGCTGCCATTTAGAGCTGCAAGGAGAGATGGGAACCGGAGCAGAGTAGGGTGCACTGCCATCCTCAAGCACCCAGAGATTCTATGCCTTCTACAAGTACATGGACACAAAGTTAGGGATTCAAGAGTGTGGCAGAGACCTGGGCAGGGGTGGTCCGTGGTGAGTCAGGGTGCATGCCCCATTGTTTTTATTCTCTCTCATACAGCCACAGACCCTGAAAAGGAGAGGAGCAGACCATGGCACAGTGCCATCCTCAGCCAGAAATCCAGAGCTTCTCTACCTTCTACGAAGACACAGAAAGTTAAGGATTCAAGAGGGTGGCCAAAACCTGGGCAGGGGTGTCCATCGTGACGGATGGTCTCTAATGCCTTTATTTTTTCCCAATTGCCTGCCATTTAGAGCTGCAAGGAGAGATGGGAACCGGAGCAGAGCAGGGTGCACTGCCATCCTCAAGCACCCAGAGATTCTCTACCTTCTACAAGAACATGGACACAAAGTTAGGGATTCAAGAGTGTGGCAGAGACCTGGGCAGGGCTGGTCCGTGGTGAGTCAGGGTGCATGCCCCATTGTTTTTATTCTCTCTCATACAGCCACAGACCCTGAAAAGGAGAGGAGCAGACCATGGCACAGTGCCATCCTCAGCCAGAAATCCAGAGCTTCTCTTCCTTCTACAAAGACAGAGAAAGTTAAGGATTCAAGAGTGTGGCAGAGACCTGGGCAGGGGTGTCCTTCGTGACGGATGGTCTCTAATGCCTTTATTTTTTCCCAATTGCCTGCCATTTAGAGCTGCAAGGAGAGATGGGAACCGGAGCAGAGCAGGGTGCACTGCCATCCTCAAGCACCCAGAGATTCTCTACCTTCTACAAGAACATGGACACAAATGCAAGGAATCAAGAGTGTGGCAGAGACCTGGGCAGGGGTGGTCCGTGGTGAGTCAGGGTGCATGCCCCATTGGTTTTATTCTCTCTCATACAGCCACAGGCCCCGAAAAGGAGAGGAGCAGACCATGGTATAGTGCCATCCTCAGCCAGAAATCCAGAGATTCTCTACCTTCTACGAAGACACAGAAAGTTAAGGATTCAAGAGTGTGGCTGAAACCTGAGCAGGGGTGTCCTTCCTGACGGATGGTCTCTAATGCCTTTATTTTTTCCCAATTGCCTGCCATTTAGAGCTGCAAGGAGAGATGGGAACCGGAGCAGAGCAGGGTGCACTGCCATCCTCAAGCACCCAGAGATTCTATGCCTTCTACAAGAACATGGACACAAATGCAAGGATTCAAGAGTGTGGCAGAGACCTGGGCAGGGGTGGTCCGTGGTGAGTCAGGGTGCATGCCCCATTGGTTTTATTCTCTCTCATACAGCCACAGACCCTGAAAAGGAGAGGAGCAGACCATGGCACAGTGCCATCCTCAGCCAGAAATCCAGAGATTCTCTACCTTCTACGAAGACACAGAAAGTTAAGGATTCAAGAGGGTGGCCGAAACCTGGGCAGGGGTGTCCTCCGTGACGGATGGTCTCTAATGCCTTTATTTTTTCCAAATTGCCTGCCATTTAGAGCTGCAAGGAGAGATGGGAACCGGAGCAGAGCAGGGTGCACTCCATCCTCAAGCACCCAGAGATTCTCTACCTTCTACAAGAACACTGGCACAAAGTTAAGGATTCAAGAGGGTGGCAGAGAGCTTGGGAGGGGTCTCAATAGACACTGATGGCCTCTGCTGCCTTAGTTTGTTTATATTATCCTGCTTTCTATGGGAGAAGGGCAGAGAAGGGAAGGATAAGAGCATGGGGCACTCTTATCTTAGGAGAAAGCCACAGAGATTCTCTACCTTCTAGAAGGACATAAACAGAAGTTAAGGATATAGTGGTCTGCAACAGACCTTGGGAGGAGAGGACAGCAGCTAAACAAGTGACCCCAGTTCAGCGTTTCGCCTTGCAGAGATGTCTCACAATCTTGGGGGAGGATGACAAAGACAAGCCCCTCCAAGGCCACTGTCACATTTGCTTTCGGTGAGGGAGGCTCCTCTTGGTCTTCCCCCTTTGGATGCTCGGAATCTGAAAACACACAGACCTCTCTGCTCTCACTCCTCCCGATGGAGATTGAAGAACTACCAGAGAGACAAGCACTCCTGTGTCACTGCCCTACAGCACCCAGCAGCAGCAGCACTGGCCTTTAGGATCGAGCAGCACAGCCACAGCAGGGGGGCCTCTTCCATCACCACCATTTGCTGACACCCCTCCATTTCCCACCCCTGGGTCCGTGAGCTCCCCCCTCCCAAGCACCAACTTCATCTTTGTCTCCCATCACCCTGCCCAAGCCATACCCACCTGTGGGGGTCATCATGGGGGCATCTAGTCCTGACAGTGGCATCCAGGGCTCTAAGGTGGCCTCAGAGAGACAGAAAACACTACAACAGCCAAGGGCTAACTTGGGCAACGCGCCCAACTCCCCACCATACTGGTCCTAAGGGCAATATGCAAACAGGACTCTTAAGTCATCATCTCAGCCCCATCAACACTGAACAGCTCAAGAGGCTTTGGAGCTCTCCTGAAGGGCAGGGGCTGCACACCAGCATCTCCCCTCAAGCAGGGATGCTGCTCAGGATTACTCCTCCAGGTTAAGAGGTCCCTGGCCACAACAGACCCTTGCTAAGTGCTTTAGAGCAGGCTGAGCTTTGCAATTCTGTGACAGAAAGGATTGATTGCGCACACAGAATCCTGTAGCCATGAACCACTGACCAAGCCTGGGACTAGGATTGGATCCAGCCGCACCCAGACCCCTCTCTGAGAAGGAGGTCAGAAAGGGTCTTTTCTGAAACCTTGACTCAAGGGGAGAGTCCCCAGCAGCTCTGTCTGACCCTGGCCTCTGTGCAGTGAGTAACCCAGTCTACCTTGCCATCGAATCGTGTTAAACCTGTCGCTTCTACTATCAGCTTTGTTAAACCATTGTTTCATATCAATAAACATATTGCTGCTTCTCTTTTCCGAGTGAAGGCTATCGCTCTGTCCGCGACAGCTCCTCTCTTCTGCTCCTCAACACCAACACATCCTCAACACCACCACAACCTTCTCACTGCAAGGCCTCTAGGCCAGAAATAAAACACATTCTCGTGCCACGCTGGCATCACCTCGGACATTCCCGCAGCTCGTCCTCACCTCACGTTCCCGGTGCCATTCTCTCTCCTTCGCTTCCAGCTCCTCCCGTGCCCTCATCCGATTCGACCTCAGTTTTCCAGCATCTCCTTTAAGGGCTGAATTCACCTCATTCGCGTTCTCGAGGTGCTCCCGCAGGACAGCATTCCCTTTGGCCAGATCTTCACACCTTGGGAAAGGAGGAACAGCCAGGGGGCCACTGAACAACCCCCATCCACAAGCAGCAGCCCCGGGATTTCCCTGCTCCCCCAACACTGACTTTGGTGTCAAACTGAGAGGCAGGAAAAGCGCTTTCTCAGGTGAACTAAGATCTCTCGGGGGGCGGCAAACTCATGTGCTTCTCCTTTAGCCTTCAGTGTCCATCTACAATTCTGGTTTCCCTTCCTCTCCAACTCGGATGATGCCCACGGGTAACGGCTGCCTCCCCTTCGTGCTGCCTCATCACTGGATGCATCACCTTTCTCTGGCCTTGTCCCCACTCCCTAACCTACTGCTCCAGGGCATAACTTACGCTGGAAAGGGACCCTTGGAGCCCACCCGGAAGAAACCCCCTGCTCAGAACAGAGCCATGCAGCACACACCCCTATTACTGCCCCACAGAACAGGTTGTGGACCTTTCTCCTTTCAAAAGGGCTTGCCCCACCACTTCCCTTGGGGACACTGGGGAGCTCTGACACCTTTTCCCTTGAAACAGAAAACAGAGGGATTAACCATGACAGGGACGTATATCTCAACCTTGGAGGGGAGGAAAGAAAACAAAGAATTTCCCAATTAGCGGAGGCGGGCCTCAGCCTTGAAGGAACACTTCGCAAGCAAATGGGAACATCCTGACTGATAACAGGAGAAGATAACCAGAGACTTTACGACCCCTGCCAGACCACGCAGAAGACAAGCGGAACATCCTGATCGACTACAGGAAGATAGCAAGAGACTTTTACGGCCTCTATCAGCAAAACAATCGAATCGGTTCAGTGATCGTGGAACTTACTCCCTAAGACGCCCCCCCAAAGAAAAACACCAGGAGAAGATACGCACATGCCTGAAGGAGGAGACTTATTATAATGAGGCTCCGGAAATAATTAACATAGTCACACCTATTGTTAGAACTTATTGTATTAGCCCATCCCATAGTTTGCATATGTATGATTTACCTTATAAATAACTACGGGTTTAGCCGAAGGGTGTGCAAGTTAGGAGGAGAAATCCCCCTTGCACCCGGCGCCGCAATAAACATACCTGCTTTATAACTCTCTGCGAGTTGTAAGGTTTGTTTCCGCGCGTCACCCTCCCTTCCAGGAGCATCCAGGACACCCAGTAGGAGGAAACGCTTCTTCCTTCTGCCTTTGCTGTTCCTCTTCCACCCGAGGCAGGGCTTTCTCCAGGCTGTGGTCTTCTGTCGCTTCCCACCTGCCTGGGAAGGATCCCTGAAGAAGAAAGGGAATGTTTAGTCCAATTCTTGTGTTCCCTTCACTGCTGTTCGCACCCATCGCTTTCCCCTCCATTCCTGGGGTAAGCCCAAGCCCCGGCGAGCGGCTCGGGGGGAACGGCGGCGCGCCCCCCGAGGGCTCCGCCGTCGACTCCCCTCTGCGGGCGGCCCGGGCACCCCGACCCCGCCACCGCGGCGCGGCCCCGCCCCGGGCAGCTCCCCCCGGGCGGGCGCCCCCGCTCCTCACCTTCAGCTTCCGCACCAGCACCGCTTGCCGGGGCCGCCCCTCCTGCCAGCTCTGCCGCCGGCGCCGCAGGGAGCCCGGGCCCGGCGCCGCCGTGGCCCCGCTCGCCAGCCGGGCTCCGCCGCCGGACGGGCCCCGCGTCGGGGGCTGCTCCGCCGCCTGCCCCGGCGGCCCGCCGCCTGCCGGGGCGGGCGGAGCGGCTGCCCCTGCCCGCCGGGCGCCGCCGGGAGCCGCGGGGCGGGAGGGCCGGGCTCGCTCGGGGCCGCTCTGCGGCGGTGCTGCCTTCGGGGCTGCCGGGCTGCCGCGGGGGAGAGGCCGCCCCGGCCGCGGGTGGCTCCGGCAGCTCCGCTCGGAGGCCGGCCACGGCCCCGGCGAAGCGGGGGGAAGCGGTTCCCGCCAGCGGGGGGTCCCCCAGGGAGGGAGGGCGAGAGCCGGGGCCGGGCGGCGGCCGCCCGGGGAAGGCAGCGGCGCCGCCGGAGGCTCTGCCGGAGGCTCCAACTCCAGCCTCGGCTGCCGCGGCAGCGGGAGGCCTCAGACGAAGGCGAAAGCCCGACGTGCCCGGGGGCAGCTCCCGAACCTTCTCCTCCCCGACGGGCAGCGTGAGGGGCACCGGCTGCCAGCAGGGAACGGCGGGGTGCTCTCCCCTTTTTTCCCCCTCTTCCTGTTACCGCAAACCGGCAGATAAAACTCTCTCAGACTCAGTTTGGAGTTTCAGAAAGCAGGCATTCTTTATGGCAGCGCCGGGCGCACAGGGGATCGCTCCTCCTATTGTGCACCCCGAATGCTGTCGTCAAACCTGAGTTATACACGAGGTACACATTTTCTGTGTAACTCCAAGAAAACGTTAGCATATTCATTACATTTCCGAGAAGTCATTTACGTATTATAATGAGCTTTGGGGCATGCGTAGTCACGCCTTCTGGTGGTTCTCATGTTGAGTGAGGGTCCTTTCTTCCTCCATCTTCTTCGTCTGTCCTTTGGCTCGCTTTTCTTGATGGCAAAACAGTCTAACTGTTTAATTAGCCCTTAAAACTAATGATCTTCTTGCTACCTACCACCTGTTTGTCAGACAATGTCCATATTTATTCCATCCTTGTCTTAGGTCGCCATGTTCTCAAGGCCACGTACATCCTTTCTTACCTGACTAAGTCCTTGAAACAATTTGGGATGGTTACTAGAGTAGCTGCATTTCTGCTCTAAGAGAACATTCTCTACAGCTTAACCATTTATAGAATACATAAAGTCTGCTTCAGGTATCAAAGGAAGTAGCATGGCTGTCATCTGAAAGGTATTCAAGGGGAATTTGGATCGATGCGTTATGACATGGAAATGACCCACCTATTTTAACTTGGATTTCAACTACAAATTAAAATGGGATATAACTTACTTTGTTTCTAGCATCTGTAGGGATGGATGGAACGTAGCCGAGGGAGACAGGCAGTTGTAGCGGAGCAGCCTGCTCGGGGAATCCTCAGATTTTCACTGGTGCACAGCAAGTCTCTTGGAAAAACACACAGACTTTGAGAAGTCGCTGTGAGAAGCCTCCCTTTTCCCTAAGGCAGTGGACACACACAATAAACTGCACTCTTCAAACAGCTACAACAACCCGTCCTAAAGCTCCTCCTCTCTCCTCACATGCTGCCCTGCCCCAGCAATTTTGCCTTTTGTGTTTGAGAGGCAACAGGAACAGTTACAGCTGTTTTTATCCAGAACTGGCAAAAGGTTACAGAAAATTTGGAAACACCCGCGAAGAGAACACAGAACTATTGGAAACAAAGCCAAGGCTCCCAAGGGTTATGTTCTGGGCTCATCCGAAGGAAGTGCTGCTCGCAAGGTGGAAACCTGCAATCCTGATGCCCAGGCTTTCCTGAGAGAAGGCTCCAAAACAAAAGTTCCTGGTGAACTCGTGCCAAAACCCAGCAAAAGGATGGAGAGCGGCTGCATATCAAAGGCAACTTTCTAGGGCAGAATTAAATACGGAGGACAGAAAGCCTCTGTCCCCAACCCAAACAAGAGCTGCAGGGCTTCTCTCCAGGCTAAAGGCATCTCTTGACAGAAGGCACCCGGCAACAGCTGCCTTTTCCCTGGACTTCCTGGAAAGAGTAGGAAAGGAAAGAGAGGAAAGAAAGAGGAAAGGGACAAAGAAGGAAAGAAGAGGAATTAAATCAGACTCGCTGATCGTCAAAGTAGAGCCATCGAGGCTGAAAGGAGCACCCTGGCATTTCTTTAAATCCTTCCTTTCTGCCCCTTGGCTCTGTCATCATCCTGCCAGCCTCTGCTTTCAGCAGCAGCTCTTCTCTCCACGCTGGAAGCGGAGCACTTGAGCTGGTGCTTCGCTGCCCTTGAGCATCTGCCGGTAACAGCACAGTCACCAAACTTCACACATCTCCAGGCGCAGGGAACCCAATCCCAAAGGAATGCGCCCAGCAGCTCTCTCCTCCCCCAGACACCCTCCCTGGAACGTCACCGAATTCAGCAGGGATGATGTGAACCCAGCAAAACTTAACACGCGCACACACACACGGAGAGAAAAGTCCTTCCCAGCTCGTCCTCCACCTGGTGCTTCATCCCGTGGTTTGTGAACTCCTCTCTGCACTTGTTTTACCCACTGATGCTTGCAAACGGGATTCAGAGCGCTGACAGCAACCCGCTGAAAAAGGCCAGCAAATCATCCCTGTTCCATGCAAAGACAAAATGAAGAGTCGGGGCTGGCAAAGTTTCCACAGAAGGCCAGCAGCAAGCCAGGTCCCAGAAATCTGGGCAAGCCTTTTCTTTTTTCTGTGAAACACAAACATGGTACTGAAGTGCTCCAGATTTTCTGGTCCCCAGGCACGCATTCCAGTCTGCTTTCCCAAACGACCCCAACAGAGTTCCCTGCAGGTACAGCACATCTTCCGTGCTTCCACTGCCAGGCGGGACCAATATAGATTGGTAGGCAGGTCTTGGGGCTGCAGTTCAGTGCCGTGCAGAGCAATCCATGGATGTCATTTGCAGACCACCTGGGGATCCTGTGAGATGAAAAGCACAGTGTGAGTTGAAACTATCTAGTAGTAGAGGAATGAAACCAATGATGCATCCAACCTTCCGTCCTCCAACAGACGCTAGAGGATGGTGTGAAACTACAGCCACCTCAATGAACAAAAAGGCAACACCCTCTTCCTGTCCCTAGTCCGTCTGTTTCTGCCCCGCAAGGGAAAAAGCCAGATGATTCCTCTAAATTTGTCTCAGCGAGAGTGAAAGGTTTTTCATTGCAGTTTACACCCAAATACTTTTCCCAGGATAAGCTTTGGGAATCAACTGGAGAAATGGGTGATGTTTCTGTCTCCAGGTGTGACTGGTGAAGCAGGAATGCTTTACGGCTGATGAAGAACAGGATTTCAGCTTTCAAGCAGCAACTTAATGGGGGAAAAAAGGAACTGGGCTTTCCAGGCCACACCTCTAGACCTGGACTGCAATTCCACAACCATGCTCTGTCTGCCCCTCTGCAAAAGGACAGAGTGCAAATGGCAGAAAAACATGAGGCACAAGCGCTCAGGAACAGGCAGAGCAAAGCTCGAGGACACAGGCAGAATTCCTAGCGGACACGCCAGCTGGTCTGATGCCACCACTTCAGACCTTCTGGGCATCCTCTGGGCACAGGAGGGGAGCTGGAGGGCAGACCTGGTGCCCCAGGGGCTGCCTTGTTCTCTGGCAAGCAAGAGGGCTGGCCAGCATGGGGCCTGCAGGGCCTCATGGGCCACCCTCCCAGACACAGAAAGGTCCGTTGGTGACGTCAGCGGCCGGCCGTTGGCCAACTGGCACCCCTGTGGCTGACCCACAGCTCGCCCAGCAGCCAGAGATTCCGGCACCAAGCCTGCTTGGTAGAGGAGGAGGTGGCAAAGGGAGGCCAGCGCCGACATTGGGTGGGACGAGTGCCCACACTGAGTGTGCCCAGACACACGGGGCTCATTGGAAGCCCGGAGGATGCCCAAACAGCTCCAGAAACGCAAGTGGGCTGAGGCCCGCAGCAGCGATGGCCAAGGAGTCGAGCCCATGGAGGTCGACCCACCCCAGAAGAGGGAGAAGGAAGAGCCCATGGAGGTCGACCCACCCCAGAAGAGGGACGAGGGAGAGCCCATGGAGGTGGATCCACCAGCAGAGGAGCCAATGGAGGTGGATGCCTCTCCGGCAGGCCTGATGGGGCACACCTCCACTGTGGCCAGGCTGCCTCCAGCAGCACCGGGCCCAAAGCGCCGCAGGACCCCCGCCGGCTCAAAGGGGCCCTCCGCAAAGCCAGGGCCCAGGAAGCGGCGCCAGCCCCGCGGCCGACGCTAACCGTAAGTGGGCCATCCACACCGCCATGCGGCAGGCTCAGCAGGAACATCAGCCGGCTGTCAAGCCGCTGAGGAGCCCTGCTTTCCCTCCCCACACCCCTGCCCCTCAGCAAGGGGGGCCATCTCCTCTGCCCTCAGGCCTGGGCGAGAGGAGAGGAGAGGAGAGGGGCTGCCCTCTTCTGCCTGGCAGCCCCACAGCACCAGCACCAGACCTTACCAGGAGCCAGGTGGCTGTCGCTCTCTTCTCCCGAGGCATGAGGGACAGGGCAAGGGGAAACGGCCTCACGTTGCGCCAGGGGAGGTTGAGATGGGAGATGAGGAAAGAGTTCTTCCCTGAAAGGCTTGACAAGCATTGGAACAGGCTGCCCAGGAAAGGGCTTGAATCACCGTCCCAGGAGGGATTTCAAAGACCTGTAGATGTGGGCCTTAGGAACGTGGTTGAGCTGTGGACTTGGCAGTGCCAGGCTAACAGCTGGACTCCATGAGCTTCGATTTCTTTTCCAACCTAAATGATTCCGTGATTTCTATTTCAGAGCCATGGGGAAGAGGCGAGGAGAGGGGCTGCCTTCTTCAGGCCAGCAGCCCCACAGGACCAGGAGGAGTCCGTTGGAGATGGCTGAGACTGCTGGAGAGCATCAGAGACCACGAGAGACCGTTGGAGACCACAGGACACCATGGGAGACCGCCGGAGAGGACCAGACACTGGCGGTGTCCTGCGGCCTCCGGTGGTCTCACACTGGAGACCACTGGAGTCTGCCGGAAACCGCCAGAGTCCATCGGAGACCACCAGAGACTGCCAGACATCGCTGAAGACCGCTGCAGACAACCAGAGACCATCGGAGACCGCCAGACACTGCTAGAGATTGCCAGAGACCATCAGAGAACACCAAAGACCACCAGAGACCGCCAGAGACCACTGCAGCCAGCCACAGCCTGTTGGACTCCCCTGGAGCGCCACCCAGGTTATTGGGGCCTGGAGTTGGCATTATTTCAGTCTGAGGATGAGAAAGCCAGTGGCAGGGTGCTGTCCTCAGCCAGATCTCGCCTCAGCCACCGCATGGGTGGGGGAAAAAAGCCAGACCCACTCTGGCCGTGCACAGAGAAGAGCATCAAAGACAGTAGATGCCAGAAACATGCCAGATGCAGAGATAGCTCTTCCTTTGGAGAATCAGAAGAGTTGCCTTCTGACAGAAAGAAGTTTGGCCAAGGCTGGCCAAGAAACAATTCAAAACCCAATCAAATACAATAAAAGCCCACAAAAACACAATCAAAAAGCCAGGAAAAAGGGGCAGCCCTTGGCATTGCACAGCTTCCTCCAAAGCATCCCCACCAAGTTCCTCATCATCGATGTCTAATGAGGACTGGATGCCAGCCATGGAGAGGAGGAGCAAGCAGGCCGACATGGGAGAGCTGAAAGCGTAAGCGTGGGCAGCAGCCTGCCTGTTGAGCAGGAGCCCTGAGTGCTGGCTGAAAGCACCTGGAAAGCTGGGCAACACAGCCACTGGCTCCCAGCTTCCTTGGCCAAGCTTTGGGCATGGCTGTGGGAAACCTCTGCTTTCTTCACCTTGTGCTCCTGTTCCCCCAGGGTGGCTGAGAACTTGCCAGCAGCAAATGGCCTCTTCCTGAGACGGCTGCTCCCCTTCGTGCACAACATGGGCCACAATGCCTCCACCAGCAGGATGAGCTGCAAACACCTGGCCTTTTGAGCCTCAACAGATCCTGGGGTCATGCAACTTGGCCAGCACCGAGGGATTCTTGGAGCGAACCCTGATCCCCGGACTGACCAGCCTCAAAGCAAGGATCACTGATTTGCAAGTGTAAGGTACTCTTTTAAAGTCCCTGCTTGAATTAAAAAAAAAAAAAAAAAAAGGGGGAGTTAGAAACTTAAGTGATTGCTATAACTGCAGTAATTGCTATTATAACTGTATGTTTGTTTATTGTAATTGTTGGATGTTGGTACAGCTATAGCTGTCAGGAAAATTCCTGTGAGTATATTATCCCGTGTGTATAATAATGGGTGTGGGATTATCTACAGGTGGAATTTTGAAAAAGTCCCCTTTGGGTTGTATTTTGAGTCACTAGAAACAAGTTGCTTGACTCCCCTGCTGGGGTTGCAAAAAGAGGTGATTTCATTAAGTGTTGCAATCAGTGGTGGCCGCTATATAAATTCGGGAGTGGAGAGAAGTGGCCAGTAAATGGTACTATAAGCTATAACACCTTGTTACAATTAATGTTGTTTTAAGGAGGGAAGAAAAATGGGATGAGGTAATGTATGCTGAAATGTTGTTTACATTACGATAGCATCCTGCGTGGCAGAAGAAGTGTGGAACCAGTTTGGCCCCAACGGATCCTCTAGTGTTGGCATTAGAAAATGACAGGCGAGAGAGAGAGAGAAAGGGAAAGTGTTCAAGAGGTGTTGTTCGGCACGAAGTATTGGACAGAGGGAGTTGACTCAGAGTGAGGGGGAAGAGGATGTGGAGATGTTGATGGCTTCCAGGGTTGAGACAGAGGCCTCCAAATCATGGGCCTGAACCCTCAAGAGTGGAAGGATCAGAGGACGAGTCCGAGGGAGGGGCTGCAGGAGCAACGCCGGTGGCAAGAGAGAACTGGCAGCCGGCAGGAAACTGTGTTGCAAGACCCCTTGAGGCAAGCAGTTGGAAAGAATGGTGCGGTTGTGGTGAAGGTGCCCTTTTCCATTCCGGATGTAAATAATTGGGGTGTAGCTGCAGGTAGTTATAGAGAAGATCCTGATCAGGTGGCCAGTGCCTTTGAAATGATGATCAAGACACAGAATCCAGATTAGAAAGATATTGAAACAATCCAAGTCTTATTTGATAGTACGGAAAGGGAGATGATTTGTAGACCCACAAGAACTCAAGTGAAGCACAGATAGTAGCAGGGGGATTACAAGGACGCCAGAACACCATTTTCCCTCAGTAGATCCCGGTTGGGACCCTAATGATGCTGGAGACAAATTGTGATTAACACCACATCAAAAGTGGGTTTTGTTCGGTATAAGAAATGCCGTACCAAAAGCAGTGAATTGGTCAAAACTACATGAAATTAGGCAAGATAGAAAGGAATCCCCAACCGATTTTCTAAATGAATTGAAAGATGCTGCTCAGAAGTATGCAACTCTTGATCCCGAGTCAGAAGAAGGGAAGAACCAGCTGGCGACTTTGTTTACTGCACAATTTACTGATGACGTTTGGAGAAAGTCACAAAAATTACAGGGAGCAGATTGTAGAGGCTTAGGGAAATGGCTGGATATGGCTTGGGTAGTCTACAGGAATAGAGGTCAGCAGAAGGAAAAAGGGAAAACGCTCGGCTCATTGCTGTCCGAGGAGGGACTTATAGTCCTCGGGGAGGACCCAGAGGTGGATCCAGAAGTAGTTATCGAGGAAGCGGACGTGGCAGAGGATTCCCTAAATCCAGAGTAGAGGAGAACTGGCATGCTTATTGCAAAAAGGAGTGGCATTGGAGACGAGAATGCCCATCTTTACAGAGCTCTGGGGAACTAGACGCTTCCATGCTAGCTAGAGAAGCTAGAGATTGACGGGGACCGGAGGAATCTTCCCCAGCAGAACCTCGGGTTAGCATTAAGCTGGGGAAGATGAAACAGAGACAGAATGCTTAGCTGATATAGGAGCTTCCTATTCGGTTCGCAATACAAAAAGATATGAATTAGGTTACGACACTGGAAGAGTTATTGGTGCGACAGGGAAGCTGGAAACCAGACCTTTCTTTAAACCTTTAACATTCAAGCAATTCAACACCCATGGAAAGCAATGGGTGACACACCAGCTTTTGGACTTGCCAGGGGCACCGAGGCCCTTGATTGATCGGGACTTGTTAGAAAATTAGAAGCTGAAATAAGATTGAAAAACAGAGATGCAGAGGTGCTTCTACCTGAGTCTAAATTTGTGGAAGCTACGGTATTATTGTCACAGGAAGTCGAGCAGGTAAAGAAAGGAATCCCACCCGAAGTTGAGGCTGCCGCAGTACCTACCATCCGGGCAGGAGAAGTGCCGGGAAAATCTGAAAGAGCTGAACCAGTAAGGACAGATCTAAAACCAGGATCAGCACCGGTAACATTGAAGCAATATCCTATAAAGTTAGATGCTAAGATTGGATTAGTACCTCTTATACAGAAATTCTTAAAATGTGGTTTGTTGACGAAATGCGAATCTAAATATAATACCTCCATTTTACCAGTTAAGGAGGCAGATGGAAAATCATATAGATCAGTTCAAGGTTTAAGAGCTATTAATCAGATTGTTCAGGACATCCACGCTGTAGTGGCAAATCCCTGCACATTATTGACCGCTCTAACTGAGGAACAAGGGTGCTTTACTGTATTAGATTTGAGAGATGCCTTTTTCTGCATTCCCCTTGAAACTGAAAGTCAGGTATTGTTTGCTTTTGAGTGGGAGAATCCAGAGACAGGAAGGAAAAACCAACATACCTGGACTGTATTACCACAAGGACTTAAGAATCCTCTGCCACGTCCGCTTCCTCGATAACTACTTCTGGATCCACCTCTGGGTCCTCCCCGAGGACTATAAGTCCCTCCTAGGACAGCAATGAGCCGAGCGTTTTCCCTTTTTCCTTCCGCTGACCTCTATTCCTGTAGACTACCCAAGCCATATCCAGCCATTTCCCTAAGCCTCTACAATCTGCTCCCTGTAATTTTTGTGACTTTCTCCAAACGTCATCAGTAAATTGTGCAGTAAACAAAGTCGCCAGCTGGTTCTCCCCTTCTTCTGACTCGGGATCAAGAGTTGCATACTTCTGAGCAGCATCTTTCAATTCATTTAGAAAATCGGTTGGGGATTCCTTTCTATCTTGCCTAATTTCATGTAGTTTTGACCAATTCACTGCTTTTGGTACGGCATTTCTTATACTGAACAAAACCCACTTTTGATGTGGTGTTAATCACAATTTGTCTCCAGCATCATTAGGGTCCCAACCGGGATCTACTGAGGGAAAATGGTGTTCTGGCGTCCTTGTAATCCCCCTGCTACTATCTGTGCTTCACTTGAGTTCTTGTGGGTCTACAAATCATCTCCCTTTCCGTACTATCAAATAAGACTTGGATTGTTTCAATATCTTTCTAATCTGGATTCTGTGTCTTGATCATCATTTCAAAGGCACTGGCCACCTGATCAGGATCTTCTCTATAACTACCTGCAGCTACACCCCAATTATTTACATCCGGAATGGAAAAGGGCACCTTCACCACAACCGCACCATTCTTTCCAACTGCTTGCCTCAAGGGGTCTTGCAACACAGTTTCCTGCCGGCTGCCAGTTCTCTCTGCCACCGGCGTTGCTCCTGCAGCCCCTCCCTCGGACTCGTCCTCTGATCCTTCCACTCTTGAGGGTTCAGGCCCATGATTTGGAGGCCTCTGTCTCAACCCTGGAGCCATCAACATCTCCACATCCTCTTCCCCCTCACTCTGAGTCAACTCCCTCTGTCCAATACTTCGTGCCGAACAACACCTCTTGAACACTTTCCCTTTCTCTCTCTCTCTCGCCTGTCATTTTCTAATGCCAACACTAGAGGATCCGTTGGGGCCAAACTGGTTCCACACTTCTTCTGCCACGCAGGATGCTATCGTAATGTAAACAACATTTCAGCATACATTACCTCATCCCATTTTTCTTCCCTCCTTAAAACAACATTAATTGTAACAAGGTGTTATAGCTTATAGTACCATTTACTGGCCACTTCTCTCCACTCCCGAATTTATATAGCGGCCACCACTGATTGCAACACTTAATGAAATCACCTCTTTTTGCAACCCCAGCAGGGGAGTCAAGCAACTTGTTTCTAGTGACTCAAAATACAACCCAAAGGGGACTTCTTAAGGATTTCTCTATGCGTAGACGATCCAGCGCCCATTTTAAATACAAGGGAAAACACACATGGAGGAGTCTTTCATACACCAATAATACAAACAATCAATTGCTATAACAAACAAACAAACAAACACTTACAGTAACAGTTACCATGGTTACATTCACTATTTACCTTAAACGGGGACTCTAACCCCAGCCCTGGTCCTAAACACAACCCTGCAAAGCTTTCACTGCATCTTATGGGCAGGAATCCAAAACATCCGAAAGAATGCCTTAGTAATTACAAAACAGTCGTCCTTGCTCAGGGGCTCTTCGGTCCAGGGATCAGGGTCCTCTCGGAGAATCCCTCGGTGCCAGCTAAGGTTCCGCAATCCCACAATCCATCGAGGGTCAAGGGCAGTGTCCCAGCTGGGTCGCCAAAACTGTTACCGCAAACTGGCAGATAAAACTCTCTCAGACTCAGTTTGGAGTTTCAGAAAGCAGGCATTCTTTATGGCAGCGCCGGGCGCACAGGGGATCGCTCCTCCTATTGTGCACCCCGAATGCTGTCGTCAAACCTGATTTATACACGATGTGTATACATAGTCAATGTAACTCCAAGAAGACATTAGCATATTCATTACATTTCCGAGAAGTCATTTACATAATATAATGAGCTTTGGGGCATGCGTAGTCACGCCTTCTGGTGGTCCTCATGTTGACTGTGGGTTGTTTCTTCCTCAATCTTCATCTTCTTCATCTGTCCTTTGGCTCGCTTTTCATGATGGCAAAACGGTCTAACTGCTTAATTGGCCCTTAAAACTAATGATCTTCCTGCTACCACCTGTTTGTCAGACAATGTCCATATTTATTCCATCTTTGTCTTAGGTCGCCATGTTCTCAGGGCCAGGTACATCCTTTCTTATCTTGAAATGATTTGGGATGGTTACAAAAATAGCTACATTTCTTCTCTAAAAAGTTTGATTCAAATGGAGGGTGAAAATTTGCCAATCCACAGGAGAGGCCATTGTCTTTGGTAAGGGTAGATGTGCTCTAATTTGACTCACATTGTAGATTTTCCCAAATGACTGCATGAGCTGCAAAACTAATTTATTATTACAGATCTGTATATTTTGATAAATCAGCATCAGCAACATCATCCTGACCTTTCTTTTTGACTCTTCCTGTTTCTTTTATACAGAATTTTTGAAAAAGTTTTTTTTCTACAAATAGCGGTCAAAGGCACCATAAACCAAATAGTGAAAAAATCCCAATCAATAAACAGCCATTTTCCCAAATACAACTCATTAAATTTTGGAAAATTTCAGTCATAAGGGTTCTGTCTCTTCAGATTTCCAGTAATTTTTTACACTCATACCTAGTGCATGTGCTCCTGTGTGTAGCTCCTGCTGTAATCTTTTGAGTAGGGCTTCCACCATCTTCTCAGAAATCAATAATTGTTTTAATGGAGTCACCCACCATCCTCGATCATTTTTGGAACAGTCCGATTGCTCTGCCAACTGGTTTTCTTTTTCAGTATATTTCAGGGGGATGACAGTCCTAAATGAGGTGCCAAAATCAGTGCTCCTTCGATTTTTGATTCTTTCAATGGGACCTCCTTCACCAACTGATCTGCTTTCCGATTTCCCAATATGATTTCACTATTTGCCTTTTGTTGGGCTTTACAATGCATTATTGCAACTTCTTCTGGCTGCAAGACCGCTTATAAAAGTTTCTTTATTTCTGTTCCGTATCTGATTGGAGCTCCCTGTGAGCTTACAAGTCCCCTTTCTCTTGAAATGGCTCCACGTGCAGGAACTACTCCGAACGCATCTTTAGAATCTGTGTAAATGTTAACTCTTTTTCCTTGACTGAGTTCCAAGGCCTGTGTTAATGGACTCAGTTCAGCCTTTTGAGCAGAAGTATTATGAGGCAGAGATTTAGTCTCTAGGGTCTGAGTATCCAGCCCTTCGTTTTCCTTCTGACGTGAAGCTGCTTCCGTCCGTCAATAGCTCCAATTCCGCATTAGGAAAGGGTTCCTCCCGTAGGCCCGGCCTGCTGGAACGTGCTTGTTTGATAGTGGTTAAACAAGCGTCCAGTCTGAGTTTCCTTTTTAGAAACTTGATATCCTGCCAGTCCCAAAAAATTAAGCAACTTAATTAAGGTGGCTTCCAAACATGTTTTGTAGTTACCGGTGCCAATTAACAAATAATTCCCACACTGCAATAATGTCACAGCATTACGGTCACTTTGCCATTGTTCGAGTTCTGTGGCAAATCCATCACCAAATAATGTTGGTGAGTTGGAAGAGTTGTTGCCAAAGAATAGCCATGAGCAGGTAGAAAGCTTATGGGTAGGAATTAGAGATCGGGACAACAAAGGGAACTTTGTGGTAGGAGTCTACTACAGGCCGCTTGACTAGGCAGAGCCTGTCGACGATGCCTTCTTACTCCAGCTGGAAGAGGCATCACGATCACAGGCTCTCATCCTGCTGGGCGACTTTAACCACCCTGACATCTGTTGGAAAAGCAACACGGCTGGCTGCAGGCACTCCAGGAAGCTTCTAGAGTGCCTAGACGACAACTTCTTGAGACAAGAAATCACCAGCCCTACTCGAGGAGATGCATTGTTGGACCTGTTGGTCACAAATGCAAGTGAGGTCATCAGGGATATCAAAGCTGAAGGCAGTCTGGGCTGCAGTGGTCATGCTCTAGTGCAGTTCACTCTCTTAAGAAGTTTGCAGCCCACGAGAAGCACAGTTAGGATGCTCAATTTTAAGAAAGCAAACTTCCAGCTCTTCAAGGAGTTAGTAAATAGGACCCCGTGGGAAACTGCCCTTAGGGCCAAGGGAGCAGAACAAAGCTGGCAGATCTTTAAGGATGCTCTCTATAGAGCACAAAAGATCTCAATCCCGACATGTAGGAAATTGGGCAAGGAAGGCAAGAGACCACCATGGTTGAGCTGGGACCTGCTGGTCAAACTAAGGGGCAAGATGGGGCTACACAGGGAATGGAAGAAGGGACAGGCATCCTGGGAAGAGTATAGGGACGTTGCCCGGCTGTGTAGGGGTGAGGTCAGGAAGGCCAAGGCACAGTTAGAATTGAACTTGGCAAGGGACGTAAAGAAAAACAAGAAAGGCTTCTACAGGTACATTAACCAGAAAAGGAAGGTTAAAGAAAACGTACCCCCCCGTAATGAGCAGCAGTGGGGAACTTGTATCAACGGAGGAGGAGAAGGCGGAAGTTCTCAATAATTTTTTTGCCTCAGTCTTCACTGGCAACCCCTCTCCTCCTAGCTCTTGTGTTGATGGCCCACAAGTTGAGGACCCAGGTGACAAAGTCCATCCCACTATAACTGAAGACATGGTACGTGATCACCTAAGGAATCTGAAGATAGACAAGTCCATGGGACCTGATGAAATACATCCCAGAGTCCCGAAGGAACTGGCTGATGAAGTTGCAAAGCCACTTTCCATGATATTTGAAAAGTCATGGCACTCAGGTGAAGTCCCTGCAGACTGGAAGAAAGGAAACATCACACCCATTTTTAAAAAGGGTAGAAAGGAGGACCCTGGGAACTACCGACCTGTCAGCCTCACCTCTGTACCTGGGAAGATCATGGAGCAGATCCTTCTGGACGCCATGCTTGGGCACATGGAGGACAGGGGGATGATTCAGGACAGCCAACATGGCTTTACTAGGGGCAGGTCCTGCCTGACTAACCTAGTGGCCTTCTATGATGGAGTGACTATGTCACTAGACAAGGGACGACCTATGGATGTGATCCATCTGGACTTCTGTAAGGCCTTTGACACGGTCCCCCATGACATCCTGCTCGCCAAACTGGAGAGATACGGATTTGATGGGTGGATGGTTCAGTGGATAAGGAATTGGCTGGATGGTCGCATCCAGAGGGTAGTACTCAATGGCTTTAAGTCCAGATGGAGAGCAGTGACAAGTGGTGTCCCTCAAGGGTCTGTGCTGGGACCGGTACTGTTCAACATTTTTATCAACGATATAGACAGAGGGATGGAGTGCACCATCAGCAAGTTTGCGGACGACACCAAGCTGTGTGGTCTTGTCGATACACCAGAGGGACGGGATGTCATCCAGAGGGACCTGGACAGGCTGGAGAGGTGGGCTCAAGTAAACCTCATGAGGTTCAACAAGAGCAAGTGCAGAGTTATGCACCTGGGCTGGAACAATCCTCGCTATCAGTACAGACTAGGGGATGAGGTATTAGAAAGCAGCCCTGAGGAAAGGGACTTGGGGGTGCTGATGGATGAAAAGCTGGACATGAGCAGGCAGTGTGCACTTGCAGCCCAGAAGGCCAATCGTATCCTGGGCTGCATCAAGAGATGTGTTGCCAGCAGATCCAGAGAAGTGATTCTGCCACTTTCCACTGCTCTGGTGAGATCTCACCTGGAGTACTGTGTGCAGGTCTGGAGCCCTCAATATAAGAAGGACATGGACCTGATAGAGAGGGTCCAGAGGAGGGCCACGAAAATGATCAGAGGGTTGGAGCACCTCTGCTATGAGGACAGGCCGAGGGAGCTGGGGTTGTTCAGCCTGGAGAAGAGGAGGCTCCGGGGAGACCTAATAGCAGCCTTCCAGTACCTGAATGGGGCCTACAGGAAGGCTGGAGACAGTCTGTTTACAAAGGCCGGCAATGACAGAACAAGGGGTAATGGCTTTAAACTGGAAAAAAGCAGATTTAGATTAGACATTAGGAATAAGTTCTTTACCATGAGGGTGGTGGAGCACTGGAATAGGTTGCCAAGAGAGGTGGTTGAGGCCCCTTCCCTGGAGACATTCAAGGTAAGGCTCGACGAGGCCCTGGGCGACCTGGTCTAGTTGGGGGTGTCCCCGCTGACTGCGGGGGGGGTCGGACTAGATGACCTTTGAAGGTCCCTTCCGACCCAGATGATTCTATGATTCTGTAATGTAGGGCTGGTTTTAAACCCTTGAGGAAGGACAGTCCAACAGAGTTGTGTCTTTGGTTCCGTAGTAGGATTCTCCCACTCGAAGGCAGAGATGGTCTGGCTCTGCTCATCCACAGGTATATAGAGGAAGGCATCTTTTAAATCCAGTACTGTGCAGTAAATATTGCTGGTAGGAGTTGAAGCAAGTGTGTTTGGGACCACAGCGTGGACCTCTATCATCCTTGTATTCCCTTGCATGAGGTTTCTTCACAGATAGGATTGGAGTATTAAATTCCAGTTGTCATTCTCCTAACAGTCTGTGCTTTAAGAAAGAATTTATTACAGGTTCTAATGCTTTTCCAGCCTTCAATTTCATGGAATACTGTTTTTTTTCTTACCGGCTGAGCTCCCAGTTTCCATGGTGTCTACCAGAGTCACGTTCTTCACTTGTCCAGGTATCTTTGATTCCCACACTAGAGGTGAGACTGCATTCAATACTTCCTCTGGAATATTCATTTTTTCATTTGGACCCTTTTTGGTTAACAAACATATCAGGGCTTTCCCGGCAGCTTCTGGAGGAACATGCAGTTGAGCAGTCTTCAGTACAGGTTAGTTGGGCATTCACTTTACAAAGTAAATCCCGTCCAAGCAAGGGGAGGGGGCATAATGGCATATAGAATTACAGAATTGCCTGGGTTGGAAGGGACCTTTCAGATCCTCAAGTCCAACCATCAACCTAACACTGACAAAAACCACCACTAAACCGTATTTCTAAGCACTCTGTCTACCTGGCTTTTAAATAACCTCCAGGGATGGTGACTCAACCACTTCCCTGGGCAACCTGTTCCAGTGCTTACTAACCCTTTCAGTGTAAAAATTTTTCCTAATATCCAACCTAAGCCTCCTCTAGTACAACTTAGGGCTGTTTCCTCTTGTCCTGTCACCTGTTCCTTGAGAGAAGAGACTGACCTCCCCTGGCTCCACCCTCCTTTGAGGGAGTTGTAGAGAGCGAGAAGGTCTCCTCTCAGCCTCCTATTCTCCAGGCTGAACACCCCCAGCTCCCTCAGCCGCTCCTCACAAGACTTTTGGCGGAACTCATGAACTAATTCAGTATCTCCAGTTCCGTAGGGTGTAAAAACAGCCTTAAAGTCTTTTTTGCTCTTGCACCAACAACGCTTATTTAAGCTTTAGTCAAGGGTCCCTCACAGCCAGTTACAGCAGAGTGTGTGGCCCTGCTGTCAGTTTTCCCAAGCTCGCACCCCCCCAGCTCTGGATGGTGGTTGGACTCAATGATCCGAAAGGTCTCTTCCAACCTAGGCAGTTCTATGACTCTAATTCTATACGATTTCTTTTTTTTTTTTTTTTTTTTAAAATACTCCACACAAATGTAGGGTTACTATAACTCATGTGCATTTCTATTTAATCCTATAGTTCTATTTTGCAGTTTCATTTTGTCAGAAGTGAAGGTATAAATGACTGATATTTGCTAATAAATGTTTAAATCTTCCTCTTGCCAGGACGACTTCTCAACAAATTAATAGAAGAGAGGAGGAGAAGACAAGTGGGGCTGCAGCCCCTAAACCCTGGGGGCCATTTGTAAATTGGCAAATTTCCTCCATTCAGGTGCTCTAATGGTGTAACTTGGAGAGCGTCCCTGTCACCTGGGATATGTTCTCAGGATGCAGGCCTGGCCTTGGGAACCTGCAGGTGGAACAACTGTGGCAAAAAACCATTGCGGAGCTCTATTTCCGGGGTTTAGTGTCCCCTGAGACGAGAGAGCAAGAAGGGGACCAGTTTTACTGGCCAAGGAATGCAGAAAACGTGGGAAGCCCTACAGGGAGACCCAAAGTGTCCCTGTGCCCATCACCCCCCATCCCGTGGGGCTGCAGAGAGGAAAAACTCCCCATTTTAAAAGGAAAACGGTTACAGCTTGTGCAGAAAGTAGCCTGAGACGTTGAGATGCGTTCCCTCTGCCAGGGATGGAGGTGAGCAGCAGTGTGAACAGAAAAGGTGGGCTGTCATCTCCTGGGACTTTCCTGGGCAGCCCCAGGTGAGCATCTGACACAGCACCCGAGCTGCCGTGCAGTCAACCGGGGCACTGGCAGAGGAGGCTTTCCTGAAATATTGCCAGGGACTGATGAAATGGGGGAGGCCTTTCCACACCCAGCTGGAAGGAGCTTGTCCAGAGCCCCCCACTGAAGCCTCAGGGGGTCAAAGGCCCGGCAGATGCTGCCTGGAGACCGGGCTGGCACTTGTCCATGAGGACGGGCTGGGTTATTCCTTGGCATTTCCATACATCCAGACCTCTTTGGGAAGGATGGGCACCACTTGCCCCAGTGTCCCACAGACAGTCTGCAACGCTCTGGGCAAAACCCACTTGTTCAAGGAGGGGATGGTTGGGAAGAACGGCTTAAAACAGGAAGGAAGTGAAATGTGTTGGGATTATTAACTTTGGGGGTGTGTATGTATTAAGCTGCCCCCCTTTAAGGGGGCTCAACCCCATCCCTGCTGTGCATCCCGTTGCCATGGCCCGTGCTCCATCTGCAACTGCCAGTGCCTGGTGACGGGCACAACGCACCCTTCTGCCCTGCGCCCCACAGCCCTTCTGCCCTGCTCCTCATGCGTTGAACCCATAACCCAGCCCTTCCCTTCCCGACTTCTCCCAGCGACTCCTTCCCGTCTCTCTGTTGCCATCTAGCATCATGAAAGCCCAGAAGAGAGCTCTTGCGCTGCCCGAGGTATGTCGCCGCTCCATGGAGGTGGGCACCCCCCCAGCCCGAGCAGGCTGGAGCAGGCACCGTGGGGATGGGGTGGGGTGGGGACCTCGCTCTGGGGAGCTCGAGGGGCCGGGAGCTTGGCTCGCCCTCTCCCCCCAGCCCTGCAAGGCCAGGGGCTGGCAGAAGCCCTTCTGGGATGCTCATGCCCTGCTGGGATGGAGCATCCCTGCGCGGGGGGACACGAGCCCTGCCCAGGGAGCAGCATCGAGCCCAAAGGGCAGCTGAACAGAGTAAGGAGCTTCTGGGCGCCCAGGCAGGCGTGGGGCCGGGGTCTGCACGTGGGGGGCACGGTCTGTGCCCAGGCCCCATGGGGCAGGGAGCAGGGCCACTCACTCCTGCCCCCTCTGCTCCAGCAGATCCTTTATGATGGGCAAGAAAACCCTGTGAGGAAGGGTTTGACTTCTGTGTCCTTCACAGCTTTATTGCTGGGGAGCGTTTTGTCCTGGGTCTCAGGAGAGGGCTGTGCTGCCTGTTCCGTTCTAGGGCTGGCTCTGGGAAAGAATCAGATGAAACGTAGTGTTTTGGAAGGCAAGAATGCTGGTGTCCGACACAGAGAGCTGCCTCTGTGCTTCTCCTTCTGCTTCAGGGCTAATGCAGACCAGGGAAAGGAAGGGTGGGAGAGCAGGAGAGCATTCCTGGGGTTCAGGCGGCAGCGAGCACTCGTGGTCATGAGCTGAGGATACCCAGCTGTGACAGTGCAACAGTGGGAGACTGAGGAGAGCTGCTGGCAGTGAGTGACACCTTCCCCTCCCTTCCTCTCCGTAGTCACCACACCGTTATGCCTGGAAGAAGCCACCAGCTCCTGAGATACCCCAGGAATGGAGGGGAAAGCGATGGGTGCGAACAGCAGTGAAGGGAACACAAGAATTGGACTAAACATTCCCTTTCTTCTTCAGGGATCCTTCCCAGGCAGGTGGGAAGCGACAGAAGACCACAGCCTGGAGAAAGCCCTGCCTCGGGTGGAAGAGGAACAGCAAAGGTAGAAGGAAGAAGCGTTTCCTCCTACTGGGTGTCCTGGATGCTCCTGGAAGGGAGGGAAAAGGTGTCAGAGCTCCCCAGTGTCCCCAAGGGAAGTGGTGGGGCAAGCCCTTTTGAAAGGAGAAAGGTCCACAACCTGTTCTGTGGGGCAGTAATAGGGGTGTGTGCTGCATGGCTCTGTTCTGAGCAGGGGGTTTCTTCCGGGTGGGCTCCAAGGGTCCCTTTCCAGCGTAAGTTATGCCCTGGAGCAGTAGGTTAGGGAGTGGGGACAGGGCCAGAGAAAGGTGATGCATCCAGTGATGAGGCAGCACGAAGGGGAGGCAGCCGTTACCTGTGGGCATCATCCGAGTTGGAGAGGAAGGGAAACCAGAATTGTAGATGGACACTGAAGGCTAAAGGAGAAGCACATGAGTTTGCCGCCCCCCGAGAGATCTTAGTTCACCTGAGAAAGCGCTTTTCCTGCCTCTCAGTTTGACACCAAAGTCAGTGTTGGGGGAGCTGGGAAATCCCGGGGCTGCTGCTTGTGGATGGGGGTTGTTCAGTGGCCCCCTGGCTGTTCCTCCCTTCCCAAGGTGTGAAGATCTGGCCAAAGGGAATGCTGTCCTGCGGGAGCACCTCGAGAACGCGAATGAGGTGAATTCAGCCCTTAAAGGAGATGCTGGAAAACTGAGGTCGAATCGGATGAGGGCACGGGAGGAGCTGGAAGCGAAGGAGAGAGAATGGCACCGGGAACGTGAGGTGAGGACGAGCTGCGGGAATGTCCGAGGTGATGCCAGCGTGGCACGAGAATGTGTTTTATTTCTGGCCTAGAGGCCTTGCAGTGAGAAGGTTGTGGTGGTGTTGAGGATGTGTTGGTGTTGATGAGCAGAAGAGAGGAGCTGTCGCGGACAGAACGATAGCCTTCACTCGGAAAAGAGAAGCAGCAATATGTTTATTGATATGAAACAATGGAGGTGAGGACGGGCTGCAGGAATGTCCGAGGTGATGCCAGCGTGGCACGAGAATGTGTTTTATTTCTGGCCTAGAGACCTTGCTGTGAGAGGGTTGTGGGTTGAGGATGTGTTGGTGTTGAGGATGTGCTGGTGTTGGGGAGCAGAAGACACCCGTGGGAGATGGAGGGGTGTCAACAAATGGTGGTGATGGAAGAGGCCCCACTGCTGTCGCTGTGCTGCTCGGTCCTAAAGGCCAGTGCTGCTGCTGCTGGGCGCTGTAGGGTGGTGACACAGGAGTGCTCGTCTCTCTGGTAGTTCTTTAATCTCTGTCTGGAGCAGTGAGAGCAGAGAGGTCCGTGTGTTTTCAGATTCCGAGCATCCAAGGGAAGACCAAGAGGGGCCTCCCTCACCGACAGCAAATATGACAGTGGCCTTGGAGGGGCTTGTCTTTGTTGTCCTCCCCCAAGACTGCGAGACACCTCTGCAAGGCGAGATGCTGAATGGGGTCACTTGCTTTGCTGATGTCCCCTCCTGCAGGAGAAGGGTGGATGTTCCCTTGTGTGCAGTCAGGTGGCAGCTCTGCTGAGGCTGCTCCTGTGGTGCTTTTTCAGTCCTCGATGCCCTGTTGGAGTAGTTATTGAAGGAGACCTGGCGATGGTGGTGCGCCGCTCTCCCAGCTGAAAGACTTGTGCAGTGACGGCGAAGGCTGAGCTGGCATTTCTTTTTGTCTTTGCATCTGTAGCTTTATGACAACTATGTAAGGGGTGAACGTGACCGTCTGCTCGGCCTGTGGCGTCAGGTGGACACCTTCCTCCATCATTTTCTGGAGATGAAGACTGCCATGGGCCGGTGAGTAGAAGTTGAAGCCAGATGTCCTGCAGAAAAGATGTCCCTTCCCTTCACCCCTCTCTGGGGTTCCTTTCTCTCCACAAACAGAAGTAATGCAGCCGTGATGGTACCTGCCTCTGGTGTCAGGATGCAATTTCAAACTCTGGGCTACTGTCAGCCATTTATCTTATTGGATTATAAGCCTTCCTTAATGCCGCGAGTGTGCCTGACCTACTGTTCAATTCTCTTGTTCTTTGTGCTTTTTTGTTGCAACATTTTTGGGTTATTCTTACATGCCCTTCCTGAAATGTTTGTTGTGTAGATATTGTCATGAGCCTCTGAGCAGTCACTTGCCAGGGTGTTCCTTGCAAGCCTGAGTGCAGGAGGCCTTTGGGGCAAGAAGGGCTATTTTGCAGCATGGAGCATCTTAATCTGAATCATCCCGTGTCCAACTACTGCATAAGGAAGGATCGATGTTCAAAGGCACAGAAAAACAATCCAAGACCAAAGAGAAACATCAGGCTTCCGGAAACATCTCCATGGTTTAATTATGGCTCAACTCAGAGCCAAGTTTTTCTGTCCATGAAAGTAGAAAGCACACAGGATGCAATAAATCCTGGTGCAATGATGACCACCTTTATCATCACAGACATTAAATAATGCCCTGCCCAGGCATTTAAATCACAATTTTCTCATGATTTTATTTCCTGGCTTTCATGACTTGTGCACAATTCATACCACCAATGGCCTGACCCATTTAAAAACTTCTGAACACATTTTATGTTTTACATAAGATATCCATAATACGATTTGTTCCTTTTGCATTAAGTTAATGAAAACCTGTGCATTTTCTAAAAATGAAAAAAATTATTTTATGGAAAGTATCAACAGTTTCTAAAGCCCTTTGTATCAGCGATAAGTATATCTAGATCGGCTAGTAGGAACCAATATTCTGACTCACATTTTTCTGTGCCAGATTAGTCTTTACATTTGTTTTGATAGAAAAGCAGGCAACAGCCTATTTCATGGACAATAAATTCAAGGTAGTAATGAGGAGATAGTATTGCCTCAGCTAACTGCACACAGATTTGACACAAATCTAGTATGGCCCTTAATGAATCTATAGACTTGATTAGAGTTCCTGTCTTTTGTAGGACTAAATAGCTTTGCACAGAAAAGTAGCTCATTTCAAATAGGGTTAAGGGAGTCACTCTGTTCTAAAAGAAAATAAACTTTAGAAACTTTCAAGAAAGTTCCATGTTTCTTGTGAATTGTTTCGAATCATTTCCTATCAAAAAATTCAGAGAGATTCTTCTCTCTGGGATTCGGAGACAAAGAATGTCTCCAAATATAAAAACGTCAATGAAACACTAAGTGGCCGTATTATAGTAAAAGATCTGGGTTATTTTAGCCTGAAATCTCCATATTACCCACTTTCTTTTTTTACTTGTCAGAAATTTTTCCTTTTTTATCGTCTTCTTTATTATTTGCAGTGAGCACTTTTTCTACCGCAAATAACCCTGGTCTATGAATTTCTTAAAATTTCCCTTTCTCTCATCTTGATTTCACACCAGTTGTCAGTTTCCCACTTCAAGATCTTATTTTCTTTTCCAAGATATTTGTCTCCATCTTCCAACTCTTTTTTTTATTTTTTATTTTCTCTCTGCTGTTGTAGGTTGCCTATTTTGTAAATCTAATTTTCCCTCAGGAAATGTAACTCTCTTCCTTTATTAGCTTATATAAGACTTCATATTAAATAGAGGCTAACTTGGAGGGTGAAAATATGGCTCCGCAAAGATCAATAGCAGACCTTGTCCCGAGTCAGGACTTCAACCTAGGAATGGAGGTGGCATCATCAACAATTTCAGCCTACATAATACGACTGGGCTAATAACTCAGCAAAAGGAATTCCTGTCTCTAATTTAACAGATCGTAAACGGCTCATGCCCTATTCCAAGCCATTTCCCAAGAAAGCTGCACGAGTAGCAATCCACGCATGTCACATATGGAATCTGCATAAAATCAGAATAATAGGGTGCAATTTGTAACTCTTTACAGGTGAACCATCCCACACATAAAGAGCAATTTCCAGCTGAGACAAGCTTGGCTTGGCCGGGAAGATAAACCCCTTGTGGCTCAACCTACTAAAGCTGCTGTCTACGCACGAAGCAGGGTCCCATGTGGAGCTGTAGCTCTTGCAGCGCAGGGCACAAGATGTACAGGTTATAGCGCAAGCACACAGTTTGGGATAAAAAACCCAGTTACAACATCTAACCTCAGATTACAGCAGAGAAGTTTTAGTCTCAAATTCCATCTGTTTTGTAACAGAGCCCCAGGACAGATTACAACCAAATTTGAGAAGAGCATATAGAAAACACACTTCCCTTGATGATGTCTGACCTTATTCCTTGGGGAAATATCCCTATGTTTATACATCTTGGAATAAATTGCTCTTTTGCCATGTAGATAATTTTTGTCACCGGTCTTGATGGGTAGGTGCCTGAGAAGAGCCATTTTACTGTAAGACTAGATAGAGTGAGACCTGTCATAAGCTTTGTTTTTCTTTGTACTCTGGGGAAAGCAAAAGATTTGCTGTGCCATCACACCCCTTTGAATCTCTACTTCCAGGCCAGCTGTGTGAAAATGAACAGTTGGACTATGATTTATTTCTCTTTGTATCACCCTAGCAATGTGTTAAGGACAAGTGTTTGTCTTCTATTGAAATATCTCTGTCTCGCTCTTAAAACTTTATGGTATTATGCCACAAGGCTACTAATTAGGGTTTGGGTTTGGTTTGGGTTTTTTTTTTTTTCTAATGTGTTTCGTTTTTTTCATCCCTGACAAAAATCTTAACCCCTTTCTGCCTCTAAAAAGTACCTATAGAAATAAAGAAATTGAGGTGTGCATATTCCTAGACAGTCTGGCAGGACTGTCATGGTTTAGTTATCTGAATTACACAGACACCACATGGAGAAGTGCAGAATGAAATAAAAATAGCTGCCTTAGTCTTTTCCCAGAGATGACCAGGCCCATCCTTCTGGGATTCTCACTCGTATCACAAACAGGTTCATAAACACATGTAAAAAATGATGTGTAGAATGTTACAAAACCTTCTCTGTTTCAGATGGAACAGAATATTTTGGTTCCTAAATATAAGATTTTAAATCCTTATATAGAAGTATTTGAAGTATGTGCATTCACATGCATGTATATGCACACAGACGTTGTAAATACATTAGTTTTAAAGTGGATTAATCAGCTCAGGTAAATCAGCCTACCACTTCTTGTGGCAAAAAATTATGCTGCATTTTACTCTGGATCTCACTTACAAAATATCCCTTTGCAATGAAACTGAGACCAAGGGTCTGATGATCCAACCCCACTTGGCTTACGTCTAATGGACAAATACACTTCAGATTGCTGATACATAACACCATAGAAAGGGAGATGCAAGACTAGCATTGAAGAAGGGGTTCTGGTTGATACCAAAGTGATTCTGATTGATTGGAAAATTTTGTTCAGGCTCACAGTTTTTGAGCTCTGAAAGAAGGAGAAGAACCCGTATGGAGGTTAGCCTGTGGTTCTGCACAGTGCAAGCATCTCTTCATACCCAGTATCACAGGCTGCGCTAGGTATTAAATATTCTGTTTTCTACTCAAAGAGATAGACGGAGAACTACCAAAAACAAAACAGGACATGCAATTTCATGATGCTGAGTATGGCCCTCGCTCTGCATTCATAATAGCACTTTGGTTACACAAAAAGCTCCTTAAGTTTCCAGAGAAATCCTGACACATACAACATTAAACATTATTTACATATAATTAGGCAGAATCAAATCCTGCAAGTTAGTTCATCAGATTTCGCCAAGGCCAGTTGTTTCTGTAAGCACTGAATCATTAATACATTAATATGCAGATACTTCTATAATTATAAGGCTGTCAGATAAGAAACCTGCTGCCTCAGACAGATAAAGAAACTTGGAGCTAGTCACAGATAGAAACTTTGATTCAGCCCAACTGTGTTTGGACAAACCTACACTTTTAGATGTAAACCAGCAGCAGAGAAATGAAACAATGAATCCCACATTAAAGAAACTTGGACAAAGAAGCAGAAGATAAAATAATGATCGCAAATTCTCACTGCATTTTTGGAAAGAAGAAAAAGTCTAAGAAGGAGAGCTATAGTGTTATGTATAATTCTGCATTCATAAAGGCAGTGAAACCATATTTTCTGCTTTGCCGTGCAAGAGTTTTCTTTTTTGTTGGATCTTTATTTAGGCAGCAGCATCTCTGAACGATATGGTCAAATTGAAGACAGGGACAGTATTTTCCTACAGAGTGCAGCCCAGCATACTTGGGAAAGTGACTTAAGAGGAGAAAGACAGATCTAAAGAGACACACATTTTTCCCACGTCTTGTGTCCTATCTGCCAGTTTCGTGCACATCCCTGGGACACGGGGCTTTAAGACAGTGCTACCTCGGTATGTTGAATGCCTGAATTGCTTCCCAGTGTTTAGACACAAAATTTGTGTCAGAAATAGCGTGGACAGCAGGACTAGGGAATTGGCCATCCCTTTGTACCAGGCACCGGGGAGGTCGCACCTCAAGGGCCGTGTCCAGTTTTGGGCCCCTCACAACAGGAAAGACATTGAGGGGTTGGAGTGTGTCCAGAGAAGGGCAACAGAGCTGGTAAGGGGTCTGGAGCACAAGTCTTGTGAGGAGCGGCTGAGGGAGCTGGGGGTGTTCAGCCTGGAGAAAAGGAGGCTGAGGAAAGACCTTCTCGCTCTCTACAACTCCCTGAAAGGAGGGTGTAGCCAGGGGAGATCGTCTCTCCTCCCAAGGAACAGGCAATGGGACAAGAGGGAACGGCCTCAAGTTGCACCAGGGGAGCTTTAGGATGGATATTAGGAACTATTTCTTCACACAAAGGGTTATTAAGCGTTGGAACAGGCTGCCCAGGGAAGTGGTGGAGTCATCATCCCTGGTGGTATTTAAAAGACACGTAGACGTGGTGCTGAGGGACATGGGTTAGTGGTGGAGTTGGCAGTGTTAGGTCTATGGTTGGACTCGATGATCTTAAGGGTTTTTTACAACCTAAATGGTTCCACGATGCTGTGACTTATGTGACTGCGCCATCACGCTGAGCTCCACCTGGGTCTGCCCTGGCCCTGGAAGCCAGGATGAGGCCCAGGGGACAGGGGTGAGGCAAAAAGGTGAGGGGCAATGAGACGACCACACTCCCGAGTCAAGAGGCTGTCACCGCACAGACAGGAGTGACCCTGACCTCTCAACAACATTTGTCCCATTGGACTGAGTTACGGGCTTTGTCCATGCCGCTGTCTCTAAGTAAACGCTGAAGCGTGACAGCCATTTGCCCCAGGCAGCCAAGGCCTGAGCCTTCCATCACCCCTGGACATGCTGTGGCCATGCAACAGCGAAAGAATGCTGGAAGTGGCCCTGTCACAAAGCGTTGCTGGGAAGCACGGGCGGTGAGCTGTCACAGCGTAGAGGCCAAGCAGACCAGTGAGAAGCCAGACAGCCAGCTATTCCATGCGTTATAAAAGCACATGGACAATAAGTTAAGGATTCAAGAGTATGGCAGAAAGCTAGGCAGGGATTCTGCATGGTGTCAGATGCCCTCTACTGCCTTTCTTAGTTGATATTAACCTGCTTTTTATGGCAGAAGACTACAAAGAAAAAGGACAAGACCATGCGACACTATCACACTCAGCCACACAGCCACAGATTTTCTACCTTCCACACGGACAGAGACACAAAGTTAAGGATACAAGACTGTGGCAGAGATCTGTGCAGAAGTGTTCATTGTGACTATCATGTCAAAGCCTATCATGCTTTCTCTTTTTTAAAATTTCCTGCCATTTAGAGCTACAGAGACAGAGAGGAATGGGAGAGGAGCATGCTGTACTCCAATTCTCAACCACCCAGGGATTCTATACCTTCTACAAGAACACGGGCAAAAACCGAAGGATTAAAGAGGGGGCAGAGACCTTGTCACTGGTGTCAAGGGTCACTGATGGCCTCTGCTGCCTTAGTTTGTTGCTATTATCCTGATTGTTTTGGCAGAAGGCCAGACAGGGAAAGGACAATACCATGGGACACTCTTATGTTCAGTAAGAGCGATAGAGATTCTCTACCTTCTACGAAGACAGAGAAAGTTAGTGATTAAAGAGTCCGGCAGAGACGTAAGCAGGGGTGTCCATCGCAATGGATAGTCTCTAATGCCTTTATTATTTCCCAATTGCCTGCCATTTAGAGCTGCAAGGAGAGATGGGAACCGGAGCAGAGCAGGGTGCACTGCCATCCTCAAGCACCCAGAGATTCTCTACCTTCCATAAGAACACTGGCACCAAGTTAAGGATTCAAGAGGGTGGCAGAGACCTGGGCAGGGGTGGTCTGTGGTGAGTCAGGGTGCATGCCCCATTGTTTCTATTCTCTCTCATACAGCCACAGGCCCCGAAAAGGAGAGGAGCAGACCATGGCACAGTGCCATCCTCAGCCAGAAATCCAGAGCTTCTCTACCTTCTACGAAGACACAGAAAGTTAAGGATTCAAGAGTGTGGCCGAAACCTGAGCAGGGGTGTCCTTCGTGAACGGATGGTCTCTAATGCCTTTATTTTTTCCCAATTGCCTGCCATTTAGAGCTGCAAGGAGAGATGGGAACCGGAGCAGAGCAGGGTGCACTGCCATCCTCAAGCACCCAGAGATTCTCTACCTTGTGCGAGAACACGGCCACAAAGGTAAGGATTCAAGAGTGTGGCAGAGACCTGGGCAGGGGTGGTCCGTGGTGAGTCAGGGTGCATGCCCCATTGGTTTTATTCTCTCTCATACAGCCACAGGCCCCGAAAAGGAGAGGAGGAGACCATGGCACAGTGCCATCCTCAGCCAGAAATCCAGAGATTCTCTACCTTCTACGAAGACACAGAAAGTTAAGGATTCAAGAGGGTGGCCGAAACCTGGGCACGGGTGTCCATCGTGACGGATGGTCTCTAATGCCTTTATTTTTTTCCAATTGCCTGCCATTTAGAGCTGCAAGGAGAGATGGGAAGCGGAGCAGAGCAGGGTGCACTGCCATCCTCAAGCACCCAGAGATTCTCTACCTTCTACAAGAACATGGACACAAAGTTAGGGATTCAAGAGTGTGGCAGAGACCTGGGCAGGGGTGGTCCGTGGTGAGTCAGGGTGCATGCCCCATTGGTTTTATTCTCTCTCATACAGCCACAGGCCATGAAAAGAAGAGGAGCAGACGATGTCACAGTTCCATCCTCAGCCAGAAATCCAGAGATTCTCTACCTTCTACGAAGACGCAGAAAGTTAAGGATTCAAGAGTGTGGCCAAAACCTAGGCAGGGGTATCCATCGTGAACGGATGGTCTCTAATGCCTTTATTTTTTCCCAATTGCCTGCCATTTAGAGCTGCAAGGACAGACGGGAACCGGAGCAGAGCAGGGTGCACTGCCATCCTCAAGCACCCAGAGATTCTCTACCTTCTACAAGAATACTGGCACCAAGTTAAGGATTCAAGAGTGTGGCAGAGACCAGGGCAGGGGTGGCCGTGGTGAGTCAGGGTGCATGCCCCATTGTTTTTATTCACTCTCATACAGCCACAGGCCATGAAAAGAGGAGCAGACGATGTCACAGTTCCATCCTCAGCCAGAAATCCAGAGATTCTCTACCTTCTACGAAGACACAGAAAGTTAAGGATTCAAGAGTGTGGCCGAAACCTGGGCAGGGCTATCTATCGTGATCAATGGTCTCTAATGCCTTTATTATTTCCCAATTGCCTGCCATTTAGAGCTGCAAGGACAGATGGGAACTGGAGCAGAGCAGGGTGCACTGCCATCCTCAAGCACCCAGAGATTCTCTACCTTCCATAAGAACACTGGCACCAAGTTAGGGATTCAAGAGTGTGGCAGAGACCTGGGCAGGGGTGGTCCGTGGTGAGTGAGCATGGCTGACCTCCTGTTTGTTATCCTGTCTCTTACAGTTGCAGGCCCAGACCATGACAAACTCCCATCTTGAATCACAGCGATTCTCTACCTTTGAAAAGGACCGAGACACAAGGTTAAAGATTCAAGAGTGTGGCAGAGACCTGGGAGGGGTGGTCCGTGGTGAGTCAGGGTGCATGCCCCATTGGTTTTATTCTCTCTCATACAGCCACAGGCCCCGAAAAGGAGAGGAGCAGACCATGGCACAGTGCCATCCTCAGCCAGAAATCCAGAGCTTCTCTACCTTCTACGAAGACACAGAAAGTTAAGGATTCAAGAGGGTGGCCGAAACCTGGGCAGGGGTGTCCTTCGAGACGGATGGTCTCTAATGCCTTTATTTTTTCCCAATTGCCTGCCATTTAGAGCTGCAAGGAGAGATGGGAACCGGAGCAGAGCAGGGTGCACTGCCATCCTCAAGCACCCAGAGATTCTCTACCTTCTACAAGAACATGGACACAAAGGTAAGGATTCAAGAGTGTGGCAGAGACCTGGGCAGGGGTGGTCCGTGGTGAGTCAGGGTGCATGCCCCATTGTTTTTATTCTCTCTCATACAGCCACAGGCCCCGAAAAGGAGAGGAGCAGACCATGGCACAGTGCCATCCTCAGCCAGAAATCCAGAGATTCTCTACCTTCTACGAAGACACAGAAAGTTTAGGATTCAAGAGTGTGGTCGAAACCTGGGCAGGCGTGTCCTTCGTGACGGATGGTCTCTAATGCCTTTATTTTTTCCCAATTGCCTGCCATTTAGAGCTGCAAGGAGAGATGGGAAGCGGAGCAGAGCAGGGTGCACTGCCATCCTCAAGCACCCAGAGATTCTCTACCTTCCTTAAGAACACTGGCACCAAGTTAAGGATTCAAGAGGGTGGCAGAGACCTGGGCAGGGGTGGTCCGTGGTGAGTGAGCATGGCTGACCTCCTGTTTGTTATCCTGTCTCTTACAGTTGCAGGCCCAGACCATGACAAATTCCCATCATGAATCACAGCGATTCTCTACCTTTGAAAAGGACGCAGACAAATAGTTAGGGATTCAAGAGTGTGGCAGAGACCTGGGCAGGGGTGGTCCGTGGTGAGTCAGGGTGCATGCCCCATTGGTTTTATTCTCTCTCATACAGCCACAGGCCCTGAAAAGGAGAGGAGCAGACCATGGCACAGTGCCATCCTCAGCCAGAAATCCAGAGATTCTCTACCTTCTACGAAGACACAGAAAGTTAAGGATTCAAGAGGGTGGCCGAAACCTGGGCAGGCGTGTCCTTCGTGAACGGATCGTCTCTAATGCCTTTATTTTTTCCCAATTGCCTGCCATTTAGAGCTGCAAGGAGAGATGGGAACCGGAGCAGAGCAGGGTGCACTGCCATCCTCAAGCACCCAGAGATTCTCTACCTTCTACAAGAACATGGACGCAAAGTTAGGGACTCAAGAGTGTGGCGGAGACCTGGGCAGGGGTGGTCCGTGGTGAGTCAGGCTGCATGCCCCATTGGTTTTATCCTCTCTCATACAGCCACAGGCCATGAAAAGAAGAGGAGCAGACGATGTCACAGTTCCATCCTCAGCCAGAAATCCAGAGATTCTCTACCTTCTACGAAGACACAGAAAGTTAAGGATTCAAGAGGGTGGCCGAAACCTGGGCAGGGGTGTCCTTCGTGAACGGATGGTCTCTAATGCCTTTATTTTTTCCCAATTGCCTGCCATTTAGAGCTGCAAGGACAGATGGGAACCGGAGCAGAGCAGGGTGCACTGCCATCCTCAAGCACCCAGAGATTCTCTACCTTGTGCGAGAATACGGCCACAAAGGTAAGGATTCAAGAGTCTGGTAGTGACCTGGGCAGGGGTGGTCCGTGGTGAGTCAGGGTGCATGCCCCATTGTTTTTATTCTCTCTCATACAGCCACAGGCCCCGAAAAGGAGAGGAGCAGACCATGGCACAGTTCCATCCTCAGCCAGAAATCCAGAGATTCTCTACCTTCTACGAAGACACAGAAAGTTAAGGATTCAAGAGTGTGGCCGAAACCTGGGCAGGGCTATCTATCGTGATCAATGGTCTCTAATGCCTTTATTTTTTCCCAATTGCCTGCCATTTAGAGCTGCAAGGAGAGATGGGAACCGGAGCAGAGCAGGGTGCACTGCCATCCTCAAGCACCCAGAGATTCTCTACCTTGTGCGAGAACACGGCCACAAAGGTAAGGATTCAAGAGTGTGGCAGAGACCTGGGCAGGGGTGGTCCGTGGTGAGTCAGGGTGCATGCCCCATTGGTTTTATTCTCTCTCATACAGCCACAGGCCCCGAAAAGGAGAGGAGCAGACCATGGCACAGTGCCATCCTCAGCCAGAAATCCAGAGCTTCTCTACCTTCTACGAAGACACAGAAAGTTAAGGATTCAAGAGTGTGGCCGAAACCTGGGCAGGGGTGTCCTTCGTGACGGATGGTCTCTAATGCCTTTATTTTTTCCCAATTGCCTGCCATTTAGAGCTGCAAGGAGAGATGGGAACCGGAGCAGAGCAGGGTGCACTGCCATCCTCAAGCACCCAGAGATTCTCTACCTTGTGCGAGAACACGGCCACAAAGTTAAGGATTCAAGAGTCTGGCAGTGACCTGGGCAGGGGTGGTCCGTGGTGAGTCAGGGTGCATGTCCCATTGTTTTTATTCTCTCCTATACAGCCACAGGCCCCGAAAAGGAGAGGAGCAGACCATGGCACAGTGCCATCCTCAGCCAGAAATCCAGAGATTCTCTACCTTCTACGAAGACACAGAAAGTTAAGGATTCAAGAGTGTGGCCGAAACCTGGGCAGGGGTGTCCTTCGTGACGGATGGTCTCTAATGCCTTTATTTTTTCCCAATTGCCTGCCATTTAGAGCTGCAAGGAGAGATGGGAACCGGAGCAGAGCAGGGTGCACTGCCATCCTCAAGCACCCAGAGATTCTGTACCTTGTGCGAGAATACGGCCACAAAGGTAAGGATTCAAGAGTGTGGCAGAGACCTGGGCAGGGGTGGTCCGTGGTGAGTCAGGGTGCATGCCCCATTGTTTTTATTCTCTCCTATACAGCCACAGGCCCCGAAAAGGAGAGGAGCAGACCATGGCACAGTGCCATCCTCAGCCAGAAATCCAGAGATTCTCTACCTTCTACGAAGACACAGAAAGTTAAGGATTCAAGAGGGTGGCCGAAACCTGGGCAGGGCTAGCTATCGTGATCAATGGTCTCTAATGCCTTTATTTTTTCCCAATTGCCTGCCATTTAGAGCTGCAAGGAGAGATGGGAACCGGAGCAGAGCAGGGTGCACTGCCATCCTCAAGCACCCAGAGATTCTCTACCTTGTGCGAGAACACGGCCACAAAGGTAAGGATTCAAGAGTGTGGCAGAGACCTGGGCAGGGGTGGTCCGTGGTGAGTCAGGGTGCATGCCCCATTGGTTTTATTCTCTCTCATACAGCCACAGGCCCCGAAAAGGAGAGGAGCAGACCATGGCACAGTGCCATCCTCAGCCAGAAATCCAGAGCTTCTCTACCTTCTACGAAGACACAGAAAGTTAAGGATTCAAGAGTGTGGCCGAAACCTGGGCAGGGGTGTCCTTCGTGACGGATGGTCTCTAATGCCTTTATTTTTTCTCAATTGCCTGCCATTTAGAGCTGCAAGGAGAGATGGGAACCGGAGCAGAGCAGGGTGCACTGCCATCCTCAAGCACCCAGAGATTCTCTACCTTCTACAAGAACATGGACACAAATGCAAGGATTCAAGAGTGTGGCAGAGACCTGGGCAGGGGTGGTCCGTGGTGAGTCAGGGTGCATGCCCCATTGGTTTTATTCTCTCTCATACAGCCACAGGCCCCGAAAAGGAGAGGAGCAGACCATGGCACAGTGCCATCCTCAGCCAGAAATCCAGAGCTTCTCTTCCTTCTACAAAGACAGAGAAAGTTAAGGATTCAAGAGTGTGGCAGAGACCTGGGCAGGGGTGTCCTTCGTGAAGGATGGTCTCTAATGCCTTTATTTTTTCCCAATTGCCTGCCATTTAGAGCTGCAAGGAGAGATGGGAACCGGAGCGGAGCAGAGCAGGGTGCACTGCCATCCTCAAGCACCCAGAGATTCTCTACTTTCTACAAGAACATGGACACAAAGTTAGGGATTCCAGAGTGTGGCAGAGACCTGGGCAGGGGTGGTCCGTGGTGAGTCAGGGTGCATGCCCCATTGGTTTTATTCTCTCTCATACAGCCACAGGCCCCGAAAAGGAGAGGAGCAGACCATGGCACAGTGCCATCCTCAGCCAGAAATCCAGAGCTTCTCTACCTTTTACGAAGACACAGAAAGTTAACGATTCAAGAGGGTGGCTGAATCCTGGGCACGGGTGTCCATCGTGACGGATGGTCTCTAATGCCTTTATTTTTTCCAAATTGCCTGCCATTTAGAGCTGCAAGGACAGATGGGAAGCGGAGCAGAGCAGGGTGCACTGCCATCCTCAAGCACCCAGAGATTCTCTACCTTGTGCGAGAACACGGCCACAAAGGTAAGGATTCAAGAGTGTGGCAGAGACCTGGGCAGGGGTGGTCCGTGGTGAGTCAGGGTGCATGCCCCATTGGTTTTATTCTCTCTCATACAGCCACAGGCCCCGAAAAGGAGAGGAGCAGACCATGGCACAGTGCCATCCTCAGCCAGAAATCCAGAGCTTCTCTACCTTCTACGAAGACACAGAAAGTTAAGGATTCAAGAGTGTGGCCGAAACCTGGGCAGGGGTGTCCTTCGTGACGGATGGTCTCTAATGCCTTTATTTTTTCTCAATTGCCTGCCATTTAGAGCTGCAAGGAGAGATGGGAACCGGAGCAGAGCAGGGTGCACTGCCATCCTCAAGCACCCAGAGATTCTCTACCTTCTACAAGAACATGGACACAAATGCAAGGATTCAAGAGTGTGGCAGAGACCTGGGCAGGGGTGGTCCGTGGTGAGTCAGGGTGCATGCCCCATTGGTTTTATTCTCTCTCATACAGCCACAGGCCCCGAAAAGGAGAGGAGCAGACCATGGCACAGTGCCATCCTCAGCCAGAAATCCAGAGCTTCTCTTCCTTCTACAAAGACAGAGAAAGTTAAGGATTCAAGAGTGTGGCAGAGACCTGGGCAGGGGTGTCCTTCGTGAAGGATGGTCTCTAATGCCTTTATTTTTTCCCAATTGCCTGCCATTTAGAGCTGCAAGGAGAGATGGGAACCGGAGCGGAGCAGAGCAGGGTGCACTGCCATCCTCAAGCACCCAGAGATTCTCTACTTTCTACAAGAACATGGACACAAAGTTAGGGATTCCAGAGTGTGGCAGAGACCTGGGCAGGGGTGGTCCGTGGTGAGTCAGGGTGCATGCCCCATTGGTTTTATTCTCTCTCATACAGCCACAGGCCCCGAAAAGGAGAGGAGCAGACCATGGCACAGTGCCATCCTCAGCCAGAAATCCAGAGCTTCTCTACCTTTTACGAAGACACAGAAAGTTAACGATTCAAGAGGGTGGCTGAATCCTGGGCACGGGTGTCCATCGTGACGGATGGTCTCTAATGCCTTTATTTTTTCCAAATTGCCTGCCATTTAGAGCTGCAAGGACAGATGGGAAGCGGAGCAGAGCAGGGTGCACTGCCATCCTCAAGCACCCAGAGATTCTCTACCTTCTACAAGAACATGGACACAAAGGCAAGGATTCAAGAGTGTGGCAGAGACCTGGGCAGGGGTGGTCCGTGGTGAGTCAGGGTGCATGCCCCATTGGTTTTATTCTCTCTCATACAGCCACAGGCCCCAAAAAGGAGAGGAGCAGACCATGGCACAGTGCCATCCTCAGCCAGAAATCCAGAGCTTCTCTACCTTTTACGAAGACACAGAAAGTTAAGGATGCAAGAGTGTGGCTGAAACCTGGGCACGGGTGTCCATCGTGACGGATGGTCTCTAATGCCTTTATTTTTTCCCAATTGCCTGCCATTTAGAGCTGCAAGGAGAGATGGGAACCAGACCAGAGCAGGGTGCACTGCCATCCTCAAGCACCCAGAGATTCTCTACCTTCTACAAGAACATGGACACAAATGCAAGGATTCAAGAGTGTGGCAGAGACCTGGGCAGGGGTGGTCCGTGGTGAGTCAGGGTGCATGCCCCATTGGTTTTATTCTCTCTCATACAGCCACAGGCCCCAAAAAGGAGAGGAGCAGACCATGGCACAGTGCCATCCTCAGCCAGAAATCCAGAGCTTCTCTACCTTCTACGAAGACACAGAAAGTTAAGGATTCAAGAGGGTGGCCGAAACCTGGTCACACGTGTCCTTCGTGAAGGATGGTCTCTAATGCCTTTATTTTTTCCCAATTGCCTGCCATTTAGAGCTGCAAGGAGAGATGGGAACCGGAGCAGAGCAGGGTGCACTGCCATCCTCAAGCACCCAGAGATTCTCTACCTTCTACAAGAACATGGACACAAATGCAAGGATTCAAGAGTGTGGCAGAGACCTGGGCAGGGGTGGTCCGTGGTGAGTCAGGGTGCATGCCCCATTGGTTTTATTCTCTCTCATACAGCCACAGGCCCCAAAAAGGAGAGGAGCAGACCATGGCACAGTGCCATCCTCAGCCAGAAATCCAGAGCTTCTCTACCTTTTACGAAGACACAGAAAGTTAAGGATGCAAGAGTGTGGCTGAAACCTGGGCACGGGTGTCCATCGTGACGGATGGTCTCTAATGCCTTTATTTTTTCCCAATTGCCTGCCATTTAGAGCTGCAAGGAGAGATGGGAACCAGACCAGAGCAGGGTGCACTGCCATCCTCAAGCACCCAGAGATTCTCTACCTTCTACAAGAACATGGACACAAAGGCAAGGATTCAAGAGTGTGGCAGAGACCTGGGCAGGGGTGGTCCGTGGTGAGTCAGGGTGCATGCCCCATTGCTTTTATTCTCTCTCATACAGCCACAGGCCCCAAAAAGGAGAGGAGCAGACCATGGCACAGTGCCATCCTCAGCCAGAAATCCAGAGATTCTCTACCTTCTACGAAGACACAGAAAGTTAAGGATTCAAGAGTGTGGCCGAAACCTGGGCAGGGCTATCTATAGTGATCAATGGTCTCTAATGCCTTTATTATTTCCCAATTGCCTGCCATTTAGAGCTGCAAGGAGAGATGGGAACCGGAGCAGAGCAGGGTGCACTGCCATCCTCAAGCACCCAGAGATTCTCTACCTTCTACAAGAACATGGACACAAAGTTAGGGATTCCAGAGTGTGGCAGAGACCTGGGCAGGGGTGGTCCGTGGTGAGTCAGGGTGCATGCCCCATTGGTTTTATTCTCTCTCATACAGCCACAGGCCCCAAAAAGGAGAGGAGCAGACCATGGCACAGTGCCATCCTCAGCCAGAAATCCAGAGCTTCTCTACCTTTTACGAAGACACAGAAAGTTAAGGATGCAAGAGTGTGGCTGAAACCTGGGCAGGGGTGTCCATCGTGACGGATGGTCTCTAATGCCTTTATTTTTTCCCAATTGCCTGCCATTTAGAGCTGCAAGGAGAGATGGGAACCAGACCAGAGCAGGGTGCACTGCCATCCTCAAGCACCCAGAGATTCTCTACCTTCTACAAGAACATGGACACAAATGCAAGGATTCAAGAGTGTGGCAGAGACCTGGGCAGGGGTGGTCCGTGGTGAGTCAGGGTGCATGCCCCATTGGTTTTATTCTCTCTCATACAGCCACAGGCCCCAAAAAGGAGAGGAGCAGACCATGGCACAGTGCCATCCTCAGCCAGAAATCCAGAGATTCTCTACCTTCTACGAAGACACAGAAAGTTAAGGATTCAAGAGGGTGGCCGAAACCTGGGCAGGGGTGTCCTTCGTGAACGGATGGTCTCTAATGCCTTTATTTTTTCCCAATTGCCTGCCATTTAGAGCTGCAAGGAGAGATGGGAACCGGAGCAGAGCAGGGTGCACTGCCATCCTCAAGCACCCAGAGATTCTCTACCTTCTACAAGAACATGGACACAAATGCAAGGATTCAAGAGTGTGGCAGAGACCTGGGCAGGGGTAGTCCGTGGTGAGTCAGGGTGCATGCCCCATTGGTTTTATTCTCTCTCATACAGCCACAGGCCCCAAAAAGGAGAGGAGCAGACCATGGCACAGTGCCATCCTCAGCCAGAAATCCAGAGCTTCTCTACCTTTTACGAAGACACAGAAAGTTAAGGATGCAAGAGTGTGGCTGAAACCTGGGCACGGGTGTCCATCGTGACGGATGGTCTCTAATGCCTTTATTTTTTCCCAATTGCCTGCCATTTAGAGCTGCAAGGAGAGATGGGAACCAGACCAGAGCAGGGTGCACTGCCATCCTCAAGCACCCAGAGATTCTCTACGTTCTACAAGAACATGGACACAAATGCAAGGATTCAAGAGTGTGGCAGAGACCTGGGCAGGGGTGGTCCGTGGTGAGTCAGGGTGCATGCCCCATTGGTTTTATTCTCTCTCATACAGCCACAGGCCCCAAAAAGGAGAGGAGCAGACCATGGCACAGTGCCATCCTCAGCCAGAAATCCAGAGCTTCTCTACCTTCTACGAAGACACAGAAAGTTAAGGATTCAAGAGGGTGGCCGAAACCTGGTCACACGTGTCCTTCGTGAAGGATGGTCTCTAATGCCTTTATTTTTTCCCAATTGCCTGCCATTTAGAGCTGCAAGGAGAGATGGGAACCGGAGCAGAGCAGGGTGCACTGCCATCCTCAAGCACCCAGAGATTCTCTACCTTCTACAAGAACATGGACACAAATGCAAGGATTCAAGAGTGTGGCAGAGACCTGGGCAGGGGTGGTCCGTGGTGAGTCAGGGTGCATGCCCCATTGGTTTTATTCTCTCTCATACAGCCACAGGCCCCAAAAAGGAGAGGAGCAGACCATGGCACAGTGCCATCCTCAGCCAGAAATCCAGAGCTTCTCTACCTTTTACGAAGACACAGAAAGTTAAGGATGCAAGAGTGTGGCTGAAACCTGGGCACGGGTGTCCATCGTGACGGATGGTCTCTAATGCCTTTATTTTTTCCCAATTGCCTGCCATTTAGAGCTGCAAGGAGAGATGGGAACCAGACCAGAGCAGGGTGCACTGCCATCCTCAAGCACCCAGAGATTCTCTACCTTCTACAAGAACATGGACACAAATGCAAGGATTCAAGAGTGTGGCAGAGACCTGGGCAGGGGTGGTCCGTGGTGAGTCAGGGTGCATGCCCCATTGGTTTTATTCTCTCTCATACAGCCACAGGCCCCAAAAAGGAGAGGAGCAGACCATGGCACAGTGCCATCCTCAGCCAGAAATCCAGAGCTTCTCTACCTTCTACGAAGACACAGAAAGTTAAGGATTCAAGAGGGTGGCCGAAACCTGGGCAGGGGTGTCCTTCGTGAAGGATGGTCTCTAATGCCTTTATTTTTTCCCAATTGCCTGCCATTTAGAGCTGCAAGGAGAGATGGGAACCGGAGCAGAGCAGGGTGCACTGCCATCCTCAAGCACCCAGAGATTCTCTACCTTCTACAAGAACATGGACACAAATGCAAGGATTCAAGAGTGTGGCAGAGACCTGGGCAGGGGTAGTCCGTGGTGAGTCAGGGTGCATGCCCCATTGGTTTTATTCTCTCTCATACAGCCACAGGCCCCAAAAAGGAGAGGAGCAGACCATGGCACAGTGCCATCCTCAGCCAGAAATCCAGAGCTTCTCTACCTTTTACGAAGACACAGAAAGTTAAGGATGCAAGAGTGTGGCTGAAACCTGGGCACGGGTGTCCATCGTGACGGATGGTCTCTAATGCCTTTATTTTTTCCCAATTGCCTGCCATTTAGAGCTGCAAGGAGAGATGGGAACCAGACCAGAGCAGGGTGCACTGCCATCCTCAAGCACCCAGAGATTCTCTACCTTCTACAAGAACATGGACACAAATGCAAGGATTCAAGAGTGTGGCAGAGACCTGGGCAGGGGTGGTCCGTGGTGAGTCAGGGTGCATGCCCCATTGGTTTTATTCTCTCTCATACAGCCACAGGCCCCAAAAAGGAGAGGAGCAGACCATGGCACAGTGCCATCCTCAGCCAGAAATCCAGAGCTTCTCTACCTTCTACGAAGACACAGAAAGTTAAGGATTCAAGAGGGTGGCCGAAACCTGGTCACACGTGTCCTTCGTGAAGGATGGTCTCTAATGCCTTTATTTTTTCCCAATTGCCTGCCATTTAGAGCTGCAAGGAGAGATGGGAACCGGAGCAGAGCAGGGTGCACTGCCATCCTCAAGCACCCAGAGATTCTCTACCTTCTACAAGAACATGGACACAAAGTTAGGGATTCCAGAGTGTGGCAGAGACCTGGGCAGGGGTGGTCCGTGGTGAGTCAGGGTGCATGCCCCATTGGTTTTATTCTCTCTCATACAGCCACAGGCCCCAAAAAGGAGAGGAGCAGACCATGGCACAGTGCCATCCTCAGCCAGAAATCCAGAGCTTCTCTACCTTTTACGAAGACACAGAAAGTTAAGGATGCAAGAGTGTGGCTGAAACCTGGGCAGGGGTGTCCATCGTGACGGATGGTCTCTAATGCCTTTATTTTTTCCCAATTGCCTGCCATTTAGAGCTGCAAGGAGAGATGGGAACCAGACCAGAGCAGGGTGCACTGCCATCCTCAAGCACCCAGAGATTCTCTACCTTCTACAAGAACATGGACACAAATGCAAGGATTCAAGAGTGTGGCAGAGACCTGGGCAGGGGTGGTCCGTGGTGAGTCAGGGTGCATGCCCCATTGGTTTTATTCTCTCTCATACAGCCACAGGCCCCAAAAAGGAGAGGAGCAGACCATGGCACAGTGCCATCCTCAGCCAGAAATCCAGAGCTTCTCTACCTTCTACGAAGACACAGAAAGTTAAGGATTCAAGAGGGTGGCCGAAACCTGGGCAGGGGTGTCCTTCGTGAAGGATGGTCTCTAATGCCTTTATTTTTTCCCAATTGCCTGCCATTTAGAGCTGCAAGGAGAGATGGGAACCGGAGCAGAGCAGGGTGCACTGCCATCCTCAAGCACCCAGAGATTCTCTACCTTCTACAAGAACATGGACACAAATGCAAGGATTCAAGAGTGTGGCAGAGACCTGGGCAGGGGTAGTCCGTGGTGAGTCAGGGTGCATGCCCCATTGGTTTTATTCTCTCTCATACAGCCACAGGCCCCAAAAAGGAGAGGAGCAGACCATGGCACAGTGCCATCCTCAGCCAGAAATCCAGAGCTTCTCTACCTTTTACGAAGACACAGAAAGTTAAGGATGCAAGAGTGTGGCTGAAACCTGGGCACGGGTGTCCATCGTGACGGATGGTCTCTAATGCCTTTATTTTTTCCCAATTGCCTGCCATTTAGAGCTGCAAGGAGAGATGGGAACCAGACCAGAGCAGGGTGCACTGCCATCCTCAAGCACCCAGAGATTCTCTACCTTCTACGAGAACATGGACACAAATGCAAGGATTCAAGAGTGTGGCAGAGACCTGGGCAGGGGTGGTCCGTGGTGAGTCAGGGTGCATGCCCCATTGGTTTTATTCTCTCTCATACAGCCACAGGCCCCAAAAAGGAGAGGAGCAGACCATGGCACAGTGCCATCCTCAGCCAGAAATCCAGAGCTTCTCTACCTTCTACGAAGACACAGAAAGTTAAGGATTCAAGAGGGTGGCCGAAACCTGGTCACACGTGTCCTTCGTGACGGATGGTCTCTAATGCCTTTATTTTTTCCCAATTGCCTGCCATTTAGAGCTGCAAGGAGAGATGGGAACCGGAGCAGAGCAGGGTGCACTGCCATCCTCAAGCACCCAGAGATTCTCTACCTTCTACAAGAACATGGACGCAAAGTTAGGGATTCAAGAGTGTGGCGGAGACCTGGGCAGGGGTGGTCCGTGGTGAGTCAGGGTGCATGCCCCATTGGTTTTATTCTCTCTCATACAGCCACAGGCCCCGAAAAGGAGAGGAGCAGACCATGGCACAGTGCCATCCTCAGCCAGAAATCCAGAGCTTCTCTACCTTTTACGAAGACACAGAAAGTTAAGGATTCAAGAGTGTGGCCGAAACCTGGGCAGGGGTGTCCATCGTGACGGATGGTCTCTAATGCCTTTATTTTTTCCAAATTGCCTGCCATTTAGAGCTGCAAGGACAGATGGGAAGCGGAGCAGAGCAGGGTGCACTGCCATCCTCAAGCACCCAGAGATTCTCTACCTTCTACAAGAACATGGACACAAATGCAAGGATTCAAGAGTGTGGCAGAGACCTGGGCAGGGGTGGTCCGTGGTGAGTCAGGGTGCCTGCCCCATTGGTTTTATTCTCTCTCATACAGCCAGAGGCCCCAAAAAGGAGAAGAGCAGACCATGGCACAGTGCCATCCTCAGCCAGAAATCCAGAGCTTCTCTTCCTTCTACAAAGACAGAGAATGTTAAGGATTCAAGAGTGTGGCAGAGACCTGGGCAGGGGTGGTCCGTGGTGAGTCAGGGTGCATGCCCCATTGTTTTTATTCTCTCTCATACAGCCACAGGCCCCAAAAAGGAGAGGAGCAGACCATGGCACAGTGCCATCCTCAGCCAGAAATCCAGAGATTCTCTACCTTCTACGAAGACACAGAAAGTTAAGGATTCAAGAGGGTGGCCGAAACCTGGGCAGGGGTGTCCTTCGTGACGGATGGTCTCTAATGCCTTTATTTTTTCCCAATTGCCTGCCATTTAGAGCTGCAAGGAGAGATGGGAACCGGAGCAGAGCAGGGTGCACTGCCATCCTCAAGCACCCAGAGATTCTCTACCTTCTACAAGAACATGGACACAAAGTTAGGGATTCAAGAGTGTGGCAGAGACCTGGGCAGGGGTGGTCCGTGGTGAGTCAGGGTGCATGCCCCATTGGTTTTATTCTCTCTCATACAGCCACAGGCCCCAAAAAGGAGAGGAGCAGACCATGGCACAGTGCCATCCTCAGCCAGAAATCCAGAGATTCTCTACCTTTTACGAAGACACAGAAAGTTAACGATTCAAGAGGGTGGCTGAAACCTGAGCACGGGTGTCCATCGTGACGGATGGTCTCTAATGCCTTTATTTTTTCCCAATTGCCTGCCATTTAGAGCTGGAAGGACAGATGGGAAGCGGAGCAGAGCAGGGTGCACTGCCATCCTCAAGCACCCAGAGATTCTATGCCTTCTACAAGAACATGGACACAAATGCAAGGATTCAAGAGTGTGGCAGAGACCTGGGCAGGGGTGGTCTGTGGTGAGTCAGGGTGCATGCCCCATTGTTTTTATTCTGTCTCATACAGCCACAGGCCCTGAAAAGGAGAGGAGCAGACCATGGCACAGTGCCATCCTCAGCCAGAAATCCAGAGATTCTCTACCTTCTACGAAGACACAGAAAGTTAAGGATTCAAGAGGGTGGCCGAAACCTGGGCAGGAGTGTCCTCCGTGACGGATGGTCTCTAATGCCTTTATTTTTTCCCAATTGCCTGCCATTTAGAGCTGCAAGGACAGATGGGAACCGGAGCAGAGCAGGGTGCACTGCCATCCTCAAGCACCCAGAGATTCTCTACCTTCTACAAGAACACTGGCACAAAGTTAAGGATTCAAGAGGGTGGCAGAGAGCTTGGGAGGGGTCTCAATAGACACTGATGGCCTCTGCTGCCTTAGTTTGTTTATATTATCCTGCTTTCTATGGGAGAAGGGCAGAGAAGGGAAGGATAAGAGCATGGGGCACTCTTATCTTAGGAGAAAGCCACAGAGATTCTCTACCTTCTAGAAGGACATAAACAGAAGTTAAGGATATAGTGGTCTGCAACAGACCTTGGGAGGAGAGGACAGCAGCTAAACAAGTGACCCCAGTTCAGCGTTTCGCCTTGCAGAGATGTCTCACAATCTTGGGGGAGGATGACAAAGACAAGCCCCTCCAAGGCCACTGTCACATTTGCTTTCGGTGAGGGAGGCTCCTCTTGGTCTTCCCCCTTTGGATGCTCGGAATCTGAAAACACACAGACCTCTCTGCTCTCACTCCTCCCGATGGAGATTGAAGAACTACCAGAGAGACAAGCACTCCTGTGTCACTGCCCTACAGCACCCAGCAGCAGCAGCACTGGCCTTTAGGATCGAGCAGCACAGCCACAGCAGGGGGGCCTCTTCCATCACCACCATTTGCTGACACCCCTCCATTTCCCACCCCTGGGTCCGTGAGCTCCCCCCTCCCAAGCACCAACTTCATCTTTGTCTCCCATCACCCTGCCCAAGCCATACCCACCTGTGGGGGTCATCATGGGGGCATCTAGTCCTGACAGTGGCATCCAGGGCTCTAAGGTGGCCTCAGAGAGACAGAAAACACTACAACAGCCAAGGGCTAACTTGGGCAACGCGCCCAACTCCCCACCATACTGGTCCTAAGGGCAATATGCAAACAGGACTCTTAAGTCATCATCTCAGCCCCATCAACACTGAACAGCTCAAGAGGCTTTGGAGCTCTCCTGAAGGGCAGGGGCTGCACACCAGCATCTCCCCTCAAGCAGGGATGCTGCTCAGGATTACTCCTCCAGGTTAAGAGGTCCCTGGCCACAACAGACCCTTGCTAAGTGCTTTAGAGCAGGCTGAGCTTTGCAATTCTGTGACAGAAAGGATTGATTGCGCACACAGAATCCTGTAGCCATGAACCACTGACCAAGCCTGGGACTAGGATTGGATCCAGCCGCACCCAGACCCCTCTCTGAGAAGGAGGTCAGAAAGGGTCTTTTCTGAAACCTTGACTCAAGGGGAGAGTCCCCAGCAGCTCTGTCTGACCCTGGCCTCTGTGCAGTGAGTAACCCAGTCTACCTTGCCATCGAATCGTGTTAAACCTGTCGCTTCTACTATCAGCTTTGTTAAACCATTGTTTCATATCAATAAACATATTGCTGCTTCTCTTTTCCGAGTGAAGGCTATCGCTCTGTCCGCGACAGCTCCTCTCTTCTGCTCCTCAACACCAACACATCCTCAACACCACCACAACCTTCTCACTGCAAGGCCTCTAGGCCAGAAATAAAACACATTCTCGTGCCACGCTGGCATCACCTCGGACATTCCCGCAGCTCGTCCTCACCTCACGTTCCCGGTGCCATTCTCTCTCCTTCGCTTCCAGCTCCTCCCGTGCCCTCATCCGATTCGACCTCAGTTTTCCAGCATCTCCTTTAAGGGCTGAATTCACCTCATTCGCGTTCTCGAGGTGCTCCCGCAGGACAGCATTCCCTTTGGCCAGATCTTCACACCTTGGGAAAGGAGGAACAGCCAGGGGGCCACTGAACAACCCCCATCCACAAGCAGCAGCCCCGGGATTTCCCTGCTCCCCCAACACTGACTTTGGTGTCAAACTGAGAGGCAGGAAAAGCGCTTTCTCAGGTGAACTAAGATCTCTCGGGGGGCGGCAAACTCATGTGCTTCTCCTTTAGCCTTCAGTGTCCATCTACAATTCTGGTTTCCCTTCCTCTCCAACTCGGATGATGCCCACGGGTAACGGCTGCCTCCCCTTCGTGCTGCCTCATCACTGGATGCATCACCTTTCTCTGGCCTTGTCCCCACTCCCTAACCTACTGCTCCAGGGCATAACTTACGCTGGAAAGGGACCCTTGGAGCCCACCCGGAAGAAACCCCCTGCTCAGAACAGAGCCATGCAGCACACACCCCTATTACTGCCCCACAGAACAGGTTGTGGACCTTTCTCCTTTCAAAAGGGCTTGCCCCACCACTTCCCTTGGGGACACTGGGGAGCTCTGACACCTTTTCCCTTGAAACAGAAAACAGAGGGATTAACCATGACAGGGACGTATATCTCAACCTTGGAGGGGAGGAAAGAAAACAAAGAATTTCCCAATTAGCGGAGGCGGGCCTCAGCCTTGAAGGAACACTTCGCAAGCAAATGGGAACATCCTGACTGATAACAGGAGAAGATAACCAGAGACTTTACGACCCCTGCCAGACCACGCAGAAGACAAGCGGAACATCCTGATCGACTACAGGAAGATAGCAAGAGACTTTTACGGCCTCTATCAGCAAAACAATCGAATCGGTTCAGTGATCGTGGAACTTACTCCCTAAGACGCCCCCCCAAAGAAAAACACCAGGAGAAGATACGCACATGCCTGAAGGAGGAGACTTATTATAATGAGGCTCCGGAAATAATTAACATAGTCACACCTATTGTTAGAACTTATTGTATTAGCCCATCCCATAGTTTGCATATGTATGATTTACCTTATAAATAACTACGGGTTTAGCCGAAGGGTGTGCAAGTTAGGAGGAGAAATCCCCCTTGCACCCGGCGCCGCAATAAACATACCTGCTTTATAACTCTCTGCGAGTTGTAAGGTTTGTTTCCGCGCGTCACCCTCCCTTCCAGGAGCATCCAGGACACCCAGTAGGAGGAAACGCTTCTTCCTTCTGCCTTTGCTGTTCCTCTTCCACCCGAGGCAGGGCTTTCTCCAGGCTGTGGTCTTCTGTCGCTTCCCACCTGCCTGGGAAGGATCCCTGAAGAAGAAAGGGAATGTTTAGTCCAATTCTTGTGTTCCCTTCACTGCTGTTCGCACCCATCGCTTTCCCCTCCATTCCTGGGGTAAGCCCAAGCCCCGGCGAGCGGCTCGGGGGGAACGGCGGCGCGCCCCCCGAGGGCTCCGCCGTCGACTCCCCTCTGCGGGCGGCCCGGGCACCCCGACCCCGCCACCGCGGCGCGGCCCCGCCCCGGGCAGCTCCCCCCGGGCGGGCGCCCCCGCTCCTCACCTTCAGCTTCCGCACCAGCACCGCTTGCCGGGGCCGCCCCTCCTGCCAGCTCTGCCGCCGGCGCCGCAGGGAGCCCGGGCCCGGCGCCGCCGTGGCCCCGCTCGCCAGCCGGGCTCCGCCGCCGGACGGGCCCCGCGTCGGGGGCTGCTCCGCCGCCTGCCCCGGCGGCCCGCCGCCTGCCGGGGCGGGCGGAGCGGCTGCCCCTGCCCGCCGGGCGCCGCCGGGAGCCGCGGGGCGGGAGGGCCGGGCTCGCTCGGGGCCGCTCTGCGGCGGTGCTGCCTTCGGGGCTGCCGGGCTGCCGCGGGGGAGAGGCCGCCCCGGCCGCGGGTGGCTCCGGCAGCTCCGCTCGGAGGCCGGCCACGGCCCCGGCGAAGCGGGGGGAAGCGGTTCCCGCCAGCGGGGGGTCCCCCAGGGAGGGAGGGCGAGAGCCGGGGCCGGGCGGCGGCCGCCCGGGGAAGGCAGCGGCGCCGCCGGAGGCTCCGCCGGAGGCTCCAACTCCAGCCTCGGCTGCCGCGGCAGCGGGAGGCCTCAGACGAAGGCGAAAGCCCGACGTGCCCGGGGGCAGCTCCCGAACCTTCTCCTCCCCGACGGGCAGCGTGAGGGGCACCGGCTGCCAGCAGGGAACGGCGGGGTGCTCTCCCCTTTTTTCCCCCTCTTCCTGTTACCGCAAACCGGCAGATAAAACTCTCAGACTCAGTTTGGAGTTTCAGAAAGCAGGCATTCTTTATGGCAGCGCCGGGCGCACAGGGGATCGCTCCTCCTATTGTGCACCCCGAATGCTGTCGTCAAACCTGAGTTATACACCAGGTACACATTTTCTGTGTAACTCCAAGAAAACGTTAGCATATTCATTACATTTCCGAGAAGTCATTTACGTATTATAATGAGCTTTGGGGCATGCGTAGTCACGCCTTCTGGTGGTTCTCATGTTGAGTGAGGGTCCTTTCTTCCTCCATCTTCTTCGTCTGTCCTTTGGCTCGCTTTTCTTGATGGCAAAACAGTCTAACTGTTTAATTAGCCCTTAAAACTAATGATCTTCTTGCTACCTACCACCTGTTTGTCAGACAATGTCCATATTTATTCCATCCTTGTCTTAGGTCGCCATGTTCTCAAGGCCACGTACATCCTTTCTTACCTGACTAAGTCCTTGAAACAATTTGGGATGGTTACTAGAGTAGCTGCATTTCTGCTCTAAGAGAACATTCTCTACAGCTTAACCATTTATAGAATACATAAAGTCTGCTTCAGGTATCAAAGGAAGTAGCATGGCTGTCATCTGAAAGGTATTCAAGGGGAATTTGGATCGATGCGTTATGACATGGAAATGACCCACCTATTTTAACTTGGATTTCAACTACAAATTAAAATGGGATATAACTTACTTTGTTTCTAGCATCTGTAGGGATGGATGGAACGTAGCCGAGGGAGACAGGCAGTTGTAGCGGAGCAGCCTGCTCGGGGAATCCTCAGATTTTCACTGGTGCACAGCAAGTCTCTTGGAAAAACACACAGACTTTGAGAAGTCGCTGTGAGAAGCCTCCCTTTTCCCTAAGGCAGTGGACACACACAATAAACTGCACTCTTCAAACAGCTACAACAACCCGTCCTAAAGCTCCTCCTCTCTCCTCACATGCTGCCCTGCCCCAGCAATTTTGCCTTTTGTGTTTGAGAGGCAACAGGAACAGTTACAGCTGTTTTTATCCAGAACTGGCAAAAGGTTACAGAAAATTTGGAAACACCCGCGAAGAGAACACAGAACTATTGGAAACAAAGCCAAGGCTCCCAAGGGTTATGTTCTGGGCTCATCCGAAGGAAGCGCTGCTCGCAAGGTGGAAACCTGCAATCCTGATGCCCAGGCTTTCCTGAGAGAAGGCTCCAAAACAAAAGTTCCTGGTGAACTCGTGCCAAAACCCAGCAAAAGGATGGAGAGCGGCTGCGTATCAAAGGCAACTTTCTAGGGCAGAATTAAATACGGAGGACAGAAAGCCTCTGTCCCCAACCCAAACAAGAGCTGCAGGGCTTCTCTCCAGGCTAAAGGCATCTCTTGACAGAAGGCACCCGGCAACAGCTGCCTTTTCCCTGGACTTCCTGGAAAGAGTAGGAAAGGAAAGAGAGGAAAGAAAGAGGAAAGGGACAAAGAAGGAAAGAAGAGGAATTAAATCAGACTCGCTGATCGTCAAAGTAGAGCCATCGAGGCTGAAAGGAGCACCCTGGCATTTCTTTAAATCCTTCCTTTCTGCCCCTTGGCTCTGTCATCATCCTGCCAGCCTCTGCTTTCAGCAGCAGCTCTTCTCTCCACGCTGGAAGCGGAGCGCTTGAGCTGGTGCTTCGCTGCCCTTGAGCATCTGCCGGTAACAGCACAGTCACCAAACTTCACACATCTCCAGGCGCAGGGAACCCAATCCCAAAGGAATGCGCCCAGCAGCTCTCTCCTCCCCCAGACACCCTCCCTGGAACGTCACCGAATTCAGCAGGGATGATGTGAACCCAGCAAAACTTAACACGCGCACACACACACGGAGAGAAAAGTCCTTCCCAGCTCGTCCTCCACCTGGTGCTTCATCCCGTGGTTTGTGAACTCCTCTCTGCACTTGTTTTACCCACTGATGCTTGCAAACAGGATTCAGAGCGCTGACAGCAACCCGCTGAAAAAGGCCAGCAAATCATCCCTGTTCCATGCAAAGACAAAATGAAGAGTCGGGGCTGGCAAAGTTTCCACAGAAGGCCAGCAGCAAGCCAGGTCCCAGAAATCTGGGCAAGCCTTTTCTTTTTTCTGTGAAACACAAACATGGTACTGAAGTGCTCCAGATTTTCTGGTCCCCAGGCACGCATTCCAGTCTGCTTTCCCAAACGACCCCAACAGAGTTCCCTGCAGGTACAGCACATCTTCCGTGCTTCCACTGCCAGGCGGGACCAATATAGATTGGTAGGCAGGTCTTGGGGCTGCAGTTCAGTGCCGTGCAGAGCAATCCATGGATGTCATTTGCAGACCACCTGGGGATCCTGTGAGATGAAAAGCACAGTGTGAGTTGAAACTATCTAGTAGTAGAGGAATGAAACCAATGATGCATCCAACCTTCCGTCCTCCAACAGACGCTAGAGGATGGTGTGAAACTACAGCCACCTCAATGAACAAAAAGGCAACACCCTCTTCCTGTCCCTAGTCCGTCTGTTTCTGCCCCGCAAGGGAAAAAGCCAGATGATTCCTCTAAATTTGTCTCAGCGAGAGTGAAAGGTTTTTCATTGCAGTTTACACCCAAATACTTTTCCCAGGATAAGCTTTGGGAATCAACTGGAGAAATGGGTGATGTTTCTGTCTCCAGGTGTGACTGGTGAAGCAGGAATGCTTTACGGCTGATGAAGAACAGGATTTCAGCTTTCAAGCAGCAACTTAATGGGGGAAAAAAGGAACTGGGCTTTCCAGGCCACACCTCTAGACCTGGACTGCAATTCCACAACCATGCTCTGTCTGCCCCTCTGCAAAAGGACAGAGTGCAAATGGCAGAAAAACATGAGGCACAAGCGCTCAGGAACAGGCAGAGCAAAGCTCGAGGACACAGGCAGAATTCCTAGCGGACACGCCAGCTGGTCTGATGCCACCACTTCAGACCTTCTGGGCATCCTCTGGGCACAGGAGGGGAGCTGGAGGGCAGACCTGGTGCCCCAGGGGCTGCCTTGTTCTCTGGCAAGCAAGAGGGCTGGCCAGCATGGGGCCTGCAGGGCCTCATGGGCCACCCTCCCAGACACAGAAAGGTCCGTTGGTGACGTCAGCGGCCGGCCGTTGGCCAACTGGCACCCCTGTGGCTGACCCACAGCTCGCCCAGCAGCCAGAGATTCCGGCACCAAGCCTGCTTGGTAGAGGAGGAGGTGGCAAAGGGAGGCCAGCGCCGACATTGGGTGGGACGAGTGCCCACACTGAGTGTGCCCAGACACACGGGGCTCATTGGAAGCCCGGAGGATGCCCAAACAGCTCCAGAAACGCAAGTGGGCTGAGGCCCGCAGCAGCGATGGCCAAGGAGTCGAGCCCATGGAGGTCGACCCACCCCAGAAGAGGGAGAAGGAAGAGCCCATGGAGGTCGACCCACCCCAGAAGAGGGACGAGGGAGAGCCCATGGAGGTGGATCCACCAGCAGAGGAGCCAATGGAGGTGGATGCCTCTCCGGCAGGCCTGATGGGGCACACCTCCACTGTGGCCAGGCTGCCTCCAGCAGCACCGGGCCCAAAGCGCCGCAGGACCCCCGCCGGCTCAAAGGGGCCCTCCGCAAAGCCAGGGCCCAGGAAGCGGCGCCAGCCCCGCGGCCGACGCTAACCGTAAGTGGGCCATCCACACCGCCATGCGGCAGGCTCAGCAGGAACATCAGCCGGCTGTCAAGCCGCTGAGGAGCCCTGCTTTCCCTCCCCACACCCCTGCCCCTCAGCAAGGGGGGCCATCTCCTCTGCCCTCAGGCCTGGGCGAGAGGAGAGGAGAGGAGAGGGGCTGCCCTCTTCTGCCCGGCAGCCCCACAGCACCAGCACCAGACCTTACCAGGAGCCAGGTGGCTGTCGCTCTCTTCTCCCGAGGCATGAGGGACAGGGCAAGGGGAAACGGCCTCACGTTGCACCAGGGGAGGTTGAGATGGGAGATGAGGAAAGAGTTCTTCCCTGAAAGGCTTGACAAGCATTGGAACAGGCTGCCCAGGAAAGGGCTTGAATCACCGTCCCAGGAGGGATTTCAAAGACCTGTAGATGTGGGCCTTAGGAACGTGGTTGAGCTGTGGACTTGGCAGTGCCAGGCTAACAGCTGGACTCCATGAGCTTCGATTTCTTTTCCAACCTAAATGATTCCGTGATTTCTATTTCAGAGCCATGGGGAAGAGGCGAGGAGAGGGGCTGCCTTCTTCAGGCCAGCAGCCCCACAGGACCAGGAGGAGTCCGTTGGAGATGGCTGAGACTGCTGGAGAGCATCAGAGACCACGAGAGACCGTTGGAGACCACAGGACACCATGGGAGACCGCCGGAGAGGACCAGACACTGGCGGTGTCCTGCGGCCTCCGGTGGTCTCACACTGGAGACCACTGGAGTCTGCCGGAAACCGCCAGAGTCCATCGGAGACCACCAGAGACTGCCAGACATCGCTGAAGACCGCTGCAGACAACCAGAGACCATCGGAGACCGCCAGACACTGCTAGAGATTGCCAGAGACCATCAGAGAACACCAAAGACCACCAGAGACCGCCAGAGACCACTGCAGCCAGCCACAGCCTGTTGGACTCCCCTGGAGCGCCACCCAGGTTATTGGGGCCTGGAGTTGGCATTATTTCAGTCTGAGGATGAGAAAGCCAGTGGCAGGGTGCTGTCCTCAGCCAGATCTCGCCTCAGCCACCGCATGGGTGGGGGAAAAAAGCCAGACCCGCTCTGGCCGTGCACAGAGAAGAGCATCAAAGACAGTAGATGCCAGAAACATGCCAGATGCAGAGATAGCTCTTCCTTTGGAGAATCAGAAGAGTTGCCTTCTGACAGAAAGAAGTTTGGCCAAGGCTGGCCAAGAAACAATTCAAAACCCAATCAAATACAATAAAAGCCCACAAAAACACAATCAAAAAGCCAGGAAAAAGGGGCAGCCCTTGGCATTGCACAGCTTCCTCCAAAGCATCCCCACCAAGTTCCTCATCATCGATGTCTAATGAGGACTGGATGCCAGCCATGGAGAGGAGGAGCAAGCAGGCCGACATGGGAGAGCTGAAAGCGTAAGCGTGGGCAGCAGCCTGCCTGTTGAGCAGGAGCCCTGAGTGCTGGCTGAAAGCACCTGGAAAGCTGGGCAACACAGCCACTGGCTCCCAGCTTCCTTGGCCAAGCTTTGGGCATGGCTGTGGGAAACCTCTGCTTTCTTCACCTTGTGCTCCTGTTCCCCCAGGGTGGCTGAGAACTTGCCAGCAGCAAATGGCCTCTTCCTGAGACGGCTGCTCCCCTTCGTGCACAACATGGGCCACAATGCCTCCACCAGCAGGATGAGCTGCAAACACCTGGCCTTTTGAGCCTCAACAGATCCTGGGGTCATGCAACTTGGCCAGCACCGAGGGATTCTCGGAGCGAACCCTGATCCCCGGACTGACCAGCCTCAAAGCAAGGATCACTGATTTGCAAGTGTAAGGTACTCTTTTAAAGTCCCTGCTTGAATTAAAAAAAAAAACAAAAGGGGGAGTTAGAAACTTAAGTGATTGCTATAACTGCAGTAATTGCTATTATAACTGTATGTTTGTTTATTGTAATTGTTGGATGTTGGTACAGCTATAGCTGTCAGGAAAATTCCTGTGAGTATATTATCCCGTGTGTATAATAATGGGTGTGGGATTATCTACAGGTGGAATTTTGAAAAAGTCCCCTTTGGGTTGTATTTTGAGTCACTAGAAACAAGTTGCTTGACTCCCCTGCTGGGGTTGCAAAAAGAGGTGATTTCATTAAGTGTTGCAATCAGTGGTGGCCGCTATATAAATTCGGGAGTGGAGAGAAGTGGCCAGTAAATGGTACTATAAGCTATAACACCTTGTTACAATTAATGTTGTTTTAAGGAGGGAAGAAAAATGGGATGAGGTAATGTATGCTGAAATGTTGTTTACATTACGATAGCATCCTGCGTGGCAGAAGAAGTGTGGAACCAGTTTGGCCCCAACGGATCCTCTAGTGTTGGCATTAGAAAATGACAGGCGAGAGAGAGAGAGAAAGGGAAAGTGTTCAAGAGGTGTTGTTCGGCACGAAGTATTGGACAGAGGGAGTTGACTCAGAGTGAGGGGGAAGAGGATGTGGAGATGTTGATGGCTCCAGGGTTGAGACAGAGGCCTCCAAATCATGGGCCTGAACCCTCAAGAGTGGAAGGATCAGAGGACGAGTCCGAGGGAGGGGCTGCAGGAGCAACGCCGGTGGCAGAGAGAACTGGCAGCCGGCAGGAAACTGTGTTGCAAGACCCCTTGAGGCAAGCAGTTGGAAAGAATGGTGCGGTTGTGGTGAAGGTGCCCTTTTCCATTCCGGATGTAAATAATTGGGGTGTAGCTGCAGGTAGTTATAGAGAAGATCCTGATCAGGTGGCCAGTGCCTTTGAAATGATGATCAAGACACAGAATCCAGATTAGAAAGATATTGAAACAATCCAAGTCTTATTTGATAAATAATTGGGGTGTAGCTGCAGGTAGTTATAGAGAAGATCCTGATCAGGTGGCCAGTGCCTTTGAAATGATGATCAAGACACAGAATCCAGATTAGAAAGATATTGAAACAATCCAAGTCTTATTTGATAGTACGGAAAGGGAGATGATTTGTAGACCCACAAGAACTCAAGTGAAGCACAGATAGTAGCAGGGGGATTACAAGGACGCCAGAACACCATTTTCCCTCAGTAGATCCCGGTTGGGACCCTAATGATGCTGGAGACAAATTGTGATTAACACCACATCAAAAGTGGGTTTTGTTCGGTATAAGAAATGCCGTACCAAAAGCAGTGAATTGGTCAAAACTACATGAAATTAGGCAAGATAGAAAGGAATCCCCAACCGATTTTCTAAATGAATTGAAAGATGCTGCTCAGAAGTATGCAACTCTTGATCCCGAGTCAGAAGAAGGGAAGAACCAGCTGGCGACTTTGTTTACTGCACAATTTACTGATGACGTTTGGAGAAAGTCACAAAAATTACAGGGAGCAGATTGTAGAGGCTTAGGGAAATGGCTGGATATGGCTTGGGTAGTCTACAGGAATAGAGGTCAGCGGAAGGAAAAAGGGAAAACGCTCGGCTCATTGCTGTCCTAGGAGGGACTTATAGTCCTCGGGGAGGACCCAGAGGTGGATCCAGAAGTAGTTATCGAGGAAGCGGACGTGGCAGAGGATTCCCTAAATCCAGAGTAGAGGAGAACTGGCATGCTTATTGCAAAAAGGAGTGGCATTGGAGACGAGAATGCCCATCTTTACAGAGCTCTGGGGAACTAGACGCTTCCATGCTAGCTAGAGAAGCTAGAGATTGACGGGGACCGGAGGAATCTTCCCCAGCAGAACCTCGGGTTAGCATTAAGCTGGGGAAGATGAAACAGAGACAGAATGCTTAGCTGATATAGGAGCTTCCTATTCGGTTCGCAATACAAAAAGATATGAATTAGGTTACGACACTGGAAGAGTTATTGGTGCGACAGGGAAGCTGGAAACCAGACCTTTCTTTAAACCTTTAACATTCAAGCAATTCAACACCCATGGAAAGCAATGGGTGACACACCAGCTTTTGGACTTGCCAGGGGCACCGAGGCCCTTGATTGATCGGGACTTGTTAGAAAATTAGAAGCTGAAATAAGATTGAAAAACAGAGATGCAGAGGTGCTTCTACCTGAGTCTAAATTTGTGGAAGCTATGGTATTATTGTCACAGGAAGTCGAGCAGGTAAAGAAAGGAATCCCACCCGAAGTTGAGGCTGCCGCAGTACCTACCATCCGGGCAGGAGAAGTGCCGGGAAAATCTGAAAGAGCTGAACCAGTAAGGACAGATCTAAAACCAGGATCAGCACCGGTAACATTGAAGCAATATCCTATAAAGTTAGATGCTAAGATTGGATTAGTACCTCTTATACAGAAATTCTTAAAATGTGGTTTGTTGACGAAATGCGAATCTAAATATAATACCTCCATTTTACCAGTTAAGGAGGCAGATGGAAAATCATATAGATCAGTTCAAGGTTTAAGAGCTATTAATCAGATTGTTCAGGACATCCACGCTGTAGTGGCAAATCCCTGCACATTATTGACCGCTCTAACTGAGGAGCAAGGGTGCTTTACTGTATTAGATTTGAGAGATGCCTTTTTCTGCATTCCCCTTGAAACTGAAAGTCAGGTATTGTTTGCTTTTGAGTGGGAGAATCCAGAGACAGGAAGGAAAAACCAACATACCTGGACTGTATTACCACAAGGACTTAAGAATCCTCTGCCACGTCCGCTTCCTCGATAACTACTTCTGGATCCACCTCTGGGTCCTCCCCGAGGACTATAAGTCCCTCCTAGGACAGCAATGAGCCGAGCGTTTTCCCTTTTTCCTTCCGCTGACCTCTATTCCTGTAGACTACCCAAGCCATATCCAGCCATTTCCCTAAGCCTCTACAATCTGCTCCCTGTAATTTTTGTGACTTTCTCCAAACGTCATCAGTAAATTGTGCAGTAAACAAAGTCGCCAGCTGGTTCTTCCCTTCTTCTGACTCGGGATCAAGAGTTGCATACTTCTGAGCAGCATCTTTCAATTCATTTAGAAAATCGGTTGGGGATTCCTTTCTATCTTGCCTAATTTCATGTAGTTTTGACCAATTCACTGCTTTTGGTACGGCATTTCTTATACTGAACAAAACCCACTTTTGATGTGGTGTTAATCACAATTTGTCTCCAGCATCATTAGGGTCCCAACCGGGATCTACTGAGGGAAAATGGTGTTCTGGCGTCCTTGTAATCCCCCTGCTACTATCTGTGCTTCACTTGAGTTCTTGTGGGTCTACAAATCATCTCCCTTTCCGTACTATCAAATAAGACTTGGATTGTTTCAATATCTTTCTAATCTGGATTCTGTGTCTTGATCATCATTTCAAAGGCACTGGCCACCTGATCAGGATCTTCTCTATAACTACCTGCAGCTACTCCCCAATTATTTACATCCGGAATGGAAAAGGGCACCTTCACCACAACCGCACCATTCTTTCCAACTGCTTGCCTCAAGGGGTCTTGCAACACAGTTTCCTGCCGGCTGCCAGTTCTCTCTGCCACCGGCGTTGCTCCTGCAGCCCCTCCCTCGGACTCGTCCTCTGATCCTTCCACTCTTGAGGGTTCAGGCCCATGATTTGGAGGCCTCTGTCTCAACCCTGGAGCCATCAACATCTCCACATCCTCTTCCCCCTCACTCTGAGTCAACTCCCTCTGTCCAATACTTCGTGCCGAACAACACCTCTTGAACACTTTCCCTTTCTCTCTCTCTCTCGCCTGTCATTTTCTAATGCCAACACTAGAGGATCCGTTGGGGCCAAACTGGTTCCACACTTCTTCTGCCACGCAGGATGCTATCGTAATGTAAACAACATTTCAGCATACATTACCTCATCCCATTTTTCTTCCCTCCTTAAAACAACATTAATTGTAACAAGGTGTTATAGCTTATAGTACCATTTACTGGCCACTTCTCTCCACTCCCGAATTTATATAGCGGCCACCACTGATTGCAACACTTAATGAAATCACCTCTTTTTGCAACCCCAGCAGGGGAGTCAAGCAACTTGTTTCTAGTGACTCAAAATACAACCCAAAGGGGACTTCTTAAGGATTTCTCTATGCGTAGACGATCCAGCGCCCATTTTAAATACAAGGGAAAACACACATGGAGGAGTCTTTCATACACCAATAATACAAACAATCAATTGCTATAACAAACAAACAAACAAACACTTACAGTAACAGTTACCATGGTTACATTCACTATTTACCTTAAACGGGGACTCTAACCCCAGCCCTGGTCCTAAACACAACCCTGCAAAGCTTTCACTGCATCTTATGGGCAGGAATCCAAAACATCCGAAAGAATGCCTTAGTAATTACAAAACAGTCGTCCTTGCTCAGGGGCTCTTCGGTCCAGGGATCAGGGTCCTCTCGGAGAATCCCTCGGTGCCAGCTAAGGTTCCGCAATCCCACAATCCATCGAGGGTCAAGGGCAGTGTCCCAGCTGGGTCGCCAAAACTGTTACCGCAAACTGGCAGATAAAACTCTCTCAGACTCAGTTTGGAGTTTCAGAAAGCAGGCATTCTTTATGGCAGCGCCGGGCGCACAGGGGATCGCTCCTCCTATTGTGCACCCCGAATGCTGTCGTCAAACCTGATTTATACACGATGTGTATACATAGTCAATGTAACTCCAAGAAGACATTAGCATATTCATTACATTTCCGAGAAGTCATTTACATAATATAATGAGCTTTGGGGCATGCGTAGTCACGCCTTCTGGTGGTCCTCATGTTGACTGTGGGTTGTTTCTTCCTCAATCTTCATCTTCTTCATCTGTCCTTTGGCTCGCTTTTCATGATGGCAAAACGGTCTAACTGCTTAATTGGCCCTTAAAACTAATGATCTTCCTGCTACCACCTGTTTGTCAGACAATGTCCATATTTATTCCATCTTTGTCTTAGGTCGCCATGTTCTCAGGGCCAGGTACATCCTTTCTTATCTTACTAAGTCCTTGAAATGATTTGGGATGGTTACAAAAATAGCTACATTTCTTCTCTAAAAAGTTTGATTCAAATGGAGGGTGAAAATTTGCCAATCCACAGGAGAGGCCATTGTCTTTGGTAAGGGTAGATGTGCTCTAATTTGACTCACATTGTAGATTTTCCCAAATGACTGCATGAGCTGCAAAACTAATTTATTATTACAGATCTGTATATTTTGATAAATCAGCATCAGCAACATCATCCTGACCTTTCTTTTTGACTCTTCCTGTTTCTTTTATACAGAATTTTTGAAAAAGTTTTTTTTCTACAAATAGCGGTCAAAGGCACCATAAACCAAATAGTGAAAAAATCCCAATCAATAAACAGCCATTTTCCCAAATACAACTCATTAAATTTTGGAAAATTTCAGTCATAAGGGTTCTGTCTCTTCAGATTTCCAGTAATTTTTTACACTCATACCTAGTGCATGTGCTCCTGTGTGTAGCTCCTGCTGTAATCTTTTGAGTAGGGCTTCCACCATCTTCTCAGAAATCAATAATTGTTTTAATGGAGTCACCCACCATCCTCGATCATTTTTGGAACAGTCCGATTGCTCTGCCAACTGGTTTTCTTTTTCAGTATATTTCAGGGGGATGACAGTCCTAAATGAGGTGCCAAAATCAGTGCTCCTTCGATTTTTGATTCTTTCAATGGGACCTCCTTCACCAACTGATCTGCTTTCCGATTTCCCAATATGATTTCACTATTTGCCTTTTGTTGGGCTTTACAATGCATTATTGCAACTTCTTCTGGCTGCAAGACCGCTTATAAAAGTTTCTTTATTTCTGTTCCGTATCTGATTGGAGCTCCCTGTGAGCTTACAAGTCCCCTTTCTCTTGAAATGGCTCCACGTGCAGGAACTACTCCGAACGCATCTTTAGAATCTGTGTAAATGTTAACTCTTTTTCCTTGACTGAGTTCCAAGGCCTGTGTTAATGGACTCAGTTCAGCCTTTTGAGCAGAAGTATTATGAGGCAGAGATTTAGTCTCTAGGGTCTGAGTATCCAGCCCTTCGTTTTCCTTCTGACGTGAAGCTGCTTCCGTCCGTCAATAGCTCCAATTCCGCATTAGGAAAGGGTTCCTCCCGTAGGCCCGGCCTGCTGGAACGTGCTTGTTTGATAGTGGTTAAACAAGCGTCCAGTCTGAGTTTCCTTTTTAGAAACTTGATATCCTGCCAGTCCCAAAAAATTAAGCAACTTAATTAAGGTGGCTTCCAAACATGTTTTGTAGTTACCGGTGCCAATTAACAAATAATTCCCACACTGCAATAATGTCACAGCATTACGGTCACTTTGCCATTGTTCGAGTTCTGTGGCAAATCCATCACCAAATAATGTTGGTGAGTTGGAAGAGTTGTTGCCAAAGAATAGCCATGAGCAGGTAGAAAGCTTATGGGTAGGAATTAGAGATCGGGACAACAAAGGGAACTTTGTGGTAGGAGTCTACTACAGGCCGCTTGACTAGGCAGAGCCTGTCGACGATGCCTTCTTACTCCAGCTGGAAGAGGCATCACGATCACAGGCTCTCATCCTGCTGGGCGACTTTAACCACCCTGACATCTGTTGGAAAAGCAACACGGCTGGCTGCAGGCACTCCAGGAAGCTTCTAGAGTGCCTAGACGACAACTTCTTGAGACAAGAAATCACCAGCCCTACTCGAGGAGATGCATTGTTGGACCTGTTGGTCACAAATGCAAGTGAGGTCATCAGGGATATCAAAGCTGAAGGCAGTCTGGGCTGCAGTGGTCATGCTCTAGTGCAGTTCACTCTCTTAAGAAGTTTGCAGCCCACGAGAAGCACAGTTAGGATGCTCAATTTTAAGAAAGCAAACTTCCAGCTCTTCAAGGAGTTAGTAAATAGGACCCCGTGGGAAACTGCCCTTAGGGCCAAGGGAGCAGAACAAAGCTGGCAGATCTTTAAGGATGCTCTCTATAGAGCACAAAAGATCTCAATCCCGACATGTAGGAAATTGGGCAAGGAAGGCAAGAGACCACCATGGTTGAGCTGGGAGCTGCTGGTCAAACTAAGGGGCAAGATGGGGCTACACAGGAAATGGAAGAAGGGACAGGCATCCTGGGAAGAGTATAGGGACGTTGCCCGGCTGTGTAGGGGTGAGGTCAGGAAGGCCAAGGCACAGTTAGAATTGAACTTGGCAAGGGACGTAAAGAAAAACAAGAAAGGCTTCTACAGGTACATTAACCAGAAAAGGAAGGTTAAAGAAAACGTACCCCCCCCTAATGAGCAGCAGTGGGGAACTTGTATCAACGGAGGAGGAGAAGGCGGAAGTTCTCAATAATTTTTTTGCCTCAGTCTTCACTGGCAACCCCTCTCCTCCTAGCTCTTGTGTTGATGGCCCACAAGTTGAGGACCCAGGTGACAAAGTCCATCCCACTATAACTGAAGACATGGTACGTGATCACCTAAGGAATCTGAAGATAGACAAGTCCATGGGACCTGATGAAATACATCCCAGAGTCCCGAAGGAACTGGCTGATGAAGTTGCAAAGCCACTTTCCATGATATTTGAAAAGTCATGGCACTCAGGTGAAGTCCCTGCAGACTGGAAGAAAGGAAACATCACACCCATTTTTAAAAAGGGTAGAAAGGAGGACCCTGGGAACTACCGACCTGTCAGCCTCACCTCTGTACCTGGGAAGATCATGGAGCAGATCCTTCTGGACGCCATGCTTGGGCACATGGAGGACAGGGGGATGATTCAGGACAGCCAACATGGCTTTACTAGGGGCAGGTCCTGCCTGACTAACCTAGTGGCCTTCTATGATGGAGTGACTATGTCACTAGACAAGGGACGACCTATGGATGTGATCCATCTGGACTTCTGTAAGGCCTTTGACACGGTCCCCCATGACATCCTGCTCGCCAAACTGGAGAGATACGGATTTGATGGGTGGACGGTTCAGTGGATAAGGAATTGGCTGGATGGTCGCATTCAGAGGGTAGTACTCAATGGCTTTAAGTCCAGATGGAGAGCAGTGACAAGTGGTGTCCCTCAAGGGTCTGTGCTGGGACCGGTACTGTTCAACATTTTTATCAACGATATAGACAGAGGGATGGAGTGCACCATCAGCAAGTTTGCGGACGACACCAAGCTGTGTGGTCTTGTCGATACACCAGAGGGACGGGATGTCATCCAGAGGGACCTGGACAGGCTGGAGAGGTGGGCTCAAGTAAACCTCATGAGGTTCAACAAGAGCAAGTGCAGAGTTATGCACCTGGGCTGGAACAATCCTCGCTATCAGTACAGACTAGGGGATGAGGTATTAGAAAGCAGCCCTGAGGAAAGGGACTTGGGGGTGCTGATGGATGAAAAGCTGGACATGAGCAGGCAGTGTGCACTTGCAGCCCAGAAGGCCAATCGTATCCTGGGCTGCATCAAGAGATGTGTTGCCAGCAGATCCAGAGAAGTGATTCTGCCACTTTCCACTGCTCTGGTGAGATCTCACCTGGAGTACTGTGTGCAGGTCTGGAGCCCTCAATATAAGAAGGACATGGACCTGATAGAGAGGGTCCAGAGGAGGGCCACGAAAATGATCAGAGGGTTGGAGCACCTCTGCTATGAGGACAGGCCGAGGGAGCTGGGGTTGTTCAGCCTGGAGAAGAGGAGGCTCCGGGGAGACCTAATAGCAGCCTTCCAGTACCTGAATGGGGCCTACAGGAAGGCTGGAGACAGTCTGTTTACAAAGGCCGGCAATGACAGAACAAGGGGTAATGGCTTTAAACTGGAAAAAAGCAGATTTAGATTAGACATTAGGAATAAGTTCTTTACCATGAGGGTGGTGGAGCACTGGAATAGGTTGCCAAGAGAGGTGGTTGAGGCCCCTTCCCTGGAGACATTCAAGGTAAGGCTCGACGAGGCCCTGGGCGACCTGGTCTAGTTGGGGGTGTCCCCGCTGACTGCGGGGGGGGTCGGACTAGATGACCTTTGAAGGTCCCTTCCGGCCCAGATGATTCTATGATTCTATAATGTAGGGCTGGTTTTAAACCCTTGAGGAAGGACAGTCCAACAGAGTTGTGTCTTTGGTTCCGTAGTAGGATTCTCCCACTCGAAGGCAGAGATGGTCTGGCTCTGCTCATCCACAGGTATATAGAGGAAGGCATCTTTTAAATCCAGTACTGTGCAGTAAATATTGCTGGTAGGAGTTGAAGCAAGTGTGTTTGGGACCACAGCGTGGACCTCTATCATCCTTGTATTCCGTTGCATGAGGTTTCTTCACAGATAGGATTGGAGTATTAAATTCCAGTTGTCATTCTCCTAACAGTCTGTGCTTTAAGAAAGAATTTATTACAGGTTCTAATGCTTTTCCAGCCTTCAATTTCATGGAATACTGTTTTTTTTCTTACCGGCTGAGCTCCCAGTTTCCATGGTGTCTACCAGAGTCACGTTCTTCACTTGTCCAGGTATCTTTGATTCCCACACTAGAGGTGAGACTGCATTCAATACTTCCTCTGGAATATTCATTTTTTCATTTGGACCCTTTTTGGTTAACAAACATATCAGGGCTTTCCCGGCAGCTTCTGGAGGAACATGCAGTTGAGCAGTCTTCAGTACAGGTTAGTTGGGCATTCACTTTACAAAGTAAATCCCGTCCAAGCAAGGGGAGGGGGCATAATGGCATATAGAATTACAGAATTGCCTGGGTTGGAAGGGACCTTTCAGATCCTCAAGTCCAACCATCAACCTAACACTGACAAAAACCACCACTAAACCGTATTTCTAAGCACTCTGTCTACCTGGCTTTTAAATAACCTCCAGGGATGGTGACTCAACCACTTCCCTGGGCAACCTGTTCCAGTGCTTACTAACCCTTTCAGTGTAAAAATTTTTCCTAATATCCAACCTAAGCCTCCTCTAGTACAACTTAGGGCTGTTTCCTCTTGTCCTGTCACCTGTTCCTTGAGAGAAGAGACTGACCTCCCCTGGCTCCACCCTCCTTTGAGGGAGTTGTAGAGAGCGAGAAGGTCTCCTCTCAGCCTCCTATTCTCCAGGCTGAACACCCCCAGCTCCCTCAGCCGCTCCTCACAAGACTTTTGGTGGAACTCATGAACTAATTCAGTATCTCCAGTTCCGTAGGGTGTAAAAACAGCCTTAAAGTCTTTTTTGCTCTTGCACCAACAACGCTTATTTAAGCTTTAGTCAAGGGTCCCTCACAGCCAGTTACAACAGAGTGTGTGGCCCTGCTGTCAGTTTTCCCAAGCTCGCACCCCCCCAGCTCTGGATGGTGGTTGGACTCAATGATCCGAAAGGTCTCTTCCAACCTAGGCAGTTCTATGACTCTAATTCTATACGATTTCTTTTTTTTTTTTTTTTTTTTTAAAATACTCCACACAAATGTAGGGTTACTATAACTCATGTGCATTTCTATTTAATCCTATAGTTCTATTTTGCAGTTTCATTTTGTCAGAAGTGAAGGTATAAATGACTGATATTTGCTAATAAATGTTTAAATCTTCCTCTTGCCAGGACGACTTCTCAACAAATTAATAGAAGAGAGGAGGAGAAGACAAGTGGGGCTGCAGCCCCTAAACCCTGGGGGCCATTTGTAAATTGGCAAATTTCCTCCATTCAGGTGCTCTAATGGTGTAACTTGGAGAGCGTCCCTGTCACCTGGGATATGTTCTCAGGATGCAGGCCTGGCCTTGGGAACCTGCAGGTGGAACAACTGTGGCAAAAAACCATTGCGGAGCTCTATTTCCGGGGTTTAGTGTCCCCTGAGACGAGAGAGCAAGAAGGGGACCAGTTTTACTGGCCAAGGAATGCAGAAAACGTGGGAAGCCCTACAGGGAGACCCAAAGTGTCCCTGTGCCCATCACCCCCCATCCCGTGGGGCTGCAGAGAGGAAAAACTCCCCATTTTAAAAGGAAAACGGTTACAGCTTGTGCAGAAAGTAGCCTGAGACGTTGAGATGCGTTCCCTCTGCCAGGGATGGAGGTGAGCAGCAGTGTGAACAGAAAAGGTGGGCTGTCATCTCCTGGGACTTTCCTGGGCAGCCCCAGGTGAGCATCTGACACAGCACCCGAGCTGCCGTGCAGTCAACCGGGGCACTGGCAGAGGAGGCTTTCCTGAAATATTGCCAGGGACTGATGAAATGGGGGAGGCCTTTCCACACCCAGCTGGAAGGAGCTTGTCCAGAGCCCCCCACTGAAGCCTCAGGGGGTCAAAGGCCCGGCAGATGCTGCCTGGAGACCGGGCTGGCACTTGTCCATGAGGACGGGCTGGGTTATTCCTTGGCATTTCCATACATCCAGACCTCTTTGGGAAGGATGGGCACCACTTGCCCCAGTGTCCCACAGACAGTCTGCAACGCTCTGGGCAAAACCCACTTGTTCAAGGAGGGGATGGTTGGGAAGAACGGCTTAAAACAGGAAGGAAGTGAAATGTGTTGGGATTATTAACTTTGGGGGTGTGTATGTATTAAGCTGCCCCCCTTTAAGGGGGCTCAACCCCATCCCTGCTGTGCATCCCGTTGCCATGGCCCGTGCTCCATCTGCAACTGCCAGTGCCTGGTGACGGGCACAACGCACCCTTCTGCCCTGCGCCCCACAGCCCTTCTGCCCTGCTCCTCATGCGTTGAACCCATAACCCAGCCCTTCCCTTCCCGACTTCTCCCAGCGACTCCTTCCCGTCTCTCTGTTGCCATCTGGCATCATGAAAGCCCAGAAGAGAGCTCTTGCGCTGCCCGAGGTATGTCGCCGCTCCATGGAGGTGGGCACCCCCCCAGCCCGAGCAGGCTGGAGCAGGCACCGTGGGGATGGGGTGGGGTGGGGACCTCGCTCTGGGGAGCTCGAGGGGCCGGGAGCTTGGCTCGCCCTCTCCCCCCAGCCCTGCAAGGCCAGGGGCTGGCAGAAGCCCTTCTGGGATGCTCATGCCCTGCTGGGATGGAGCATCCCTGCGCGGGGGGACACGAGCCCTGCCCAGGGAGCAGCATCGAGCCCAAAGGGCAGCTGAACAGAGTAAGGAGCTTCTGGGCGCCCAGGCAGGCGTGGGGCCGGGGTCTGCACGTGGGGGGCACGGTCTGTGCCCAGGCCCCATGGGGCAGGGAGCAGGGCCACTCACTCCTGCCCCCTCTGCTCCAGCAGATCCTTTATGATGGGCAAGAAAACCCTGTGAGGAAGGGTTTGACTTCTGTGTCCTTCACAGCTTTATTGCTGGGGAGCGTTTTGTCCTGGGTCTCAGGAGAGGGCTGTGCTGCCTGTTCCGTTCTAGGGCTGGCTCTGGGAAAGAATCAGATGAAACGTAGTGTTTTGGAAGGCAAGAATGCTGGTGTCCGACACAGAGAGCTGCCTCTGTGCTTCTCCTTCTGCTTCAGGGCTAATGCAGACCAGGGAAAGGAAGGGTGGGAGAGCAGGAGAGCATTCCTGGGGTTCAGGCGGCAGCGAGCACTCGTGGTCATGAGCTGAGGATACCCAGCTGTGACAGTGCAACAGTGGGAGACTGAGGAGAGCTGCTGGCAGTGAGTGACACCTTCCCCTCCCTTCCTCTCCGTAGTCACCACACCGTTATGCCTGGAAGAAGCCACCAGCTCCTGAGATACCCCAGGAATGGAGGGGAAAGCGATGGGTGCGAACAGCAGTGAAGGGAACACAAGAATTGGACTAAACATTCCCTTTCTTCTTCAGGGATCCTTCCCAGGCAGGTGGGAAGCGACAGAAGACCACAGCCTGGAGAAAGCCCTGCCTCGGGTGGAAGAGGAACAGCAAAGGTAGAAGGAAGAAGCGTTTCCTCCTACTGGGTGTCCTGGATGCTCCTGGAAGGGAGGGAAAAGGTGTCAGAGCTCCCCAGTGTCCCCAAGGGAAGTGGTGGGGCAAGCCCTTTTGAAAGGAGAAAGGTCCACAACCTGTTCTGTGGGGCAGTAATAGGGGTGTGTGCTGCATGGCTCTGTTCTGAGCAGGGGGTTTCTTCCGGGTGGGCTCCAAGGGTCCCTTTCCAGCGTAAGTTATGCCCTGGAGCAGTAGGTTAGGGAGTGGGGACAAGGCCAGAGAAAGGTGATGCATCCAGTGATGAGGCAGCACGAAGGGGAGGCAGCCGTTACCTGTGGGCATCATCCGAGTTGGAGAGGAAGGGAAACCAGAATTGTAGATGGACACTGAAGGCTAAAGGAGAAGCACATGAGTTTGCCGCCCCCCGAGAGATCTTAGTTCACCTGAGAAAGCGCTTTTCCTGCCTCTCAGTTTGACACCAAAGTCAGTGTTGGGGGAGCTGGGAAATCCTGGGGCTGCTGCTTGTGGATGGGGGTTGTTCAGTGGCCCCCTGGCTGTTCCTCCCTTCCCAAGGTGTGAAGATCTGGCCAAAGGGAATGCTGTCCTGCGGGAGCACCTCGAGAACGCGAATGAGGTGAATTCAGCCCTTAAAGGAGATGCTGGAAAACTGAGGTCGAATCGGATGAGGGCACGGGAGGAGCTGGAAGCGAAGGAGAGAGAATGGCACCGGGAACGTGAGGTGAGGACGAGCTGCGGGAATGTCCGAGGTGATGCCAGCGTGGCACGAGAATGTGTTTTATTTCTGGCCTAGAGGCCTTGCAGTGAGAAGGTTGTGGTGGTGTTGAGGATGTGTTGGTGTTGAGGAGCAGAAGAGAGGAGCTGTCGCGGACAGAACGATAGCCTTCACTCGGAAAAGAGAAGCAGCAATATGTTTATTGATATGAAACAATGGAGGTGAGGACGGGCTGCAGGAATGTCCGAGGTGATGCCAGCGTGGCACGAGAATGTGTTTTATTTCTGGCCTAGAGACCTTGCTGTGAGAGGGTTGTGGGTTGAGGATGTGTTGGTGTTGAGGATGTGCTGGTGTTGGGGAGCAGAAGACACCCGTGGGAGATGGAGGGGTGTCAACAAATGGTGGTGATGGAAGAGGCCCCACTGCTGTCGCTGTGCTGCTCGGTCCTAAAGGCCAGTGCTGCTGCTGCTGGGCGCTGTAGGGTGGTGACACAGGAGTGCTCGTCTCTCTGGTAGTTCTTTAATCTCTGTCTGGAGCAGTGAGAGCAGAGAGGTCCGTGTGTTTTCAGATTCCGAGCATCCAAGGGAAGACCAAGAGGGGCCTCCCTCACCGACAGCAAATATGACAGTGGCCTTGGAGGGGCTTGTCTTTGTTGTCCTCCCCCAAGACTGCGAGACACCTCTGCAAGGCGAGATGCTGAATGGGGTCACTTGCTTTGCTGATGTCCCCTCCTGCAGGAGAAGGGTGGATGTTCCCTTGTGTGCAGTCAGGTGGCAGCTCTGCTGAGGCTGCTCCTGTGGTGCTTTTTCAGTCCTCGATGCCCTGTTGGAGTAGTTATTGAAGGAGACCTGGCGATGGTGGTGCGCCGCTCTCCCAGCTGAAAGACTTGTGCAGTGACGGCGAAGGCTGAGCTGGCATTTCTTTTTGTCTTTGCATCTGTAGCTTTATGACAACTATGTAAGGGGTGAACGTGACCGTCTGCTCGGCCTGTGGCGTCAGGTGGACACCTTCCTCCATCATTTTCTGGAGATGAAGACTGCCATGGGCCGGTGAGTAGAAGTTGAAGCCAGATGTCCTGCAGAAAAGATGTCCCTTCCCTTCACCCCTCTCTGGGGTTCCTTTCTCTCCACAAACAGAAGTAATGCAGCCGTGATGGTACCTGCCTCTGGTGTCAGGATGCAATTTCAAACTCTGGGCTACTGTCAGCCATTTATCTTATTGGATTATAAGCCTTCCTTAATGCCGCGAGTGTGCCTGACCTACTGTTCAATTCTCTTGTTCTTTGTGCTTTTTTGTTGCAACATTTTTGGGTTATTCTTACATGCCCTTCCTGAAATGTTTGTTGTGTAGATATTGTCATGAGCCTCTGAGCAGTCACTTGCCAGGGTGTTCCTTGCAAGCCTGAGTGCAGGAGGCCTTTGGGGCAAGAAGGGCTATTTTGCAGCATGGAGCATCTTAATCTGAATCATCCCGTGTCCAACTACTGCATAAGGAAGGATCGATGTTCAAAGGCACAGAAAAACAATCCAAGACCAAAGAGAAACATCAGGCTTCCGGAAACATCTCCATGGTTTAATTATGGCTCAACTCAGAGCCAAGTTTTTCTGTCCATGAAAGTAGAAAGCACACAGGATGCAATAAATCCTGGTGCAATGATGACCACCTTTATCATCACAGACATTAAATAATGCCCTGCCCAGGCATTTAAATCACAATTTTCTCATGATTTTATTTCCTGGCTTTCATGACTTGTGCACAATTCATACCACCAATGGCCTGACCCATTTAAAAACTTCTGAACACATTTTATGTTTTACATAAGATATCCATAATACGATTTGTTCCTTTTGCATTAAGTTAATGAAAACCTGTGCATTTTCTAAAAATGAAAAAAATTATTTTATGGAAAGTATCAACAGTTTCTAAAGCCCTTTGTATCAGCGATAAGTATATCTAGATCGGCTAGTAGGAACCAATATTCTGACTCACATTTTTCTGTGCCAGATTAGTCTTTACATTTGTTTTGATAGAAAAGCAGGCAACAGCCTATTTCATGGACAATAAATTCAAGGTAGTAATGAGGAGATAGTATTGCCTCAGCTAACTGCACACAGATTTGACACAAATCTAGTATGGCCCTTAATGAATCTATAGACTTGATTAGAGTTCCTGTCTTTTGTAGGACTAAATAGCTTTGCACAGAAAAGTAGCTCATTTCAAATAGGGTTAAGGGAGTCACTCTGTTCTAAAAGAAAATAAACTTTAGAAACTTTCAAGAAAGTTCCATGTTTCTTGTGAATTGTTTCGAATCATTTCCTATCAAAAAATTCAGAGAGATTCTTCTCTCTGGGATTCGGAGACAAAGAATGTCTCCAAATATAAAAACGTCAATGAAACACTAAGTGGCCGTATTATAGTAAAAGATCTGGGTTATTTTAGCCTGAAATCTCCATATTACCCACTTTCTTTTTTTACTTGTCAGAAATTTTTCCTTTTTTATCGTCTTCTTTATTATTTGCAGTGAGCACTTTTTCTACCGCAAATAACCCTGGTCTATGAATTTCTTAAAATTTCCCTTTCTCTCATCTTGATTTCACACCAGTTGTCAGTTTCCCACTTCAAGATCTTATTTTCTTTTCCAAGATATTTGTCTCCATCTTCCAACTCTTTTTTTTATTTTTTATTTTCTCTCTGCTGTTGTAGGTTGCCTATTTTGTAAATCTAATTTTCCCTCAGGAAATGTAACTCTCTTCCTTTATTAGCTTATATAAGACTTCATATTAAATAGAGGCTAACTTGGAGGGTGAAAATATGGCTCCGCAAAGATCAATAGCAGACCTTGTCCCGAGTCAGGACTTCAACCTAGGAATGGAGGTGGCATCATCAACAATTTCAGCCTACATAATACGACTGGGCTAATAACTCAGCAAAAGGAATTCCTGTCTCTAATTTAACAGATCGTAAACGGCTCATGCCCTATTCCAAGCCATTTCCCAAGAAAGCTGCACGAGTAGCAATCCACGCATGTCACATATGGAATCTGCATAAAATCAGAATAATAGGGTGCAATTTGTAACTCTTTACAGGTGAACCATCCCACACATAAAGAGCAATTTCCAGCTGAGACAAGCTTGGCTTGGCCGGGAAGATAAACCCCTTGTGGCTCAACCTACTAAAGCTGCTGTCTACGCACGAAGCAGGGTCCCATGTGGAGCTGTAGCTCTTGCAGCGCAGGGCACAAGATGTACAGGTTATAGCGCAAGCACACAGTTTGGGATAAAAAACCCAGTTACAACATCTAACCTCAGATTACAGCAGAGAAGTTTTAGTCTCAAATTCCATCTGTTTTGTAACAGAGCCCCAGGACAGATTACAACCAAATTTGAGAAGAGCATATAGAAAACACACTTCCCTTGATGATGTCTGACCTTATTCCTTGGGGAAATATCCCTATGTTTATACATCTTGGAATAAATTGCTCTTTTGCCATGTAGATAATTTTTGTCACCGGTCTTGATGGGTAGGTGCCTGAGAAGAGCCATTTTACTGTAAGACTAGATAGAGTGAGACCTGTCATAAGCTTTGTTTTTCTTTGTACTCTGGGGAAAGCAAAAGATTTGCTGTGCCATCACACCCCTTTGAATCTCTACTTCCAGGCCAGCTGTGTGAAAATGAACAGTTGGACTATGATTTATTTCTCTTTGTATCACCCTAGCAATGTGTTAAGGACAAGTGTTTGTCTTCTATTGAAATATCTCTGTCTCGCTCTTAAAACTTTATGGTATTATGCCACAAGGCTACTAATTAGGGTTTGGGTTTGGTTTGGGTTTTTTTTTTTTTCTAATGTGTTTCGTTTTTTTCATCCCTGACAAAAATCTTAACCCCTTTCTGCCTCTAAAAAGTACCTATAGAAATAAAGAAATTGAGGTGTGCATATTCCTAGACAGTCTGGCAGGACTGTCATGGTTTAGTTATCTGAATTACACAGACACCACATGGAGAAGTGCAGAATGAAATAAAAATAGCTGCCTTAGTCTTTTCCCAGAGATGACCAGGCCCATCCTTCTGGGATTCTCACTCGTATCACAAACAGGTTCATAAACACATGTAAAAAATGATGTGTAGAATGTTACAAAACCTTCTCTGTTTCAGATGGAACAGAATATTTTGGTTCCTAAATATAAGATTTTAAATCCTTATATAGAAGTATTTGAAGTATGTGCATTCACATGCATGTATATGCACACAGACGTTGTAAATACATTAGTTTTAAAGTGGATTAATCAGCTCAGGTAAATCAGCCTACCACTTCTTGTGGCAAAAAATTATGCTGCATTTTACTCTGGATCTCACTTACAAAATATCCCTTTGCAATGAAACTGAGACCAAGGGTCTGATGATCCAACCCCACTTGGCTTACGTCTAATGGACAAATACACTTCAGATTGCTGATACATAACACCATAGAAAGGGAGATGCAAGACTAGCATTGAAGAAGGGGTTCTGGTTGATACCAAAGTGATTCTGATTGATTGGAAAATTTTGTTCAGGCTCACAGTTTTTGAGCTCTGAAAGAAGGAGAAGAACCCGTATGGAGGTTAGCCTGTGGTTCTGCACAGTGCAAGCATCTCTTCATACCCAGTATCACAGGCTGCGCTAGGTATTAAATATTCTGTTTTCTACTCAAAGAGATAGACGGAGAACTACCAAAAACAAAACAGGACATGCAATTTCATGATGCTGAGTATGGCCCTCGCTCTGCATTCATAATAGCACTTTGGTTACACAAAAAGCTCCTTAAGTTTCCAGAGAAATCCTGACACATACAACATTAAACATTATTTACATATAATTAGGCAGAATCAAATCCTGCAAGTTAGTTCATCAGATTTCGCCAAGGCCAGTTGTTTCTGTAAGCACTGAATCATTAATACATTAATATGCAGATACTTCTATAATTATAAGGCTGTCAGATAAGAAACCTGCTGCCTCAGACAGATAAAGAAACTTGGAGCTAGTCACAGATAGAAACTTTGATTCAGCCCAACTGTGTTTGGACAAACCTACACTTTTAGATGTAAACCAGCAGCAGAGAAATGAAACAATGAATCCCACATTAAAGAAACTTGGACAAAGAAGCAGAAGATAAAATAATGATCGCAAATTCTCACTGCATTTTTGGAAAGAAGAAAAAGTCTAAGAAGGAGAGCTATAGTGTTATGTATAATTCTGCATTCATAAAGGCAGTGAAACCATATTTTCTGCTTTGCCGTGCAAGAGTTTTCTTTTTTGTTGGATCTTTATTTAGGCAGAAGCATCTCTGAACGATATGGTCAAATTGAAGACAGGGACAGTATTTTCCTACAGAGTGCAGCCCAGCATACTTGGGAAAGTGACTTAAGAGGAGAAAGACAGATCTAAAGAGACACACATTTTTCCCACGTCTTGTGTCCTATCTGCCAGTTTCGTGCACATCCCTGGGACACGGGGCTTTAAGACAGTGCTACCTCGGTATGTTGAATGCCTGAATTGCTTCCCAGTGTTTAGACACAAAATTTGTGTCAGAAATAGCGTGGACAGCAGGACTAGGGAATTGGCCATCCCTTTGTACCAGGCACCGGGGAGGTCGCACCTCAAGGGCCGTGTCCAGTTTTGGGCCCCTCACAACAGGAAAGACATTGAGGGGTTGGAGTGTGTCCAGAGAAGGGCAACAGAGCTGGTAAGGGGTCTGGAGCACAAGTCTTGTGAGGAGCGGCTGAGGGAGCTGGGGGTGTTCAGCCTGGAGAAAAGGAGGCTGAGGAAAGACCTTCTCGCTCTCTACAACTCCCTGAAAGGAGGGTGTAGCCAGGGGAGATCGTCTCTCCTCCCAAGGAACAGGCAATGGGACAAGAGGGAACGGCCTCAAGTTGCACCAGGGGAGCTTTAGGATGGATATTAGGAACTATTTCTTCACACAAAGGGTTATTAAGCGTTGGAACAGGCTGCCCAGGGAAGTGGTGGAGTCATCATCCCTGGTGGTATTTAAAAGACACGTAGACGTGGTGCTGAGGGACATGGGTTAGTGGTGGAGTTGGCAGTGTTAGGTCTATGGTTGGACTCGATGATCTTAAGGGTTTTTTACAACCTAAATGGTTCCACGATGCTGTGACTTATGTGACTGCGCCATCACGCTGAGCTCCACCTGGGTCTGCCCTGGCCCTGGAAGCCAGGATGAGGCCCAGGGGACAGGGGTGAGGCAAAAAGGTGAGGGGCAATGAGACGACCACACTCCCGAGTCAAGAGGCTGTCACCGCACAGACAGGAGTGACCCTGACCTCTCAACAACATTTGTCCCATTGGACTGAGTTACGGGCTTTGTCCATGCCGCTGTCTCTAAGTAAACGCTGAAGCGTGACAGCCATTTGCCCCAGGCAGCCAAGGCCTGAGCCTTCCATCACCCCTGGACATGCTGTGGCCATGCAACAGCGAAAGAATGCTGGAAGTGGCCCTGTCACAAAGCGTTGCTGGGAAGCACGGGCGGTGAGCTGTCACAGCGTAGAGGCCAAGCAGACCAGTGAGAAGCCAGACAGCCAGCTATTCCATGCGTTATAAAAGCACATGGACAATAAGTTAAGGATTCAAGAGTATGGCAGAAAGCTAGGCAGGGATTCTGCATGGTGTCAGATGCCCTCTACTGCCTTTCTTAGTTGATATTAACCTGCTTTTTATGGCAGAAGACTACAAAGAAAAAGGACAAGACCATGCGACACTATCACACTCAGCCACACAGCCACAGATTTTCTACCTTCCACACGGACAGAGACACAAAGTTAAGGATACAAGACTATGGCAGAGATCTGTGCAGAAGTGTTCATTGTGACTATCATGTCAAAGCCTATCATGCTTTCTCTTTTTTAAAATTTCCTGCCATTTAGAGCTACAGAGACAGAGAGGAATGGGAGAGGAGCATGCTGTACTCCAATTCTCAACCACCCAGGGATTCTATACCTTCTACAAGAACACGGGCAAAAACCGAAGGATTAAAGAGGGGGCAGAGACCTTGTCACTGGTGTCAAGGGTCACTGATGGCCTCTGCTGCCTTAGTTTGTTGCTATTATCCTGATTGTTTTGGCAGAAGGCCAGACAGGGAAAGGACAAGACCATGGGACACTCTTATGTTCAGTAAGAGCGATAGAGATTCTCTACCTTCTACGAAGACAGAGAAAGTTAGTGATTAAAGAGTCCGGCAGAGACGTAAGCAGGGGTGTCCATCGCAATGGATAGTCTCTAATGCCTTTATTATTTCCCAATTGCCTGCCATTTAGAGCTGCAAGGAGAGATGGGAACCGGAGCAGAGCAGGGTGCACTGCCATCCTCAAGCACCCAGAGATTCTCTACCTTCTACAAGAACATGGACACAAAGTTAGGGATTCAAGAGTGTGGCAGAGACCTGGGCAGGGGTGGTCCGTGGTGAGTCAGGGTGCATGCCCCATTGGTTTTATTCTCTCTCATACAGCCACAGGCCATGAAAAGAAGAGGAGCAGACGATGTCACAGTTCCATCCTCAGCCAGAAATCCAGAGATTCTCTACCTTCTACGAAGACACAGAAAGTTAAGGATTCAAGAGGGTGGCCGAAACCTGGGCAGGGGTGTCCTTCGAGACGGATGGTCTCTAATGCCTTTATTTTTTCCCAATTGCCTGCCATTTAGAGCTGCAAGGAGAGATGGGAACCGGAGCAGAGCAGGGTGCACTGCCATCCTCAAGCACCCAGAGATTCTCTACCTTGTGCGAGAACACGGCCACAAAGGTAAGGATTCAAGAGTGTGGCAGAGACCTGGGCAGGGGTGGTCCGTGGTGAGTCAGGGTGCATGCCCCATTGTTTTTATTCTCTCTCATACAGCCACAGGCCCTGAAAAGGAGAGGAGGAGACCATGGCACAGTGCCATCCTCAGCCAGAAATCCAGAGCTTCTCTACCTTCTACGAAGACACAGAAAGTTAAGGATTCAAGAGTGTGGCCGAAACCTGGGCAGGCGTGTCCTTCGTGAACGGATCGTCTCTAATGCCTTTATTTTTTCCCAATTGCCTGCCATTTAGAGCTGCAAGGACAGACGGGAACCGGAGCAGAGCAGGGTGCACTGCCATCCTCAAGCACCCAGAGATTTTCTACCTTCTACAAGAATACTGGCACCAAGTTAAGGATTCAAGAGTGTGGCAGAGACCAGGGCAGGGGTGGCCGTGGTGAGTCAGGGTGCATGCCCCATTGTTTTTATCCTCTCTCATACAGCCACAGGCCATGAAAAGAGGAGCAGACGATGTCACAGTTCCATCCTCAGCCAGAAATCCAGAGATTCTCTACCTTCTACAAAGACACAGAAAGTTAAGGATTCAAGAGTGTGGCCGAAACCTGGGCAGGGCTATCTATCGTGATCAATGGTCTCTAATGCCTTTATTTTTCCCAATTGCCTGCCATTTAGAGCTGCAAGGAGAGATGGGAACCGGAGCAGAGCAGGGTGCACTGCCATCCTCAAGCACCCAGAGATTCTCTACCTTCCATAAGAACACTGGCACCAAGTTAGGGATTCAAGAGTGTGGCAGAGACCTGGGCAGGGGTGGTCCGTGGTGAGTGAGCATGGCTGACCTCCTGTTTGTTATCCTGTCTCTTACAGTTGCAGGCCCAGACCATGACAAACTCCCATCTTGAATCATAGCGATTCTCTACCTTTGAAAAGGACCGAGACACAAGGTTAAAGATTCAAGAGTGTGGCAGAGACCTGGGAGGGGTGGTCCGTGGTGAGTCAGGGTGCATGCCCCATTGGTTTTATTCTCTCTCATACAGCCACAGGCCCCGAAAAGGAGAGGAGCAGACCATGGCACAGTGCCATCCTCAGCCAGAAATCCAGAGATTCTCTACCTTCTACGAAGACACAGAAAGTTAAGGATTCAAGAGGGTGGCCGAAACCTGGGCAGGGGTGTCCTTCGAGACGGATGGTCTCTAATGCCTTTATTTTTTCCCAATTGCCTGCCATTTAGAGCTGCAAGGAGAGATGGGAACCGGAGCAGAGCAGGGTGCACTGCCATCCTCAAGCACCCAGAGATTCTCTACCTTGTGCGAGAATACGGCCACAAAGGTAAGGATTCAAGAGTCTGGCAGTGACCTGGGCAGGGGTGGTCCGTGGTGAGTCAGGGTGCATGCCCCATTGTTTTTATTCTCTCCTATACAGCCACAGGCCCCGAAAAGGAGAGGAGCAGACCATGGCACAGTGCCATCCTCAGCCAGAAATCCAGAGATTCTCTACCTTCTACGAAGACACAGAAAGTTAAGGATTCAAGAGGGTGGCCGAAACCTGGGCAGGGCTATCTATCGTGATCAATGGTCTCTAATGCCTTTATTATTTCCCAATTGCCTGCCATTTAGAGCTGCAAGGAGAGATGGGAACCGGAGCAGAGCAGGGTGCACTGCCATCCTCAAGCACCCAGAGATTCTCTACCTTGTGCGAGAACACGGCCACAAAGGTAAGGATTCAAGAGTGTGGCAGAGACCTGGGCAGGGGTGGTCCGTGGTGAGTCAGGGTGCATGCCCCATTGGTTTTATTCTCTCTCATACAGCCACAGGCCCCGAAAAGGAGAGGAGCAGACCATGGCACAGTGCCATCCTCAGCCAGAAATCCAGAGCTTCTCTACCTTCTACGAAGACACAGAAAGTTAAGGATTCAAGAGTGTGGCCAAAACCTGGGCAGGGGTGTCCTTCGTGACGGATGGTCTCTAATGCCTTTATTTTTTCCCAATTGCCTGCCATTTAGAGCTGCAAGGAGAGATGGGAACCGGAGCAGAGCAGGGTGCACTGCCATCCTCAAGCACCCAGAGATTCTCTACCTTGTGCGAGAACACGGCCACAAAGTTAAGGATTCAAGAGTCTGGCAGTGACCTGGGCAGGGGTGGTCCGTGGTGAGTCAGGGTGCATGTCCCATTGTTTTTATTCTCTCCTATACAGCCACAGGCCCCGAAAAGGAGAGGAGCAGACCATGGCACAGTGCCATCCTCAGCCAGAAATCCAGAGATTCTCTACCTTCTACGAAGACACAGAAAGTTAAGGATTCAAGAGTGTGGCCGAAACCTGGGCAGGGGTGTCCTTCGTGACGGATGGTCTCTAATGCCTTTATTTTTTCCCAATTGCCTGCCATTTAGAGCTGCAAGGAGAGATGGGAACCGGAGCAGAGCAGGGTGCACTGCCATCCTCAAGCACCCAGAGATTCTCTACCTTGTGCGAGAATACGGCCACAAAGGTAAGGATTCAAGAGTGTGGCAGAGACCTGGGCAGGGGTGGTCCGTGGTGAGTCAGGGTGCATGCCCCATTGGTTTTATTCTCTCTCATACAGCCACAGGCCCCGAAAAGGAGAGGAGCAGACCATGGCACAGTGCCATCCTCAGCCAGAAATCCAGAGATTCTCTACCTTCTACGAAGACACAGAAAGTTAAGGATTCAAGAGTGTGGCCGAAACCTGGGCAGGGCTATCTATCGTGATCAATGGTCTCTAATGCCTTTATTATTTCCCAATTGCCTGCCATTTAGAGCTGCAAGGAGAGATGGGAACCGGAGCAGAGCAGGGTGCACTGCCATCCTCAAGCACCCAGAGATTCTCTACCTTGTGCGAGAACACGGCCACAAAGGTAAGGATTCAAGAGTGTGGCAGAGACCTGGGCAGGGGTGGTCCGTGGTGAGTCAGGCTGCATGCCCCATTGGTTTTATCCTCTCTCATACAGGCACAGGCCATGAAAAGAAGAGGAGCAGACGATGTCACAGTTCCATCCTCAGCCAGAAATCCAGAGATTCTCTACCTTCTACGAAGACACAGAAAGTTAAGGATTCAAGAGGGTGGCCGAAACCTGGGCAGGGGTGTCCTTCGTGAACGGATGGTCTCTAATGCCTTTATTTTTTCCCAATTGCCTGCCATTTAGAGCTGCAAGGACAGATGGGAACCGGAGCAGAGCAGGGTGCACTGCCATCCTCAAGCACCCAGAGATTCTCTACCTTGTGCGAGAATACGGCCACAAAGGTAAGGATTCAAGAGTCTGGTAGTGACCTGAGCAGGGGTGGTCCATGGTGAGTCAGGGTGCATGCCCCATTGTTTTTATTCTCTCTTATACAGCCACAGGCCCTGAAAAGGAGAGGAGCAGACCATGGCACAGTGCCATCCTCAGCCAGAAATCCAGAGATTCTCTACCTTCTACGAAGACACAGAAAGTTAAGGATTCAAGAGGGTGGCCGAAACCTGGGCAGGCGTGTCCTTCGTGAACGGATGGTCTCTAATGCCTTTATTTTTTCCCAATTGCCTGCCATTTAGAGCTGCAAGGACAGATGGGAACCGGAGCAGAGCAGGGTGCACTGCCATCCTCAAGCACCCAGAGATTCTCTACCTTGTGCGAGAATACGGCCACAAAGGTAAGGATTCAAGAGTCTGGCAGTGACCTGGGCAGGGGTGGTCCGTGGTGAGTCAGGGTGCATGCCCCATTGTTTTTATTCTCTCCTATACAGCCACAGGCCCCGAAAAGGAGAGGAGCAGACCATGGCACAGTGCCATCCTCAGCCAGAAATCCAGAGATTCTCTACCTTCTACGAAGACACAGAAAGTTAAGGATTCAAGAGGGTGGCCGAAACCTGGGCAGGGCTATCTATCGTGATCAATGGTCTCTAATGCCTTTATTATTTCCCAATTGCCTGCCATTTAGAGCTGCAAGGAGAGATGGGAACCGGAGCAGAGCAGGGTGCACTGCCATCCTCAAGCACCCAGAGATTCTCTACCTTGTGCGAGAACACGGCCACAAAGGTAAGGATTCAAGAGTGTGGCAGAGACCTGGGCAGGGGTGGTCCGTGGTGAGTCAGGGTGCATGCCCCATTGGTTTTATTCTCTCTCATACAGCCACAGGCCCCGAAAAGGAGAGGAGCAGACCATGGCACAGTGCCATCCTCAGCCAGAAATCCAGAGCTTCTCTACCTTCTACGAAGACACAGAAAGTTAAGGATTCAAGAGTGTGGCCGAAACCTGGGCAGGGGTGTCCTTCGTGACGGATGGTCTCTAATGCTTTTATTTTTTCTCAATTGCCTGCCATTTAGAGCTGCAAGGAGAGATGGGAACCGGAGCAGAGCAGGGTGCACTGCCATCCTCAAGCACCCAGAGATTCTCTACCTTGTGCGAGAACACGGCCACAAAGGTAAGGATTCAAGAGTGTGGCAGAGACCTGGGCAGGGGTGGTCCGTGGTGAGTCAGGGTGCATGCCCCATTGGTTTTATTCTCTCTCATACAGCCACAGGCCCCGAAAAGGAGAGGAGCAGACCATGGCACAGTGCCATCCTCAGCCAGAAATCCAGAGATTCTCTACCTTCTACGAAGACACAGAAAGTTAAGGATTCAAGAGGGTGGCCGAAACCTGGGCAGGGCTATCTATCGTGATCAATGGTCTCTAATGCCTTTATTTTTCCCAATTGCCTGCCATTTAGAGCTGCAAGGAGAGATGGGAACCGGAGCAGAGCAGGGTGCACTGCCATCCTCAAGCACCCAGAGATTCTCTACCTTCCATAAGAACACTGGCACAAAGTTAGGGATTCAAGAGTGTGGCAGAGACCTGGGCAGGGGTGGTCCGTGGTGAGTGAGCATGGCTGACCTCCTGTTTGTTATCCTGTCTCTTACAGTTGCAGGCCCAGACCATGACAAACTCCCATCTTGAATCACAGCGATTCTCTACCTTTGAAAAGGACCGAGACACAAGGTTAAAGATTCAAGAGTGTGGCAGAGACCTGGGAGGGGTGGTCCGTGGTGAGTCAGGGTGCATGCCCCATTGGTTTTATTCTCTCTCATACAGCCACAGGCCCCGAAAAGGAGAGGAGCAGACCATGGCACAGTGCCATCCTCAGCCAGAAATCCAGAGATTCTCTACCTTCTACGAAGACACAGAAAGTTAAGGATTCAAGAGGGTGGCCGAAACCTGGGCAGGGGTGTCCTTCGAGACGGATGGTCTCTAATGCCTTTATTTTTTCCCAATTGCCTGCCATTTAGAGCTGCAAGGAGAGATGGGAACCGGAGCAGAGCAGGGTGCACTGCCATCCTCAAGCACCCAGAGATTCTCTACCTTGTGCGAGAACACGGCCACAAAGGTAAGGATTCAAGAGTGTGGCAGAGACCTGGGCAGGGGTGGTCCGTGGTGAGTCAGGGTGCATGCCCCATTGTTTTTATTCTCTCTCATACAGCCACAGGCCCTGAAAAGGAGAGGAGGAGACCATGGCACAGTGCCATCCTCAGCCAGAAATCCAGAGCTTCTCTACCTTCTACGAAGACACAGAAAGTTAAGGATTCAAGAGTGTGGCCGAAACCTGGGCAGGCGTGTCCTTCGTGAACGGATCGTCTCTAATGCCTTTATTTTTTCCCAATTGCCTGCCATTTAGAGCTGCAAGGACAGACGGGAACCGGAGCAGAGCAGGGTGCACTGCCATCCTCAAGCACCCAGAGATTTTCTACCTTCTACAAGAATACTGGCACCAAGTTAAGGATTCAAGAGTGTGGCAGAGACCAGGGCAGGGGTGGCCGTGGTGAGTCAGGGTGCATGCCCCATTGTTTTTATCCTCTCTCATACAGCCACAGGCCATGAAAAGAGGAGCAGACGATGTCACAGTTCCATCCTCAGCCAGAAATCCAGAGATTCTCTACCTTCTACAAAGACACAGAAAGTTAAGGATTCAAGAGTGTGGCCGAAACCTGGGCAGGGCTATCTATCGTGATCAATGGTCTCTAATGCCTTTATTTTTCCCAATTGCCTGCCATTTAGAGCTGCAAGGAGAGATGGGAACCGGAGCAGAGCAGGGTGCACTGCCATCCTCAAGCACCCAGAGATTCTCTACCTTCCATAAGAACACTGGCACCAAGTTAGGGATTCAAGAGTGTGGCAGAGACCTGGGCAGGGGTGGTCCGTGGTGAGTGAGCATGGCTGACCTCCTGTTTGTTATCCTGTCTCTTACAGTTGCAGGCCCAGACCATGACAAACTCCCATCTTGAATCACAGCGATTCTCTACCTTTGAAAAGGACCGAGACACAAGGTTAAAGATTCAAGAGTGTGGCAGAGACCTGGGAGGGGTGGTCCGTGGTGAGTCAGGGTGCATGCCCCATTGGTTTTATTCTCTCTCATACAGCCACAGGCCCCGAAAAGGAGAGGAGCAGACCATGGCACAGTGCCATCCTCAGCCAGAAATCCAGAGATTCTCTACCTTCTACGAAGACACAGAAAGTTAAGGATTCAAGAGGGTGGCCGAAACCTGGGCAGGGGTGTCCTTCGAGACGGATGGTCTCTAATGCCTTTATTTTTTCCCAATTGCCTGCCATTTAGAGCTGCAAGGAGAGATGGGAACCGGAGCAGAGCAGGGTGCACTGCCATCCTCAAGCACCCAGAGATTCTCTACCTTGTGCGAGAATACGGCCACAAAGGTAAGGATTCAAGAGTCTGGCAGTGACCTGGGCAGGGGTGGTCCGTGGTGAGTCAGGGTGCATGCCCCATTGTTTTTATTCTCTCCTATACAGCCACAGGCCCCGAAAAGGAGAGGAGCAGACCATGGCACAGTGCCATCCTCAGCCAGAAATCCAGAGATTCTCTACCTTCTACGAAGACACAGAAAGTTAAGGATTCAAGAGGGTGGCCGAAACCTGGGCAGGGCTATCTATCGTGATCAATGGTCTCTAATGCCTTTATTATTTCCCAATTGCCTGCCATTTAGAGCTGCAAGGAGAGATGGGAACCGGAGCAGAGCAGGGTGCACTGCCATCCTCAAGCACCCAGAGATTCTCTACCTTGTGCGAGAACACGGCCACAAAGGTAAGGATTCAAGAGTGTGGCAGAGACCTGGGCAGGGGTGGTCCGTGGTGAGTCAGGGTGCATGCCCCATTGGTTTTATTCTCTCTCATACAGCCACAGGCCCCGAAAAGGAGAGGAGCAGACCATGGCACAGTGCCATCCTCAGCCAGAAATCCAGAGCTTCTCTACCTTCTACGAAGACACAGAAAGTTAAGGATTCAAGAGTGTGGCCGAAACCTGGGCAGGGGTGTCCTTCGTGACGGATGGTCTCTAATGCCTTTATTTTTTCCCAATTGCCTGCCATTTAGAGCTGCAAGGAGAGATGGGAACCGGAGCAGAGCAGGGTGCACTGCCATCCTCAAGCACCCAGAGATTCTCTACCTTGTGCGAGAACACGGCCACAAAGTTAAGGATTCAAGAGTCTGGCAGTGACCTGGGCAGGGGTGGTCCGTGGTGAGTCAGGGTGCATGTCCCATTGTTTTTATTCTCTCCTATACAGCCACAGGCCCCGAAAAGGAGAGGAGCAGACCATGGCACAGTGCCATCCTCAGCCAGAAATCCAGAGATTCTCTACCTTCTACGAAGACACAGAAAGTTAAGGATTCAAGAGTGTGGCCGAAACCTGGGCAGGGGTGTCCTTCGTGACGGATGGTCTCTAATGCCTTTATTTTTTCCCAATTGCCTGCCATTTAGAGCTGCAAGGAGAGATGGGAACCGGAGCAGAGCAGGGTGCACTGCCATCCTCAAGCACCCAGAGATTCTCTACCTTGTGCGAGAATACGGCCACAAAGGTAAGGATTCAAGAGTGTGGCAGAGACCTGGGCAGGGGTGGTCCGTGGTGAGTCAGGGTGCATGCCCCATTGGTTTTATTCTCTCTCATACAGCCACAGGCCCCGAAAAGGAGAGGAGCAGACCATGGCACAGTGCCATCCTCAGCCAGAAATCCAGAGATTCTCTACCTTCTACGAAGACACAGAAAGTTAAGGATTCAAGAGTGTGGCCGAAACCTGGGCAGGGCTATCTATCGTGATCAATGGTCTCTAATGCCTTTATTATTTCCCAATTGCCTGCCATTTAGAGCTGCAAGGAGAGATGGGAACCGGAGCAGAGCAGGGTGCACTGCCATCCTCAAGCACCCAGAGATTCTCTACCTTGTGCGAGAACACGGCCACAAAGGTAAGGATTCAAGAGTGTGGCAGAGACCTGGGCAGGGGTGGTCCGTGGTGAGTCAGGCTGCATGCCCCATTGGTTTTATCCTCTCTCATACAGGCACAGGCCATGAAAAGAAGAGGAGCAGACGATGTCACAGTTCCATCCTCAGCCAGAAATCCAGAGATTCTCTACCTTCTACGAAGACACAGAAAGTTAAGGATTCAAGAGGGTGGCCGAAACCTGGGCAGGGGTGTCCTTCGTGAACGGATGGTCTCTAATGCCTTTATTTTTTCCCAATTGCCTGCCATTTAGAGCTGCAAGGACAGATGGGAACCGGAGCAGAGCAGGGTGCACTGCCATCCTCAAGCACCCAGAGATTCTCTACCTTGTGCGAGAATACGGCCACAAAGGTAAGGATTCAAGAGTCTGGTAGTGACCTGAGCAGGGGTGGTCCATGGTGAGTCAGGGTGCATGCCCCATTGTTTTTATTCTCTCTTATACAGCCACAGGCCCTGAAAAGGAGAGGAGCAGACCATGGCACAGTGCCATCCTCAGCCAGAAATCCAGAGATTCTCTACCTTCTACGAAGACACAGAAAGTTAAGGATTCAAGAGGGTGGCCGAAACCTGGGCAGGCGTGTCCTTCGTGAACGGATGGTCTCTAATGCCTTTATTTTTTCCCAATTGCCTGCCATTTAGAGCTGCAAGGACAGATGGGAACCGGAGCAGAGCAGGGTGCACTGCCATCCTCAAGCACCCAGAGATTCTCTACCTTGTGCGAGAATACGGCCACAAAGGTAAGGATTCAAGAGTCTGGCAGTGACCTGGGCAGGGGTGGTCCGTGGTGAGTCAGGGTGCATGCCCCATTGTTTTTATTCTCTCCTATACAGCCACAGGCCCCGAAAAGGAGAGGAGCAGACCATGGCACAGTGCCATCCTCAGCCAGAAATCCAGAGCTTCTCTACCTTCTACGAAGACACAGAAAGTTAAGGATTCAAGAGTGTGGCCGAAACCTGGGCAGGGCTATCTATCGTGATCAATGGTCTCTAATGCCTTTATTATTTCCCAATTGCCTGCCATTTAGAGCTGCAAGGAGAGATGGGAACCGGAGCAGAGCAGGGTGCACTGCCATCCTCAAGCACCCAGAGATTCTCTACCTTGTGCGAGAATACGGCCACAAAGGTAAGGATTCAAGAGTCTGGCAGTGACCTGGGCAGGGGTGGTCCGTGGTGAGTCAGGGTGCATGCCCCATTGTTTTTATTCTCTCCTATACAGCCACAGGCCCCGAAAAGGAGAGGAGCAGACCATGGCACAGTGCCATCCTCAGCCAGAAATCCAGAGATTCTCTACCTTCTACGAAGACACAGAAAGTTAAGGATTCAAGAGGGTGGCCGAAACCTGGGCAGGGCTATCTATCGTGATCAATGGTCTCTAATGCCTTTATTATTTCCCAATTGCCTGCCATTTAGAGCTGCAAGGAGAGATGGGAACCGGAGCAGAGCAGGGTGCACTGCCATCCTCAAGCACCCAGAGATTCTCTACCTTGTGCGAGAACACGGCCACAAAGGTAAGGATTCAAGAGTGTGGCAGAGACCTGGGCAGGGGTGGTCCGTGGTGAGTCAGGGTGCATGCCCCATTGGTTTTATTCTCTCTCATACAGCCACAGGCCCCGAAAAGGAGAGGAGCAGACCATGGCACAGTGCCATCCTCAGCCAGAAATCCAGAGCTTCTCTACCTTCTACGAAGACACAGAAAGTTAAGGATTCAAGAGTGTGGCCGAAACCTGGGCAGGGGTGTCCTTCGTGACGGATGGTCTCTAATGCCTTTATTTTTTCCCAATTGCCTGCCATTTAGAGCTGCAAGGAGAGATGGGAACCGGAGCAGAGCAGGGTGCACTGCCATCCTCAAGCACCCAGAGATTCTCTACCTTGTGCGAGAACACGGCCACAAAGTTAAGGATTCAAGAGTCTGGCAGTGACCTGGGCAGGGGTGGTCCGTGGTGAGTCAGGGTGCATGTCCCATTGTTTTTATTCTCTCCTATACAGCCACAGGCCCCGAAAAGGAGAGGAGCAGACCATGGCACAGTGCCATCCTCAGCCAGAAATCCAGAGATTCTCTACCTTCTACGAAGACACAGAAAGTTAAGGATTCAAGAGGGTGGCCGAAACCTGGGCAGGGGTGTCCTTCGTGACGGATGGTCTCTAATGCCTTTATTTTTTCCCAATTGCCTGCCATTTAGAGCTGCAAGGAGAGATGGGAACCGGAGCAGAGCAGGGTGCACTGCCATCCTCAAGCACCCAGAGATTCTCTACCTTGTGCGAGAATACGGCCACAAAGGTAAGGATTCAAGAGTGTGGCAGAGACCTGGGCAGGGGTGGTCCGTGGTGAGTCAGGGTGCATGCCCCATTGGTTTTATTCTCTCTCATACAGCCACAGGCCCCGAAAAGGAGAGGAGCAGACCATGGCACAGTGCCATCCTCAGCCAGAAATCCAGAGATTCTCTACCTTCTACGAAGACACAGAAAGTTAAGGATTCAAGAGTGTGGCCGAAACCTGGGCAGGGCTATCTATCGTGATCAATGGTCTCTAATGCCTTTATTATTTCCCAATTGCCTGCCATTTAGAGCTGCAAGGAGAGATGGGAACCGGAGCAGAGCAGGGTGCACTGCCATCCTCAAGCACCCAGAGATTCTCTACCTTGTGCGAGAACACGGCCACAAAGGTAAGGATTCAAGAGTGTGGCAGAGACCTGGGCAGGGGTGGTCCGTGGTGAGTCAGGCTGCATGCCCCATTGGTTTTATCCTCTCTCATACAGGCACAGGCCATGAAAAGAAGAGGAGCAGACGATGTCACAGTTCCATCCTCAGCCAGAAATCCAGAGATTCTCTACCTTCTACGAAGACACAGAAAGTTAAGGATTCAAGAGGGTGGCCGAAACCTGGGCAGGGGTGTCCTTCGTGAACGGATGGTCTCTAATGCCTTTATTTTTTCCCAATTGCCTGCCATTTAGAGCTGCAAGGACAGATGGGAACCGGAGCAGAGCAGGGTGCACTGCCATCCTCAAGCACCCAGAGATTCTCTACCTTGTGCGAGAATACGGCCACAAAGGTAAGGATTCAAGAGTCTGGTAGTGACCTGAGCAGGGGTGGTCCATGGTGAGTCAGGGTGCATGCCCCATTGTTTTTATTCTCTCTTATACAGCCACAGGCCCTGAAAAGGAGAGGAGCAGACCATGGCACAGTGCCATCCTCAGCCAGAAATCCAGAGATTCTCTACCTTCTACGAAGACACAGAAAGTTAAGGATTCAAGAGGGTGGCCGAAACCTGGGCAGGCGTGTCCTTCGTGAACGGATGGTCTCTAATGCCTTTATTTTTTCCCAATTGCCTGCCATTTAGAGCTGCAAGGACAGATGGGAACCGGAGCAGAGCAGGGTGCACTGCCATCCTCAAGCACCCAGAGATTCTCTACCTTGTGCGAGAATACGGCCACAAAGGTAAGGATTCAAGAGTCTGGCAGTGACCTGGGCAGGGGTGGTCCGTGGTGAGTCAGGGTGCATGCCCCATTGTTTTTATTCTCTCCTATACAGCCACAGGCCCCGAAAAGGAGAGGAGCAGACCATGGCACAGTGCCATCCTCAGCCAGAAATCCAGAGCTTCTCTACCTTCTACGAAGACACAGAAAGTTAAGGATTCAAGAGTGTGGCCGAAACCTGGGCAGGGCTATCTATCGTGATCAATGGTCTCTAATGCCTTTATTATTTCCCAATTGCCTGCCATTTAGAGCTGCAAGGAGAGATGGGAACCGGAGCAGAGCAGGGTGCACTGCCATCCTCAAGCACCCAGAGATTCTCTACCTTGTGCGAGAACACGGCCACAAAGGTAAGGATTCAAGAGTGTGGCAGAGACCTGGGCAGGGGTGGTCCGTGGTGAGTCAGGGTGCATGCCCCATTGGTTTTATTCTCTCTCATACAGCCACAGGCCCCGAAAAGGAGAGGAGCAGACCATGGCACAGTGCCATCCTCAGCCAGAAATCCAGAGATTCTCTACCTTCTACGAAGACACAGAAAGTTAAGGATTCAAGAGTGTGGCCGAAACCTGGGCAGGGGTGTCCTTCGTGACGGATGGTCTCTAATGCCTTTATTTTTTCTCAATTGCCTGCCATTTAGAGCTGCAAGGAGAGATGGGAACCGGAGCAGAGCAGGGTGCACTGCCATCCTCAAGCACCCAGAGATTCTCTACCTTGTGCGAGAACACGGCCACAAAGTTAAGGATTCAAGAGTGTGGCAGAGACCTGGGCAGGGGTGGTCCGTGGTGAGTCAGGGTGCATGCCCCATTGGTTTTATTCTCTCTCATACAGCCACAGGCCCCAAAAAGGAGAGGAGCAGACCATGGCACAGTGCCATCCTCAGCCAGAAATCCAGAGATTCTCTACCTTCTACGAAGACACAGAAAGTTAAGGATTCAAGAGGGTGGCCGAAACCTGGGCAGGGCTATCTATCGTGATCAATGGTCTCTAATGCCTTTATTTTTCCCAATTGCCTGCCATTTAGAGCTGCAAGGAGAGATGGGAACCGGAGCAGAGCAGGGTGCACTGCCATCCTCAAGCACCCAGAGATTCTCTACCTTCCATAAGAACACTGGCACCAAGTTAGGGATTCAAGAGTGTGGCAGAGACCTGGGCAGGGGTGGTCCGTGGTGAGTGAGCATGGCTGACCTCCTGTTTGTTATCCTGTCTCTTACAGTTGCAGGCCCAGACCATGACAAACTCCCATCTTGAATCACAGCGATTCTCTACCTTTGAAAAGGACCGAGACACAAGGTTAAAGATTCAAGAGTGTGGCAGAGACCTGGGAGGGGTGGTCCGTGGTGAGTCAGGGTGCATGCCCCATTGGTTTTATTCTCTCTCATACAGCCACAGGCCCCGAAAAGGAGAGGAGCAGACCATGGCACAGTGCCATCCTCAGCCAGAAATCCAGAGATTCTCTACCTTCTACGAAGACACAGAAAGTTAAGGATTCAAGAGGGTGGCCGAAACCTGGGCAGGGGTGTCCTTCGTGAACGGATGGTCTCTAATGCCTTTATTTTTTCCCAATTGCCTGCCATTTAGAGCTGCAAGGAGAGATGGGAACCGGAGCAGAGCAGGGTGCACTGCCATCCTCAAGCACCCAGAGATTCTCTACCTTCTACAAGAACATGGACACAAAGGTAAGGATTCAAGAGTGTGGCAGAGACCTGGGCAGGGGTGGTCCGTGGTGAGTCAGGGTGCATGCCCCATTGGTTTTATTCTCTCTCATACAGCCACAGGCCCCGAAAAGGAGAGGAGCAGACCATGGCACAGTGCCATCCTCAGCCAGAAATCCAGAGATTCTCTACCTTCTACGAAGACACAGAAAGTTTAGGATTCAAGAGTGTGGTCGAAACCTGGGCAGGCGTGTCCTTCGTGACGGATGGTCTCTAATGCCTTTATTTTTTCCCAATTGCCTGCCATTTAGAGCTGCAAGGAGAGATGGGAACCGGAGCAGAGCAGGGTGCACTGCCATCCTCAAGCACCCAGAGATTCTCTACCTTCCTTAAGAACACTGGCACCAAGTTAAGGATTCAAGAGGGTGGCAGAGACCTGGGCAGGGGTGGTCCGTGGTGAGTGAGCATGGCTGACCTCCTGTTTGTTATCCTGTCTCTTACAGTTGCAGGCCCAGACCATGACAAATTCCCATCATGAATCACAGTGATTCTCTACCTTTGAAAAGGACGCAGACAAAAAGTTAGGGATTCAAGAGTGTGGCAGAGACCTGGGCAGGGGTGGTCCGTGGTGAGTCAGGGTGCATGCCCCATTGTTTTTATTCTCTCTCATACAGCCACAGGCCCTGAAAAGGAGAGGAGCAGACCATGGCACAGTGCCATCCTCAGCCAGAAATCCAGAGATTCTCTACCTTCTACGAAGACACAGAAAGTTAAGGATTCAAGAGGGTGGCCGAAACCTGGGCAGGCGTGTCCTTCGTGAACGGATCGTCTCTAATGCCTGTATTTTTTCCCAATTGCCTGCCATTTAGAGCTGCAAGGAGAGATGGGAAGCGGAGCAGAGCAGGGTGCACTGCCATCCTCAAGCACCCAGAGATTCTCTACCTTCTACAAGAACATGGACGCAAAGTTAGGGACTCAAGAGTGTGGCGGAGACCTGGGCAGGGGTGGTCCGTGGTGAGTCAGGGTGCATGCCCCATTGGTTTTATTCTCTCTCATACAGCCACAGGCCCCGAAAAGGAGAGGAGCAGACCATGGCACAGTGCCATCCTCAGCCAGAAATCCAGAGATTCTCTACCTTCTACGAAGACACAGAAAGTTAAGGATTCAAGAGGGTGGCCGAAACCTGGGCAGGGCTATCTATCGTGATCAATGGTCTCTAATGCCTTTATTATTTCCCAATTGCCTGCCATTTAGAGCTGCAAGGAGAGATGGGAACCGGAGCAGAGCAGGGTGCACTGCCATCCTCAAGCACCCAGAGATTCTCTACCTTGTGCGAGAACACGGCCACAAAGGTAAGGATTCAAGAGTGTGGCAGAGACCTGGGCAGGGGTGGTCCGTGGTGAGTCAGGGTGCATGCCCCATTGGTTTTATTCTCTCTCATACAGCCACAGGCCCCGAAAAGGAGAGGAGCAGACCATGGCACAGTGCCATCCTCAGCCAGAAATCCAGAGCTTCTCTACCTTCTACGAAGACACAGAAAGTTAAGGATTCAAGAGGGTGGCCGAAACCTGGGCAGGGGTGTCCTTCGTGACGGATGGTCTCTAATGCCTTTATTTTTTCTCAATTGCCTGCCATTTAGAGCTGCAAGGAGAGATGGGAACCGGAGCAGAGCAGGGTGCACTGCCATCCTCAAGCACCCAGAGATTCTCTACCTTCTACAAGAACATGGACACAAAGGTAAGGATTCAAGAGTGTGGCAGAGACCTGGGCAGGGGTGGTCCGTGGTGAGTCAGGGTGCATGCCCCATTGGTTTTATTCTCTCTCATACAGCCACAGGCCCCGAAAAGGAGAGGAGCAGACCATGGCACAGTGCCATCCTCAGCCAGAAATCCAGAGATTCTCTACCTTCTACGAAGACACAGAAAGTTTAGGATTCAAGAGTGTGGTCGAAACCTGGGCAGGCGTGTCCTTCGTGACGGATGGTCTCTAATGCCTTTATTTTTTCCCAATTGCCTGCCATTTAGAGCTGCAAGGAGAGATGGGAACCGGAGCAGAGCAGGGTGCACTGCCATCCTCAAGCACCCAGAGATTCTCTACCTTCCATAAGAACACTGGCACCAAGTTAGGGATTCAAGAGTGTGGCAGAGACCTGGGCAGGGGTGGTCCGTGGTGAGTGAGCATGGCTGACCTCCTGTTTGTTATCCTGTCTCTTACAGTTGCAGGCCCAGACCATGACAAACTCCCATCTTGAATCACAGCGATTCTCTACCTTTGGAAAGGACCGAGACACAAGGTTAAAGATTCAAGAGTGTGGCAGAGACCTGGGCAGGGGTGGTCCGTGGTGAGTCAGGGTGCATGCCCCATTGGTTTTATTCTCTCTCATACAGCCACAGGCCCCGAAAAGGAGAGGAGCAGACCATGGCACAGTGCCATCCTCAGCCAGAAATCCAGAGATTCTCTACCTTCTACGAAGACACAGAAAGTTAAGGATTCAAGAGGGTGGCCGAAACCTGGGCAGGGGTGTCCTTCGAGACGGATGGTCTCTAATGCCTTTATTTTTTCCCAATTGCCTGCCATTTAGAGCTGCAAGGAGAGATGGGAACCGGAGCAGAGCAGGGTGCACTGCCATCCTCAAGCACCCAGAGATTCTCTACCTTCTACAAGAACATGGACACAAAGGTAAGGATTCAAGAGTGTGGCAGAGACCTGGGCAGGGGTGGTCCGTGGTGAGTCAGGGTGCATGCCCCATTGGTTTTATTCTCTCTCATACAGCCACAGGCCCCGAAAAGGAGAGGAGCAGACCATGGCACAGTGCCATCCTCAGCCAGAAATCCAGAGATTCTCTACCTTCTACGAAGACACAGAAAGTTTAGGATTCAAGAGTGTGGTCGAAACCTGGGCAGGCGTGTCCTTCGTGACGGATGGTCTCTAATGCCTTTATTTTTTCCCAATTGCCTGCCATTTAGAGCTGCAAGGAGAGATGGGAACCGGAGCAGAGCAGGGTGCACTGCCATCCTCAAGCACCCAGAGATTCTCTACCTTCCTTAAGAACACTGGCACCAAGTTAAGGATTCAAGAGGGTGGCAGAGACCTGGGCAGGGGTGGTCCGTGGTGAGTGAGCATGGCTGACCTCCTGTTTGTTATCCTGTCTCTTACAGTTGCAGGCCCAGACCATGACAAATTCCCATCATGAATCACAGCGATTCTCTACCTTTGAAAAGGACGCAGACAAAAAGTTAGGGATTCAAGAGTGTGGCAGAGACCTGGGCAGGGGTGGTCCGTGGTGAGTCAGGGTGCATGCCCCATTGTTTTTATTCTCTCTCATACAGCCACAGGCCCTGAAAAGGAGAGGAGCAGACCATGGCACAGTGCCATCCTCAGCCAGAAATCCAGAGATTCTCTACCTTCTACGAAGACACAGAAAGTTAAGGATTCAAGAGGGTGGCCGAAACCTGGGCAGGCGTGTCCTTCGTGAACGGATCGTCTCTAATGCCTTTATTTTTTCCCAATTGCCTGCCATTTAGAGCTGCAAGGAGAGATGGGAAGCGGAGCAGAGCAGGGTGCACTGCCATCCTCAAGCACCCAGAGATTCTCTACCTTCTACAAGAACATGGACGCAAAGTTAGGGACTCAAGAGTGTGGCGGAGACCTGGGCAGGGGTGGTCCGTGGTGAGTCAGGGTGCATGCCCCATTGGTTTTATTCTCTCTCATACAGCCACAGGCCCCGAAAAGGAGAGGAGCAGACCATGGCACAGTGCCATCCTCAGCCAGAAATCCAGAGATTCTCTACCTTCTACGAAGACACAGAAAGTTAAGGATTCAAGAGGGTGGCCGAAACCTGGGCAGGGCTATCTATCGTGATCAATGGTCTCTAATGCCTTTATTATTTCCCAATTGCCTGCCATTTAGAGCTGCAAGGAGAGATGGGAACCGGAGCAGAGCAGGGTGCACTGCCATCCTCAAGCACCCAGAGATTCTCTACCTTCTACAAGAACATGGACACAAAGTTAGGGATTCAAGAGTGTGGCAGAGACCTGGGCAGGGGTGGTCCGTGGTGAGTCAGGGTGCATGCCCCATTGGTTTTATTCTCTCTCATACAGCCACAGGCCCCGAAAAGGAGAGGAGCAGACCATGGCACAGTGCCATCCTCAGCCAGAAATCCAGAGATTCTCTACCTTCTACGAAGACACAGAAAGTTAAGGATTCAAGAGGGTGGCCGAAACCTGGGCAGGGCTATCTATCGTGATCAATGGTCTCTAATGCCTTTATTTTTCCCAATTGCCTGCCATTTAGAGCTGCAAGGAGAGATGGGAACCGGAGCAGAGCAGGGTGCACTGCCATCCTCAAGCACCCAGAGATTCTCTACCTTCCATAAGAACACTGGCACCAAGTTAGGGATTCAAGAGTGTGGCAGAGACCTGGGCAGGGGTGGTCCGTGGTGAGTGAGCATGGCTGACCTCCTGTTTGTTATCCTGTCTCTTACAGTTGCAGGCCCAGACCATGACAAACTCCCATCTTGAATCACAGCGATTCTCTACCTTTGAAAAGGACCGAGACACAAGGTTAAAGATTCAAGAGTGTGGCAGAGACCTGGGAGGGGTGGTCCGTGGTGAGTCAGGGTGCATGCCCCATTGGTTTTATTCTCTCTCATACAGCCACAGGCCCCGAAAAGGAGAGGAGCAGACCATGGCACAGTGCCATCCTCAGCCAGAAATCCAGAGATTCTCTACCTTCTACGAAGACACAGAAAGTTAAGGATTCAAGAGGGTGGCCGAAACCTGGGCAGGGGTGTCCTTCGAGACGGATGGTCTCTAATGCCTTTATTATTTCCCAATTGCCTGCCATTTAGAGCTGCAAGGAGAGATGGGAACCGGAGCAGAGCAGGGTGCACTGCCATCCTCAAGCACCCAGAGATTCTCTACCTTCTACAAGAACATGGACACAAAGGTAAGGATTCAAGAGTGTGGCAGAGACCTGGGCAGGGGTGGTCCGTGGTGAGTCAGGGTGCATGCCCCATTGGTTTTATTCTCTCTCATACAGCCACAGGCCCCGAAAAGGAGAGGAGCAGACCATGGCACAGTGCCATCCTCAGCCAGAAATCCAGAGATTCTCTACCTTCTACGAAGACACAGAAAGTTTAGGATTCAAGAGTGTGGTCGAAACCTGGGCAGGCGTGTCCTTCGTGACGGATGGTCTCTAATGCCTTTATTTTTTCCCAATTGCCTGCCATTTAGAGCTGCAAGGAGAGATGGGAACCGGAGCAGAGCAGGGTGCACTGCCATCCTCAAGCACCCAGAGATTCTCTACCTTCCTTAAGAACACTGGCACCAAGTTAAGGATTCAAGAGGGTGGCAGAGACCTGGGCAGGGGTGGTCCGTGGTGAGTGAGCATGGCTGACCTCCTGTTTGTTATCCTGTCTCTTACAGTTGCAGGCCCAGACCATGACAAATTCCCATCATGAATCACAGCGATTCTCTACCTTCGAAAAGGACGCAGACAAAAAGTTAGGGATTCAAGAGTGTGGCAGAGACCTGGGCAGGGGTGGTCCGTGGTGAGTCAGGGTGCATGCCCCATTGTTTTTATTCTCTCTCATACAGCCACAGGCCCTGAAAAGGAGAGGAGCAGACCATGGCACAGTGCCATCCTCAGCCAGAAATCCAGAGATTCTCTACCTTCTACGAAGACACAGAAAGTTAAGGATTCAAGAGGGTGGCCGAAACCTGGGCAGGCGTGTCCTTCGTGAACGGATCGTCTCTAATGCCTTTATTTTTTCCCAATTGCCTGCCATTTAGAGCTGCAAGGAGAGATGGGAAGCGGAGCAGAGCAGGGTGCACTGCCATCCTCAAGCACCCAGAGATTCTCTACCTTCTACAAGAACATGGACGCAAAGTTAGGGACTCAAGAGTGTGGCGGAGACCTGGGCAGGGGTGGTCCGTGGTGAGTCAGGGTGCATGCCCCATTGTTTTTATTCTCTCTCATACAGCCACAGGCCATGAAAAGAGGAGGAGCAGACGATGTCACAGTTCCATCCTCAGCCAGAAATCCAGAGATTCTCTACCTTCTACGAAGACACAGAAAGTTAAGGATTCAAGAGGGTGGCCGAAACCTGGGCAGGGGTGTCCTTCGTGAACGGATGGTCTCTAATGCCTTTATTTTTTCCCAATTGCCTGCCATTTAGAGCTGCAAGGAGAGATGGGAACCGGAGCAGAGCAGGGTGCACTGCCATCCTCAAGCACCCAGAGATTCTCTACCTTGTGCGAGAATACGGCCACAAAGGTAAGGATTCAAGAGTCTGGTAGTGACCTGGGCAGGGGTGGTCCGTGGTGAGTCAGGCTGCATGCCCCATTGTTTTTATTCTCTCTCATACAGCCACAGGCCCCGAAAAGGAGAGGAGCAGACCATGGCACAGTGCCATCCTCAGCCAGAAATCCAGAGATTCTCTACCTTCTACGAAGACACAGAAAGTTAAGGATTCAAGAGTGTGGCCGAAACCTGGGCAGGGCTATCTATCGTGATCAATGGTCTCTAATGCCTTTATTATTTCCCAATTGCCTGCCATTTAGAGCTGCAAGGAGAGATGGGAACCGGAGCAGAGCAGGGTGCACTGCCATCCTCAAGCACCCAGAGATTCTCTACCTTGTGCGAGAACACGGCCACAAAGGTAAGGATTCAAGAGTGTGGCAGAGACCTGGGCAGGGGTGGTCCGTGGTGAGTCAGGGTGCATGCCCCATTGGTTTTATTCTCTCTCATACAGCCACAGGCCCCGAAAAGGAGAGGAGCAGACCATGGCACAGTGCCATCCTCAGCCAGAAATCCAGAGCTTCTCTACCTTCTACGAAGACACAGAAAGTTAAGGATTCAAGAGTGTGGCCGAAACCTGGGCAGGGGTGTCCTTCGTGACGGATGGTCTCTAATGCCTTTATTTTTTCCCAATTGCCTGCCATTTAGAGCTGCAAGGAGAGATGGGAACCGGAGCAGAGCAGGGTGCACTGCCATCCTCAAGCACCCAGAGATTCTCTACCTTGTGCGAGAACACGGCCACAAAGTTAAGGATTCAAGAGTCTGGCAGTGACCTGGGCAGGGGTGGTCCGTGGTGAGTCAGGGTGCATGTCCCATTGTTTTTATTCTCTCCTATACAGCCACAGGCCCCGAAAAGGAGAGGAGCAGACCATGGCACAGTGCCATCCTCAGCCAGAAATCCAGAGATTCTCTACCTTCTACGAAGACACAGAAAGTTAAGGATTCAAGAGTGTGGCCGAAACCTGGGCAGGGGTGTCCTTCGTGACGGATGGTCTCTAATGCCTTTATTTTTTCCCAATTGCCTGCCATTTAGAGCTGCAAGGAGAGATGGGAACCGGAGCAGAGCAGGGTGCACTGCCATCCTCAAGCACCCAGAGATTCTCTACCTTGTGCGAGAATACGGCCACAAAGGTAAGGATTCAAGAGTGTGGCAGAGACCTGGGCAGGGGTGGTCCGTGGTGAGTCAGGGTGCATGCCCCATTGGTTTTATTCTTTCTCATACAGCCACAGGCCCCGAAAAGGAGAGGAGCAGACCATGGCACAGTGCCATCCTCAGCCAGAAATCCAGAGATTCTCTACCTTCTACGAAGACACAGAAAGTTAAGGATTCAAGAGTGTGGCCGAAACCTGGGCAGGGCTATCTATCGTGATCAATGGTCTCTAATGCCTTTATTATTTCCCAATTGCCTGCCATTTAGAGCTGCAAGGAGAGATGGGAACCGGAGCAGAGCAGGGTGCACTGCCATCCTCAAGCACCCAGAGATTCTCTACCTTGTGCGAGAACACGGCCACAAAGGTAAGGATTCAAGAGTGTGGCAGAGACCTGGGCAGGGGTGGTCCGTGGTGAGTCAGGCTGCATGCCCCATTGGTTTTATCCTCTCTCATACAGGCACAGGCCATGAAAAGAAGAGGAGCAGACGATGTCACAGTTCCATCCTCAGCCAGAAATCCAGAGATTCTCTACCTTCTACGAAGACACAGAAAGTTAAGGATTCAAGAGGGTGGCCGAAACCTGGGCAGGGGTGTCCTTCGTGAACGGATGGTCTCTAATGCCTTTATTTTTTCCCAATTGCCTGCCATTTAGAGCTGCAAGGACAGATGGGAACCGGAGCAGAGCAGGGTGCACTGCCATCCTCAAGCACCCAGAGATTCTCTACCTTGTGCGAGAATACGGCCACAAAGGTAAGGATTCAAGAGTCTGGCAGTGACCTGGGCAGGGGTGGTCCGTGGTGAGTCAGGGTGCATGCCCCATTGTTTTTATTCTCTCCTATACAGCCACAGGCCCCGAAAAGGAGAGGAGCAGACCATGGCACAGTGCCATCCTCAGCCAGAAATCCAGAGATTCTCTACCTTCTACGAAGACACAGAAAGTTAAGGATTCAAGAGGGTGGCCGAAACCTGGGCAGGGCTATCTATCGTGATCAATGGTCTCTAATGCCTTTATTATTTCCCAATTGCCTGCCATTTAGAGCTGCAAGGAGAGATGGGAACCGGAGCAGAGCAGGGTGCACTGCCATCCTCAAGCACCCAGAGATTCTCTACCTTGTGCGAGAACACGGCCACAAAGGTAAGGATTCAAGAGTGTGGCAGAGACCTGGGCAGGGGTGGTCCGTGGTGAGTCAGGGTGCATGCCCCATTGGTTTTATTCTCTCTCATACAGCCACAGGCCCCGAAAAGGAGAGGAGCAGACCATGGCACAGTGCCATCCTCAGCCAGAAATCCAGAGCTTCTCTACCTTCTACGAAGACACAGAAAGTTAAGGATTCAAGAGTGTGGCCGAAACCTGGGCAGGGGTGTCCTTCGTGACGGATGGTCTCTAATGCCTTTATTTTTTCTCAATTGCCTGCCATTTAGAGCTGCAAGGAGAGATGGGAACCGGAGCAGTGCAGGGTGCACTGCCATCCTCAAGCACCCAGAGATTCTCTACCTTCTACAAGAACATGGACACAAAGTTAGGGATTCAAGAGTGTGGCAGAGACCTGGGCAGGGGTGGTCCGTGGTGAGTCAGGGTGCATGCCCCATTGGTTTTATTCTCTCTCATACAGCCACAGGCCCCGAAAAGGAGAGGAGCAGACCATGGCACAGTGCCATCCTCAGCCAGAAATCCAGAGATTCTCTACCTTCTACGAAGACACAGAAAGTTAAGGATTCAAGAGGGTGGCCGAAACCTGGGCAGGGGTGTCCTTCGTGAACGGATGGTCTCTAATGCCTTTATTTTTTCCCAATTGCCTGCCATTTAGAGCTGCAAGGAGAGATGGGAACCGGAGCAGAGCAGGGTGCACTGCCATCCTCAAGCACCCAGAGATTCTCTACCTTCCATAAGAACACTGGCACCAAGTTAAGGATTCAAGAGGGTGGCAGAGACCTGGGCAGGGGTGGTCCGTGGTGAGTGAGCATGGCTGACCTCCTGTTTGTTATCCTGTCTCTTACAGTTGAAGGCCCAGACCATGACAAACTCCCATCTTGAATCACAGCGATTCTCTACCTTTGAAAAGGACCGAGACACAAGGTTAAAGATTCAAGAGTGTGGCAGAGACCTGGGAGGGGTGGTCCGTGGTGAGTCAGGGTGCATGCCCCATTGGTTTTATTCTCTCTCATACAGCCACAGGCCCCGAAAAGGAGAGGAGCAGACCATGGCACAGTGCCATCCTCAGCCAGAAATCCAGAGATTCTCTACCTTCTACGAAGACACAGAAAGTTAAGGATTCAAGAGTGTGGCCGAAACCTGGGCAGGGGTGTCCTTCGTGACGGATGGTCTCTAATGCCTTTATTTTTTCCCAATTGCCTGCCATTTAGAGCTGCAAGGAGAGATGGGAACCGGAGCAGAGCAGGGTGCACTGCCATCCTCAAGCACCCAGAGATTCTCTACCTTGTGCGAGAATACGGCCACAAAGGTAAGGATTCAAGAGTGTGGCAGAGACCTGGGCAGGGGTGGTCCGTGGTGAGTCAGGGTGCATGCCCCATTGGTTTTATTCTCTCTCATACAGCCACAGGCCCCGAAAAGGAGAGGAGCAGGCCATGGCACAGTGCCATCCTCAGCCAGAAATCCAGAGATTCTCTACCTTCTACGAAGACACAGAAAGTTAAGGATTCAAGAGGGTGGCCGAAACCTGGGCAGGGCTAGCTATCGTGATCAATGGTCTCTAATGCCTTTATTTTTTCCCAATTGCCTGCCATTTAGAGCTGCAAGGAGAGATGGGAACCGGAGCAGAGCAGGGTGCACTGCCATCCTCAAGCACCCAGAGATTCTCTACCTTGTGCGAGAACACGGCCACAAAGTTAAGGATTCAAGAGTCTGGCAGTGACCTGGGCAGGGGTGGTCCGTGGTGAGTCAGGGTGCATGCCCCATTGGTTTTATTCTCTCTCATACAGCCACAGGCCCCGAAAAGGAGAGGAGCAGACCATGGCACAGTGCCATCCTCAGCCAGAAATCCAGAGATTCTCTACCTTCTACGAAGACACAGAAAGTTAAGGATTCAAGAGTGTGGCCGAAACCTGGGCAGGCGTGTCCTTCGTGAACGGATGGTCTCTAATGCCTTTATTTTTTCCCAATTGCCTGCCATTTAGAGCTGCAAGGATAGATGGGAACTGGAGCAGAGCAGGGTGCACTGCCATCCTCAAGCACCCAGAGATTCTCTACCTTCTACAAGAACATGGACGCAAAGTTAGGGACTCAAGAGTGTGGCGGAGACCTGGGCAGGGGTGGTCCGTGGTGAGTCAGGCTGCATGCCCCATTGGTTTTATCCTCTCTCATACAGCCACAGGCCATGAAAAGAAGAGGAGCAGACGATGTCACAGTTCCATCCTCAGCCAGAAATCCAGAGATTCTCTACCTTCTACGAAGACACAGAAAGTTAAGGATTCAAGAGGGTGGCCGAAACCTGGGCAGGGGTGTCCTTCGTGAACGGATGGTCTCTAATGCCTTTATTTTTTCCCAATTGCCTGCCATTTAGAGCTGCAAGGAGAGATGGGAACCGGAGCAGAGCAGGGTGCACTGCCATCCTCAAGCACCCAGAGATTCTCTACCTTGTGCGAGAATACGGCCACAAAGGTAAGGATTCAAGAGTCTGGCAGTGACCTGGGCAGGGGTGGTCCGTGGTGAGTCAGGGTGCATGCCCCATTGTTTTTATTCTCTCCTATACAGCCACAGGCCCCGAAAAGGAGAGGAGCAGACCATGGCACAGTGCCATCCTCAGCCAGAAATCCAGAGATTCTCTACCTTCTACGAAGACACAGAAAGTTAAGGATTCAAGAGTGTGGCCGAAACCTGGGCAGGGCTATCTATCGTGATCAATGGTCTCTAATGCCTTTATTATTTCCCAATTGCCTGCCATTTAGAGCTGCAAGGAGAGATGGGAACCGGAGCAGAGCAGGGTGCACTGCCATCCTCAAGCACCCAGAGATTCTCTACCTTGTGCGAGAACACGGCCACAAAGGTAAGGATTCAAGAGTGTGGCAGAGACCTGGGCAGGGGTGGTCCGTGGTGAGTCAGGGTGCATGCCCCATTGTTTTTATTCTCTCTCATACAGCCACAGGCCCCGAAAAGGAGAGGAGCAGACCATGGCACAGTGCCATCCTCAGCCAGAAATCCAGAGCTTCTCTACCTTCTACGAAGACACAGAAAGTTAAGGATTCAAGAGTGTGGCCGAAACCTGGGCAGGGGTGTCCTTCGTGACGGATGGTCTCTAATGCCTTTATTTTTTCTCAATTGCCTGCCATTTAGAGCTGCAAGGAGAGATGGGAACCGGAGCAGAGCAGGGTGCACTGCCATCCTCAAGCACCCAGAGATTCTCTACCTTCTACAAGAACATGGACACAAATGCAAGGATTCAAGAGTCTGGCAGAGACCTGGGCAGGGGTGGTCCGTGGTGAGTCAGGGTGCATGCCCCATTGGTTTTATTCTCTCTCATACAGCCACAGGCCCCGAAAAGGAGAGGAGCAGACCATGGCACAGTGCCATCCTCAGCCAGAAATCCAGAGATTCTCTACCTTCTACGAAGACACAGAAAGTTAAGGATTCAAGAGTGTGGCCGAAACCTGGGCAGGGGTGTCCTTCGTGAACGGATGGTCTCTAATGCCTTTATTTTTTCCCAATTGCCTGCCATTTAGAGCTGCAAGGAGAGATGGGAACCGGAGCAGAGCAGGGTGCACTGCCATCCTCAAGCACCCAGAGATTCTCTACCTTCCATAAGAACACTGGCACCAAGTTAAGGATTCAAGAGTGTGGCAGAGACCTGGGCAGGGGTGGTCCGTGGTGAGTGAGCATGGCTGACCTCCTGTTTGTTATCCTGTCTCTTACAGTTGAAGGCCCAGACCATGACAAACTCCCATCTTGAATCACAGCGATTCTCTACCTTTGAAAAGGACCGAGACACAAGGTTAAAGATTCAAGAGTGTGGCAGAGACCTGGGAGGGGTGGTCCGTGGTGAGTCAGGGTGCATGCCCCATTGGTTTTATTCTCTCTCATACAGCCACAGGCCCCGAAAAGGAGAGGAGCAGACCATGGCACAGTGCCATCCTCAGCCAGAAATCCAGAGATTCTCTACCTTCTACGAAGACACAGAAAGTTAAGGATTCAAGAGTGTGGCCGAAACCTGGGCAGGGGTGTCCTTCGTGACGGATGGTCTCTAATGCCTTTATTTTTTCCCAATTGCCTGCCATTTAGAGCTGCAAGGAGAGATGGGAACCGGAGCAGAGCAGGGTGCACTGCCATCCTCAAGCACCCAGAGATTCTCTACCTTGTGCGAGAATACAGCCACAAAGGTAAGGATTCAAGAGTGTGGCAGAGACCTGGGCAGGGGTGGTCCGTGGTGAGTCAGGGTGCATGCCCCATTGGTTTTATTCTCTCTCATACAGCCACAGGCCCCGAAAAGGAGAGGAGCAGACCATGGCACAGTGCCATCCTCAGCCAGAAATCCAGAGCTTCTCTACCTTCTACGAAGACACAGAAAGTTAAGGATTCAAGAGTGTGGCCGAAACCTGGGCAGGGGTATCCTTCGTGACGGATGGTCTCTAATGCCTTTATTTTTTCCCAATTGCCTGCCATTTAGAGCTGCAAGGAGAGATGGGAACCGGAGCAGAGCAGGGTGCACTGCCATCCTCAAGCACCCAGAGATTCTCTACCTTGTGCGAGAACACGGCCACAAAGTTAAGGATTCAAGAGTGTGGCAGAGACCTGGGCAGGGGTGGTCCGTGGTGAGTCAGGGTGCATGCCCCATTGTTTTTATTCTCTCCTATACAGCCACAGGCCCCGAAAAGGAGAGGAGCAGACCATGGCACAGTGCCATCCTCAGCCAGAAATCCAGAGATTCTCTACCTTCTACGAAGACACAGAAAGTTAAGGATTCAAGAGTGTGGCCGAAACCTGGGCAGGGCTATCTATCGTGATCAATGGTCTCTAATGCCTTTATTATTTCCCAATTGCCTGCCATTTAGAGCTGCAAGGAGAGATGGGAACCGGAGCAGAGCAGGGTGCACTGCCATCCTCAAGCACCCAGAGATTCTCTACCTTCTACAAGAACATGGACACAAATGCAAGGATTCAAGAGTGTGGCAGAGACCTGGGCAGGGGTGGTCCGTGGTGAGTCAGGGTGCATGCCCCATTGGTTTTATTCTCTCTCATACAGCCACAGGCCCCGAAAAGGAGAGGAGCAGACCATGGCACAGTGCCATCCTCAGCCAGAAATCCAGAGCTTCTCTCCCTTCTACGAAGACACAGAAAGTTAAGGATTCAAGAGGGTGGCCGAAACCTGGGCAGGCGTGTCCTTCGTGACGGGTGGTCTCTAATGCCTTTATTTTTTCCCAATTGCCTGCCATTTAGAGCTGCAAGGAGAGATGGGAACCGAAGCAGAGCAGGGTGCACTGCCATCCTCAAGCACCCAGAGATTCTCTACCTTCTACAAGAACGCGGACACAAAGGCAAGGATTCAAGATTGTGGCAGAGACCTGGGCAGGGGTGGCCGTGGTGAGTCAGGGTGCATGCCCCATTGGTTTTATCCTCTCTCATACAGCCACAGGCCCCGAAAAGGAGAGGAGCAGACCATGGCACAGTGCCATCCTCAGCCAGAAATCCAGAGATTCTCTACCTTCTACGAAGACACAGAAAGTTAAGGATTCAAGAGGGTGGCCGAAACCTGGGCAGGGGTGTCCTTCGTGACGGATGGTCTCTAATGCCTTTATTTTTTCCCAATTGCCTGCCATTTAGAGCTGCAAGGAGAGATGGGAACCGGAGCAGAGCAGGGTGCACTGCCATCCTCAAGCACCCAGAGATTCTCTACCTTGTGCGAGAATACGGCCACAAAGGTAAGGATTCAAGAGTGTGGCAGAGACCTGGGCAGGGGTGGTCCGTGGTGAGTCAGGGTGCATGCCCCATTGGTTTTATTCTCTCTCATACAGCCACAGGCCCCGAAAAGGAGAGGAGCAGACCATGGCACAGTGCCATCCTCAGCCAGAAATCCAGAGCTTCTCTACCTTCTACGAAGACACAGAAAGTTAAGGATTCAAGAGTGTGGCCGAAACCTGGGCAGGGCTAACTATCGTGATCAATGGTCTCTAATGCCTTTATTTTTTCCCAATTGCCTGCCATTTAGAGCTGCAAGGAGAGATGGGAACCGGAGCAGAGCAGGGTGCACTGCCATCCTCAAGCACCCAGAGATTCTCTACCTTGTGCGAGAACACGGCCACAAAGGTAAGGATTCAAGAGTGTGGCAGAGACCTGGGCAGGGGTGGTCCGTGGTGAGTCAGGCTGCATGCCCCATTGGTTTTATCCTCTCTCATACAGGCACAGGCCATGAAAAGAAGAGGAGCAGACGATGTCACAGTTCCATCCTCAGCCAGAAATCCAGAGATTCTCTACCTTCTACGAAGACACAGAAAGTTAAGGATTCAAGAGTGTGGCCGAAACCTGGGCAGGGGTGTCCTTCGTGACGGATGGTCTCTAATGCCTTTATTTTTTCCCAATTGCCTGCCATTTAGAGCTGCAAGGAGAGATGGGAACCGGAGCAGAGCAGGGTGCACTGCCATCCTCAAGCACCCAGAGATTCTCTACCTTGTGCGAGAATACGGCCACAAAGGTAAGGATTCAAGAGTGTGGCAGAGACCTGGGCAGGGGTGGTCCGTGGTGAGTCAGGGTGCATGCCCCATTGGTTTTATTCTCTCTCATACAGCCACAGGCCCCGAAAAGGAGAGGAGCAGACCATGGCACAGTGCCATCCTCAGCCAGAAATCCAGAGATTCTCTACCTTCTACGAAGACACAGAAAGTTAAGGATTCAAGAGGGTGGCCGAAACCTGGGCAGGGGTGTCCTTCGTGAACGGATGGTCTCTAATGCCTTTATTTTTTCCCAATTGCCTGCCATTTAGAGCTGCAAGGAGAGATGGGAACCGGAGCAGAGCAGGGTGCACTGCCATCCTCAAGCACCCAGAGATTCTCTACCTTGTGCGAGAATACGGCCACAAAGGTAAGGATTCAAGAGTGTGGCAGAGACCTGGGCAGGGGTGGTCCGTGGTGAGTCAGGGTGCATGCCCCATTGGTTTTATTCTCTCTCATACAGCCACAGGCCCCGAAAAGGAGAGGAGCAGACCATGGCACAGTGCCATCCTCAGCCAGAAATCCAGAGCTTCTCTACCTTCTACGAAGACACAGAAAGTTAAGGATTCAAGAGTGTGGCCGAAACCTGGGCAGGGCTAACTATCGTGATCAATGGTCTCTAATGCCTTTATTTTTTCCCAATTGCCTGCCATTTAGAGCTGCAAGGAGAGATGGGAACCGGAGCAGAGCAGGGTGCACTGCCATCCTCAAGCACCCAGAGATTCTCTACCTTGTGCGAGAATACGGCCACAAAGGTAAGGATTCAAGAGTGTGGCAGAGACCTGGGCAGGGGTGGTCCGTGGTGAGTCAGGCTGCATGCCCCATTGGTTTTATTCTCTCTCATACAGCCACAGGCCCCGAAAAGGAGAGGAGCAGACCATGGCACAGTGCCATCCTCAGCCAGAAATCCAGAGATTCTCTACCTTCTACGAAGACACAGAAAGTTAAGGATTCAAGAGTGTGGCCGAAACCTGGGCAGGGGTGTCCTTCGTGAACGGATGGTCTCTAATGCCTTTATTTTTTCCCAATTGCCTGCCATTTAGAGCTGCAAGGAGAGATGGGAACCGGAGCAGAGCAGGGTGCACTGCCATCCTCAAGCACCCAGAGATTCTCTACCTTTTGCGAGAATACGGCCACAAAGGTAAGGATTCAAGAGTCTGGTAGTGACCTGAGCAGGGGTGGTCCATGGTGAGTCAGGGTGCATGCCCCATTGTTTTTATTCTCTCCTATACAGCCACAGGCCCCGAAAAGGAGAGGAGCAGGCCATGGCACAGTGCCATCCTCAGCCAGAAATCCAGAGCTTCTCTACCTTCTACGAAGACACAGAAAGTTAAGGATTCAAGAGGGTGGCCGAAACCTGGGCAGGCGTGTCCTTCGTGAACGGATGGTCTCTAATGCCTTTATTTTTTCCCAATTGCCTGCCATTTAGAGCTGCAAGGACAGATGGGAACCGGAGCAGAGCAGGGTGCACTGCCATCCTCAAGCACCCAGAGATTCTCTACCTTGTGCGAGAATACGGCCACAAAGGTAAGGATTCAAGAGTCTGGCAGTGACCTGGGCAGGGGTGGTCCGTGGTGAGTCAGGGTGCATGTCCCATTGTTTTTATTCTCTCCTATACAGCCACAGGCCCCGAAAAGGAGAGGAGCAGACCATGGCACAGTGCCATCCTCAGCCAGAAATCCAGAGATTCTCTACCTTCTACGAAGACACAGAAAGTTAAGGATTCAAGAGTGTGGCCGAAACCTGGGCAGGGCTATCTATCGTGATCAATGGTCTCTAATGCCTTTATTATTTCCCAATTGCCTGCCATTTAGAGCTGCAAGGAGAGATGGGAACCGGAGCAGAGCAGGGTGCACTGCCATCCTCAAGCACCCAGAGATTCTCTACCTTGTGCGAGAACACGGCCACAAAGGTAAGGATTCAAGAGTGTGGCAGAGACCTGGGCAGGGGTGGTCCGTGGTGAGTCAGGGTGCATGCCCCATTGGTTTTATTCTCTCTCATACAGCCACAGGCCCCGAAAAGGAGAGGAGCAGACCATGGCACAGTGCCATCCTCAGCCAGAAATCCAGAGCTTCTCTACCTTCTACGAAGACACAGAAAGTTAAGGATTCAAGAGTGTGGCCGAAACCTGGGCAGGGGTGTCCTTCGTGACGGATGGTCTCTAATGCCTTTATTTTTTCTCAATTGCCTGCCATTTAGAGCTGCAAGGAGAGATGGGAACCGGAGCAGAGCAGGGTGCACTGCCATCCTCAAGCACCCAGAGATTCTCTACCTTCTACAAGAACATGGACACAAATGGAAGGATTCAAGAGGGTGGCAGTGACCTGGGCAGGGGTGGTCCGTGGTGAGTCAGGGTGCATGTCCCATTGTTTTTATTCTCTCCTATACAGCCACAGGCCCCGAAAAGGAGAGGAGCAGACCATGGCACAGTGCCATCCTCAGCCAGAAATCCAGAGCTTCTCTACCTTCTACGAAGACACAGAAAGTTAAGGATTCAAGAGGGTGGCCGAAACCTGGGCAGGGGTGTCCTTCGTGAACGGATGGTCTCTAATGCCTTTATTTTTTCCCAATTGCCTGCCATATAGAGCTGCAAGGAGAGATGGGAACCGGAGCAGAGCAGGGTGCACTGCCATCCTCAAGCACCCAGAGATTCTCTACCTTCCATAAGAACACTGGCACCAAGTTAAGGATTCAAGAGTGTGGCAGAGACCTGGGCAGGGGTGGTCCGTGGTGAGTGAGCATGGCTGACCTCCTGTTTGTTATCCTGTCTCTTACAGTTGAAGGCCCAGACCATGACAAACTCCCATCTTGAATCACAGCGATTCTCTACCTTTGAAAAGGACCGAGACACAAGGTTAAAGATTCAAGAGTGTGGCAGAGACCTGGGAGGGGTGGTCCGTGGTGAGTCAGGGTGCATGCCCCATTGGTTTTATTCTCTCTCATACAGCCACAGGCCCCGAAAAGGAGAGGAGCAGACCATGGCACAGTGCCATCCTCAGCCAGAAATCCAGAGATTCTCTACCTTCTACGAAGACACAGAAAGTTAAGGATTCAAGAGGGTGGCCGAAACCTGGGCAGGGGTGTCCTTCGTGACGGATGGTCTCTAATGCCTTTATTTTTTCCCAATTGCCTGCCATTTAGAGCTGCAAGGAGAGATGGGAACCGGAGCAGAGCAGGGTGCACTGCCATCCTCAAGCACCCAGAGATTCTCTACCTTGTGCGAGAATACGGCCACAAAGGTAAGGATTCAAGAGTGTGGCAGAGACCTGGGCAGGGGTGGTCCGTGGTGAGTCAGGGTGCATGCCCCATTGGTTTTATTCTCTCTCATACAGCCACAGGCCCCGAAAAGGAGAGGAGCAGACCATGGCACAGTGCCATCCTCAGCCAGAAATCCAGAGATTCTCTACCTTCTACGAAGACACAGAAAGTTAAGGATTCAAGAGTGTGGCCGAAACCTGGGCAGGGCTATCTATCGTGATCAATGGTCTCTAATGCCTTTATTATTTCCCAATTGCCTGCCATTTAGAGCTGCAAGGAGAGATGGGAACCGGAGCAGAGCAGGGTGCACTGCCATCCTCAAGCACCCAGAGATTCTCTACCTTGTGCGAGAACACGGCCACAAAGGTAAGGATTCAAGAGTGTGGCAGAGACCTGGGCAGGGGTGGTCCGTGGTGAGTCAGGGTGCATGCCCCATTGGTTTTATTCTCTCTCATACAGCCACAGGCCCCGAAAAGGAGAGGAGCAGACCATGGCACAGTGCCATCCTCAGCCAGAAATCCAGAGCTTCTCTCCCTTCTACGAAGACACAGAAAGTTAAGGATTCAAGAGGGTGGCCGAAACCTGGGCAGGCGTGTCCTTCGTGACGGGTGGTCTCTAATGCCTTTATTTTTTCCCAATTGCCTGCCATTTAGAGCTGCAAGGAGAGATGGGAACCGAAGCAGAGCAGGGTGCACTGCCATCCTCAAGCACCCAGAGATTCTCTACCTTCTACAAGAACGCGGACACAAAGGCAAGGATTCAAGATTGTGGCAGAGACCTGGGCAGGGGTGGCCGTGGTGAGTCAGGGTGCATGCCCCATTGGTTTTATCCTCTCTCATACAGCCACAGGCCCCGAAAAGGAGAGGAGCAGACCATGGCACAGTGCCATCCTCAGCCAGAAATCCAGAGATTCTCTACCTTCTACGAAGACACAGAAAGTTAAGGATTCAAGAGGGTGGCCGAAACCTGGGCAGGGGTGTCCTTCGTGACGGATGGTCTCTAATGCCTTTATTTTTTCCCAATTGCCTGCCATTTAGAGCTGCAAGGAGAGATGGGAACCGGAGCAGAGCAGGGTGCACTGCCATCCTCAAGCACCCAGAGATTCTCTACCTTGTGCGAGAATACGGCCACAAAGGTAAGGATTCAAGAGTGTGGCAGAGACCTGGGCAGGGGTGGTCCGTGGTGAGTCAGGGTGCATGCCCCATTGGTTTTATTCTCTCTCATACAGCCACAGGCCCCGAAAAGGAGAGGAGCAGACCATGGCACAGTGCCATCCTCAGCCAGAAATCCAGAGCTTCTCTACCTTCTACGAAGACACAGAAAGTTAAGGATTCAAGAGTGTGGCCGAAACCTGGGCAGGGCTAACTATCGTGATCAATGGTCTCTAATGCCTTTATTTTTTCCCAATTGCCTGCCATTTAGAGCTGCAAGGAGAGATGGGAACCGGAGCAGAGCAGGGTGCACTGCCATCCTCAAGCACCCAGAGATTCTCTACCTTGTGCGAGAACACGGCCACAAAGGTAAGGATTCAAGAGTGTGGCAGAGACCTGGGCAGGGGTGGTCCGTGGTGAGTCAGGCTGCATGCCCCATTGGTTTTATCCTCTCTCATACAGGCACAGGCCATGAAAAGAAGAGGAGCAGACGATGTCACAGTTCCATCCTCAGCCAGAAATCCAGAGATTCTCTACCTTCTACGAAGACACAGAAAGTTAAGGATTCAAGAGTGTGGCCGAAACCTGGGCAGGGGTGTCCTTCGTGACGGATGGTCTCTAATGCCTTTATTTTTTCCCAATTGCCTGCCATTTAGAGCTGCAAGGAGAGATGGGAACCGGAGCAGAGCAGGGTGCACTGCCATCCTCAAGCACCCAGAGATTCTCTACCTTGTGCGAGAATACGGCCACAAAGGTAAGGATTCAAGAGTGTGGCAGAGACCTGGGCAGGGGTGGTCCGTGGTGAGTCAGGGTGCATGCCCCATTGGTTTTATTCTCTCTCATACAGCCACAGGCCCCGAAAAGGAGAGGAGCAGACCATGGCACAGTGCCATCCTCAGCCAGAAATCCAGAGATTCTCTACCTTCTACGAAGACACAGAAAGTTAAGGATTCAAGAGGGTGGCCGAAACCTGGGCAGGGGTGTCCTTCGTGAACGGATGGTCTCTAATGCCTTTATTTTTTCCCAATTGCCTGCCATTTAGAGCTGCAAGGAGAGATGGGAACCGGAGCAGAGCAGGGTGCACTGCCATCCTCAAGCACCCAGAGATTCTCTACCTTGTGCGAGAATACGGCCACAAAGGTAAGGATTCAAGAGTGTGGCAGAGACCTGGGCAGGGGTGGTCCGTGGTGAGTCAGGGTGCATGCCCCATTGGTTTTATTCTCTCTCATACAGCCACAGGCCCCGAAAAGGAGAGGAGCAGACCATGGCACAGTGCCATCCTCAGCCAGAAATCCAGAGCTTCTCTACCTTCTACGAAGACACAGAAAGTTAAGGATTCAAGAGTGTGGCCGAAACCTGGGCAGGGCTAACTATCGTGATCAATGGTCTCTAATGCCTTTATTTTTTCCCAATTGCCTGCCATTTAGAGCTGCAAGGAGAGATGGGAACCGGAGCAGAGCAGGGTGCACTGCCATCCTCAAGCACCCAGAGATTCTCTACCTTGTGCGAGAATACGGCCACAAAGGTAAGGATTCAAGAGTGTGGCAGAGACCTGGGCAGGGGTGGTCCGTGGTGAGTCAGGCTGCATGCCCCATTGGTTTTATTCTCTCTCATACAGCCACAGGCCCCGAAAAGGAGAGGAGCAGACCATGGCACAGTGCCATCCTCAGCCAGAAATCCAGAGATTCTCTACCTTCTACGAAGACACAGAAAGTTAAGGATTCAAGAGGGTGGCCGAAACCTGGGCAGGGGTGTCCTTCGTGAACGGATGGTCTCTAATGCCTTTATTTTTTCCCAATTGCCTGCCATTTAGAGCTGCAAGGACAGATGGGAACCGGAGCAGAGCAGGGTGCACTGCCATCCTCAAGCACCCAGAGATTCTCTACCTTTTGCGAGAATACGGCCACAAAGGTAAGGATTCAAGAGTCTGGTAGTGACCTGAGCAGGGGTGGTCCATGGTGAGTCAGGGTGCATGCCCCATTGTTTTTATTCTCTCTTATACAGCCACAGGCCCCGAAAAGGAGAGGAGCAGGCCATGGCACAGTGCCATCCTCAGCCAGAAATCCAGAGCTTCTCTACCTTCTACGAAGACACAGAAAGTTAAGGATTCAAGAGGGTGGCCGAAACCTGGGCAGGCGTGTCCTTCGTGAACGGATGGTCTCTAATGCCTTTATTTTTTCCCAATTGCCTGCCATTTAGAGCTGCAAGGACAGATGGGAACCGGAGCAGAGCAGGGTGCACTGCCATCCTCAAGCACCCAGAGATTCTCTACCTTGTGCGAGAATACGGCCACAAAGGTAAGGATTCAAGAGTCTGGCAGTGACCTGGGCAGGGGTGGTCCGTGGTGAGTCAGGGTGCATGTCCCATTGTTTTTATTCTCTCCTATACAGCCACAGGCCCCGAAAAGGAGAGGAGCAGACCATGGCACAGTGCCATCCTCAGCCAGAAATCCAGAGATTCTCTACCTTCTACGAAGACACAGAAAGTTAAGGATTCAAGAGTGTGGCCGAAACCTGGGCAGGGCTATCTATCGTGATCAATGGTCTCTAATGCCTTTATTATTTCCCAATTGCCTGCCATTTAGAGCTGCAAGGAGAGATGGGAACCGGAGCAGAGCAGGGTGCACTGCCATCCTCAAGCACCCAGAGATTCTCTACCTTGTGCGAGAACACGGCCACAAAGGTAAGGATTCAAGAGTGTGGCAGAGACCTGGGCAGGGGTGGTCCGTGGTGAGTCAGGGTGCATGCCCCATTGGTTTTATTCTCTCTCATACAGCCACAGGCCCCGAAAAGGAGAGGAGCAGACCATGGCACAGTGCCATCCTCAGCCAGAAATCCAGAGCTTCTCTACCTTCTACGAAGACACAGAAAGTTAAGGATTCAAGAGTGTGGCCGAAACCTGGGCAGGGGTGTCCTTCGTGACGGATGGTCTCTAATGCCTTTATTTTTTCTCAATTGCCTGCCATTTAGAGCTGCAAGGAGAGATGGGAACCGGAGCAGAGCAGGGTGCACTGCCATCCTCAAGCACCCAGAGATTCTCTACCTTCTACAAGAACATGGACACAAATGGAAGGATTCAAGAGGGTGGCAGTGACCTGGGCAGGGGTGGTCCGTGGTGAGTCAGGGTGCATGTCCCATTGTTTTTATTCTCTCCTATACAGCCACAGGCCCCGAAAAGGAGAGGAGCAGACCATGGCACAGTGCCATCCTCAGCCAGAAATCCAGAGCTTCTCTACCTTCTACGAAGACACAGAAAGTTAAGGATTCAAGAGGGTGGCCGAAACCTGGGCAGGGGTGTCCTTCGTGAACGGATGGTCTCTAATGCCTTTATTTTTTCCCAATTGCCTGCCATATAGAGCTGCAAGGAGAGATGGGAACCGGAGCAGAGCAGGGTGCACTGCCATCCTCAAGCACCCAGAGATTCTCTACCTTCCATAAGAACACTGGCACCAAGTTAAGGATTCAAGAGTGTGGCAGAGACCTGGGCAGGGGTGGTCCGTGGTGAGTGAGCATGGCTGACCTCCTGTTTGTTATCCTGTCTCTTACAGTTGAAGGCCCAGACCATGACAAACTCCCATCTTGAATCACAGCGATTCTCTACCTTTGAAAAGGACCGAGACACAAGGTTAAAGATTCAAGAGTGTGGCAGAGACCTGGGAGGGGTGGTCCGTGGTGAGTCAGGGTGCATGCCCCATTGGTTTTATTCTCTCTCATACAGCCACAGGCCCCGAAAAGGAGAGGAGCAGACCATGGCACAGTGCCATCCTCAGCCAGAAATCCAGAGATTCTCTACCTTCTACGAAGACACAGAAAGTTAAGGATTCAAGAGGGTGGCCGAAACCTGGGCAGGGGTGTCCTTCGTGACGGATGGTCTCTAATGCCTTTATTTTTTCCCAATTGCCTGCCATTTAGAGCTGCAAGGAGAGATGGGAACCGGAGCAGAGCAGGGTGCACTGCCATCCTCAAGCACCCAGAGATTCTCTACCTTGTGCGAGAATACGGCCACAAAGGTAAGGATTCAAGAGTGTGGCAGAGACCTGGGCAGGGGTGGTCCGTGGTGAGTCAGGGTGCATGCCCCATTGGTTTTATTCTCTCTCATACAGCCACAGGCCCCGAAAAGGAGAGGAGCAGACCATGGCACAGTGCCATCCTCAGCCAGAAATCCAGAGATTCTCTACCTTCTACGAAGACACAGAAAGTTAAGGATTCAAGAGTGTGGCCGAAACCTGGGCAGGGCTATCTATCGTGATCAATGGTCTCTAATGCCTTTATTATTTCCCAATTGCCTGCCATTTAGAGCTGCAAGGAGAGATGGGAACCGGAGCAGAGCAGGGTGCACTGCCATCCTCAAGCACCCAGAGATTCTCTACCTTGTGCGAGAACACGGCCACAAAGGTAAGGATTCAAGATTGTGGCAGAGACCTGGGCAGGGGTGGTCCGTGGTGAGTCAGGGTGCATGCCCCATTGGTTTTATTCTCTCTCATACAGCCACAGGCCCCGAAAAGGAGAGGAGCAGACCATGGCACAGTGCCATCCTCAGCCAGAAATCCAGAGCTTCTCTACCTTCTACGAAGACACAGAAAGTTAAGGATTCAAGAGTGTGGCCGAAACCTGGGCAGGGGTGTCCTTCGTGACGGATGGTCTCTAATGCCTTTATTTTTTCCCAATTGCCTGCCATTTAGAGCTGCAAGGAGAGATGGGAACCGGAGCAGAGCAGGGTGCACTGCCATCCTCAAGCACCCAGAGATTCTCTACCTTGTGCGAGAACACGGCCACAAAGTTAAGGATTCAAGAGTCTGGCAGTGACCTGGGCAGGGGTGGTCCGTGGTGAGTCAGGGTGCATGCCCCATTGGTTTTATTCTCTCTCATACAGCCACAGGCCCCGAAAAGGAGAGGAGCAGACCATGGCACAGTGCCATCCTCAGCCAGAAATCCAGAGCTTCTCTACCTTCTACGAAGACACAGAAAGTTAAGGATTCAAGAGTGTGGCCGAAACCTGGGCAGGGCTATCTATCGTGATCAATGGTCTCTAATGCCTTTATTATTTCCCAATTGCCTGCCATTTAGAGCTGCAAGGAGAGATGGGAACCGGAGCAGAGCAGGGTGCACTGCCATCCTCAAGCACCCAGAGATTCTCTACCTTCTACAAGAACGCGGACACAAAGGCAAGGATTCAAGAGTGTGGCAGAGACCTGGGCAGGGGTGGTCCGTGGTGAGTCAGGGTGCATGCCCCATTGGTTTTATTCTCTCTCATACAGCCACAGGCCCCGAAAAGGAGAGGAGCAGACCATGGCACAGTGCCATCCTCAGCCAGAAATCCAGAGCTTCTCTACCTTCTACGAAGACACAGAAAGTTAAGGATTCAAGAGTGTGGCCGAAACCTGGGCAGGCGTGTCCTTCGTGAACGGATGGTCTCTAATGCCTTTATTTTTTCCCAATTGCCTGCCATTTAGAGCTGCAAGGACAGATGGGAACTGGAGCAGAGCAGGGTGCACTGCCATCCTCAAGCACCCAGAGATTCTCTACCTTCTACAAGAACATGGACGCAAAGTTAGGGACTCAAGAGTGTGGCGGAGACCTGGGCAGGGGTGGTCCGTGGTGAGTCAGGGTGCATGCCCCATTGGTTTTATCCTCTCTCATACAGCCACAGGCCCCGAAAAGGAGAGGAGCAGACCATGGCACAGTGCCATCCTCAGCCAGAAATCCAGAGCTTCTCTCCCTTCTACGAAGACACAGAAAGTTAAGGATTCAAGAGTGTGGCCGAAACCTGGGCAGGCGTGTCCTTCGTGACGGATGGTCTCTAATGCCTTTATTTTTTCCCAATTGCCTGCCATTTAGAGCTGCAAGGAGAGATGGGAACCGGAGCAGAGCAGGGTGCACTGCCATCCTCAAGCACCCAGAGATTCTCTACCTTGTGCGAGAACACGGCCACAAAGTTAAGGATTCAAGAGGGTGGCAGTGACCTGGGCAGGGGTGGTCCGTGGTGAGTCAGGGTGCATGTCCCATTGTTTTTATTCTCTCCTATACAGCCACAGGCCCCGAAAAGGAGAGGAGCAGACCATGGCACAGTGCCATCCTCAGCCAGAAATCCAGAGATTCTCTACCTTCTACGAAGACACAGAAAGTTAAGGATTCAAGAGTGTGGCCGAAACCTGGGCAGGGGTGTCCTTCGTGACGGATGGTCTCTAATGCCTTTATTTTTTCCCAATTGCCTGCCATTTAGAGCTGCAAGGAGAGATGGGAACCGGAGCAGAGCAGGGTGCACTGCCATCCTCAAGCACCCAGAGATTCTCTACCTTGTGCGAGAATACGGCCACAAAGTTAAGGATTCAAGATTGTGGCAGAGACCTGGGCAGGGGTGGTCCGTGGTGAGTCAGGGTGCATGCCCCATTGGTTTTATTCTCTCTCATACAGCCACAGGCCCCGAAAAGGAGAGGAGCAGACCATGGCACAGTGCCATCCTCAGCCAGAAATCCAGAGATTCTCTACCTTCTACGTAGACACAGAAAGTTAAGGATTCAAGAGGGTGGCCGAAACCTGGGCAGGGCTATCTATCGTGATCAATGGTCTCTAATGCCTTTATTATTTCCCAATTGCCTGCCATTTAGAGCTGCAAGGAGAGATGGGAACCGGAGCAGAGCAGGGTGCACTGCCATCCTCAAGCACCCAGAGATTCTCTACCTTGTGCGAAAACACGGCCACAAAGGTAAGGATTCAAGAGTGTGGCAGAGACCTGGGCAGGGGTGGTCCGTGGTGAGTCAGGGTGCATGCCCCATTGGTTTTATCCTCTCTCATACAGGCACAGGCCATGAAAAGAAGAGGAGCAGACGATGTCACAGTTCCATCCTCAGCCAGAAATCCAGAGATTCTCTACCTTCTACGAAGACACAGAAAGTTAAGGATTCAAGAGTGTGGCCGAAACCTGGGCAGGGGTGTCCTTCGTGAACGGATGGTCTCTAATGCCTTTATTTTTTCCCAATTGCCTGCCATTTAGAGCTGCAAGGACAGATGGGAACCGGAGCAGAGCAGGGTGCACTGCCATCCTCAAGCACCCAGAGATTCTCTACCTTGTGCGAGAATACGGCCACAAAGGTAAGGATTCAAGAGTCTGGTAGTGACCTGAGCAGGGGTGGTCCATGGTGAGTCAGGGTGCATGCCCCATTGTTTTTATTCTCTCTTATACAGCCACAGGCCCCGAAAAGGAGAGGAGCAGACCATGGCACAGTGCCATCCTCAGCCAGAAATCCAGAGATTCTCTACCTTCTACGAAGACACAGAAAGTTAAGGATTCAAGAGGGTGGCCGAAACCTGGGCAGGCGTGTCCTTCGTGAACGGATGGTCTCTAATGCCTTTATTTTTTCCCAATTGCCTGCCATTTAGAGCTGCAAGGAGAGATGGGAACCGGAGCAGAGCAGGGTGCACTGCCATCCTCAAGCACCCAGAGATTCTCTACCTTGTGCGAGAATACGGCCACAAAGGTAAGGATTCAAGAGTCTGGCAGTGACCTGGGCAGGGGTGGTCCGTGGTGAGTCAGGGTGCATGCCCCATTGTTTTTATTCTCTCCTATACAGCCACAGGCCCCGAAAAGGAGAGGAGCAGACCATGGCACAGTGCCATCCTCAGCCAGAAATCCAGAGCTTCTCTACCTTCTACGAAGACACAGAAAGTTAAGGATTCAAGAGTGTGGCCGAAACCTGGGCAGGCGTGTCCTTCGTGAACGGATGGTCTCTAATGCCTTTATTTTTTCCCAATTGCCTGCCATTTAGAGCTGCAAGGACAGATGGGAACTGGAGCAGAGCAGGGTGCACTGCCATCCTCAAGCACCCAGAGATTCTCTACCTTCTACAAGAACATGGACGCAAAGTTAGGGACTCAAGAGTGTGGCGGAGACCTGGGCAGGGGTGGTCCGTGGTGAGTCAGGCTGCATGCCCCATTGGTTTTATCCTCTCTCATACAGCCACAGGCCATGAAAAGAAGAGGAGCAGACGATGTCACAGTTCCATCCTCAGCCAGAAATCCAGAGATTCTCTACCTTCTACGAAGACACAGAAAGTTAAGGATTCAAGAGGGTGGCCGAAACCTGGGCAGGGGTGTCCTTCGTGAACGGATGGTCTCTAATGCCTTTATTTTTTCCCAATTGCCTGCCATTTAGAGCTGCAAGGACAGATGGGAACCGGAGCAGAGCAGGGTGCACTGCCATCCTCAAGCACCCAGAGATTCTCTACCTTGTGCGAGAACACGGCCACAAAGGTAAGGATTCAAGAGTGTGGCAGAGACCTGGGCAGGGGTGGTCCGTGGTGAGTCAGGGTGCATGCCCCATTGGTTTTATTCTCTCTCATACAGCCACAGGCCCCGAAAAGGAGAGGAGCAGACCATGGCACAGTGCCATCCTCAGCCAGAAATCCAGAGCTTCTCTCCCTTCTACGAAGACACAGAAAGTTAAGGATTCAAGAGTGTGGCCGAAACCTGGGCAGGCGTGTCCTTCGTGACGGATGGTCTCTAATGCCTTTATTTTTTCCCAATTGCCTGCCATTTAGAGCTGCAAGGACAGATGGGAACCGGAGCAGAGCAGGGTGCACTGCCATCCTCAAGCACCCAGAGATTCTCTACCTTGTGCGAGAACACGGCCACAAAGTTAAGGATTCAAGAGGGTGGCAGTGACCTGGGCAGGGGTGGTCCGTGGTGAGTCAGGGTGCATGCCCCATTGGTTTTATCCTCTCTCATACAGGCACAGGCCATGAAAAGAAGAGGAGCAGACGATGTCACAGTTCCATCCTCAGCCAGAAATCCAGAGATTCTCTACCTTCTACGAAGACACAGAAAGTTAAGGATTCAAGAGGGTGGCCGAAACCTGGGCAGGGGTGTCCTTCGTGAACGGATGGTCTCTAATGCCTTTATTTTTTCCCAATTGCCTGCCATTTAGAGCTGCAAGGACAGATGGGAACCGGAGCAGAGCAGGGTGCACTGCCATCCTCAAGCACCCAGAGATTCTCTACCTTGTGCGAGAATACGGCCACAAAGGTAAGGATTCAAGAGTCTGGTAGTGACCTGAGCAGGGGTGGTCCATGGTGAGTCAGGGTGCATGCCCCATTGTTTTTATTCTCTCTTATACAGCCACAGGCCCTGAAAAGGAGAGGAGCAGACCATGGCACAGTGCCATCCTCAGCCAGAAATCCAGAGATTCTCTACCTTCTACGAAGACACAGAAAGTTAAGGATTCAAGAGTGTGGCCGAAACCTGGGCAGGCGTGTCCTTCGTGAACGGATGGTCTCTAATGCCTTTATTTTTTCCCAATTGCCTGCCATTTAGAGCTGCAAGGACAGATGGGAACCGGAGCAGAGCAGGGTGCACTGCCATCCTCAAGCACCCAGAGATTCTCTACCTTGTGCGAGAATACGGCCACAAAGGTAAGGATTCAAGAGTCTGGCAGTGACCTGGGCAGGGGTGGTCCGTGGTGAGTCAGGGTGCATGCCCCATTGTTTTTATTCTCTCCTATACAGCCACAGGCCCCGAAAAGGAGAGGAGCAGACCATGGCACAGTGCCATCCTCAGCCAGAAATCCAGAGATTCTCTACCTTCTACGAAGACACAGAAAGTTAAGGATTCAAGAGTGTGGCCGAAACCTGGGCAGGGCTATCTATCGTGATCAATGGTCTCTAATGCCTTTATTATTTCCCAATTGCCTGCCATTTAGAGCTGCAAGGAGAGATGGGAACCGGAGCAGAGCAGGGTGCACTGCCATCCTCAAGCACCCAGAGATTCTCTACCTTGTGCGAGAACACGGCCACAAAGGTAAGGATTCAAGAGTGTGGCAGAGACCTGGGCAGGGGTGGTCCGTGGTGAGTCAGGGTGCATGCCCCATTGTTTTTATTCTCTCCTATACAGCCACAGGCCCCGAAAAGGAGAGGAGCAGACCATGGCACAGTGCCATCCTCAGCCAGAAATCCAGAGCTTCTCTACCTTCTACGAAGACACAGAAAGTTAAGGATTCAAGAGTGTGGCCGAAACCTGGGCAGGGGTGTCCTTCGTGACGGATGGTCTCTAATGCCTTTATTTTTTCTCAATTGCCTGCCATTTAGAGCTGCAAGGAGAGATGGGAACCGGAGCAGAGCAGGGTGCACTGCCATCCTCAAGCACCCAGAGATTCTCTACCTTCTACAAGAACGCGGACACAAAGGCAAGGATTCAAGAGTGTGGCAGAGACCTGGGCAGGGGTGGTCCGTGGTGAGTCAGGGTGCATGCCCCATTGGTTTTATTCTCTCTCATACAGCCACAGGCCATGAAAAGAAGAGGAGCAGACGATGTCACAGTTCCATCCTCAGCCAGAAATCCAGAGATTCTCTACCTTCTACGAAGACACAGAAAGTTAAGGATTCAAGAGGGTGGCCGAAACCTGGGCAGGCGTGTCCTTCGTGAACGGATGGTCTCTAATGCCTTTATTTTTTCCCAATTGCCTGCCATTTAGAGCTGCAAGGAGAGATGGGAACCGGAGCAGAGCAGGGTGCACTGCCATCCTCAAGCACCCAGAGATTCTCTACCTTGTGCGAGAATACGGCCACAAAGGTAAGGATTCAAGAGTCTGGTAGTGACCGGGGCAGGGGTGGTCCGTGGTGAGTCAGGCTGCATGCCCCATTGTTTTTATTCTCTCTCATACAGCCACAGGCCCCGAAAAGGAGAGGAGCAGACCATGGCACAGTGCCATCCTCAGCCAGAAATCCAGAGCTTCTCTACCTTCTACGAAGACACAGAAAGTTAAGGATTCAAGAGTGTGGCCGAAACCTGGGCAGGGCTATCTATCGTGATCAATGGTCTCTAATGCCTTTATTATTTCCCAATTGCCTGCCATTTAGAGCTGCAAGGAGAGATGGGAACCGGAGCAGAGCAGGGTGCACTGCCATCCTCAAGCACCCAGAGATTCTCTACCTTGTGCGAGAACACGGCCACAAAGGTAAGGATTCAAGAGTGTGGCAGAGACCTGGGCAGGGGTGGTCCGTGGTGAGTCAGGGTGCATGCCCCATTGGTTTTATTCTCTCTCATACAGCCACAGGCCCCGAAAAGGAGAGGAGCAGACCATGGCACAGTGCCATCCTCAGCCAGAAATCCAGAGCTTCTCTCCCTTCTACGAAGACACAGAAAGTTAAGGATTCAAGAGTGTGGCCGAAACCTGGGCAGGCGTGTCCTTCGTGACGGATGGTCTCTAATGCCTTTATTTTTTCCCAATTGCCTGCCATTTAGAGCTGCAAGGAGAGATGGGAACCGGAGCAGAGCAGGGTGCACTGCCATCCTCAAGCACCCAGAGATTCTCTACCTTGTGCGAGAACACGGCCACAAAGTTAAGGATTCAAGAGGGTGGCAGTGACCTGGGCAGGGGTGGTCCGTGGTGAGTCAGGGTGCATGTCCCATTGGTTTTATTCTCTCCTATACAGCCACAGGCCCCGAAAAGGAGAGGAGCAGACCATGGCACAGTGCCATCCTCAGCCAGAAATCCAGAGATTCTCTACCTTCTACGAAGACACAGAAAGTTAAGGATTCAAGAGTGTGGCCGAAACCTGGGCAGGGGTGTCCTTCGTGACGGATGGTCTCTAATGCCTTTATTTTTTCCCAATTGCCTGCCATTTAGAGCTGCAAGGAGAGATGGGAACCGGAGCAGAGCAGGGTGCACTGCCATCCTCAAGCACCCAGAGATTCTCTACCTTGTGCGAGAATACGGCCACAAAGTTAAGGATTCAAGAGTGTGGCAGAGACCTGGGCAGGGGTGGTCCGTGGTGAGTCAGGGTGCATGCCCCATTGGTTTTATTCTCTCTCATACAGCCACAGGCCCCGAAAAGGAGAGGAGCAGACCATGGCACAGTGCCATCCTCAGCCAGAAATCCAGAGATTCTCTACCTTCTACGAAGACACAGAAAGTTAAGGATTCAAGAGTGTGGCCGAAACCTGGGCAGGGCTATCTATCGTGATCAATGGTCTCTAATGCCTTTATTTTTTCCCAATTGCCTGCCATTTAGAGCTGCAAGGAGAGATGGGAACCAGAGCAGAGCAGGGTGCACTGCCATCCTCAAGCACCCAGAGATTCTCTACCTTGTGCGAGAACACGGCCACAAAGGTAAGGATTCAAGAGTGTGGCAGAGACCTGGGCAGGGGTGGTCCGTGGTGAGTCAGGGTGCATGCCCCATTGGTTTTATCCTCTCTCATACAGGCACAGGCCATGAAAAGAAGAGGAGCAGACGATGTCACAGTTCCATCCTCAGCCAGAAATCCAGAGATTCTCTACCTTCTACGAAGACACAGAAAGTTAAGGATTCAAGAGGGTGGCCGAAACCTGGGCAGGGGTGTCCTTCGTGAACGGATGGTCTCTAATGCCTTTATTTTTTCCCAATTGCCTGCCATTTAGAGCTGCAAGGACAGATGGGAACCGGAGCAGAGCAGGGTGCACTGCCATCCTCAAGCACCCAGAGATTCTCTACCTTGTGCGAGAATACGGCCACAAAGGTAAGGATTCAAGAGTCTGGTAGTGACCTGAGCAGGGGTGGTCCATGGTGAGTCAGGGTGCATGCCCCATTGTTTTTATTCTCTCTTATACAGCCACAGGCCCTGAAAAGGAGAGGAGCAGACCATGGCACAGTGCCATCCTCAGCCAGAAATCCAGAGATTCTCTACCTTCTACGAAGACACAGAAAGTTAAGGATTCAAGAGTGTGGCCGAAACCTGGGCAGGCGTGTCCTTCGTGAACGGATGGTCTCTAATGCCTTTATTTTTTCCCAATTGCCTGCCATTTAGAGCTGCAAGGACAGATGGGAACCGGAGCAGAGCAGGGTGCACTGCCATCCTCAAGCACCCAGAGATTCTCTACCTTGTGCGAGAATACGGCCACAAAGGTAAGGATTCAAGAGTCTGGCAGTGACCTGGGCAGGGGTGGTCCGTGGTGAGTCAGGGTGCATGCCCCATTGTTTTTATTCTCTCCTATACAGCCACAGGCCCCGAAAAGGAGAGGAGCAGACCATGGCACAGTGCCATCCTCAGCCAGAAATCCAGAGATTCTCTACCTTCTACGAAGACACAGAAAGTTAAGGATTCAAGAGTGTGGCCGAAACCTGGGCAGGGCTATCTATCGTGATCAATGGTCTCTAATGCCTTTATTATTTCCCAATTGCCTGCCATATAGAGCTGCAAGGAGAGATGGGAACCGGAGCAGAGCAGGGTGCACTGCCATCCTCAAGCACCCAGAGATTCTCTACCTTGTGCGAGAACACGGCCACAAAGGTAAGGATTCAAGAGTGTGGCAGAGACCTGGGCAGGGGTGGTCCGTGGTGAGTCAGGGTGCATGCCCCATTGTTTTTATTCTCTCCTATACAGCCACAGGCCCCGAAAAGGAGAGGAGCAGACCATGGCACAGTGCCATCCTCAGCCAGAAATCCAGAGCTTCTCTCCCTTCTACGAAGACACAGAAAGTTAAGGATTCAAGAGTGTGGCCGAAACCTGGGCAGGCGTGTCCTTCGTGACGGATGGTCTCTAATGCCTTTATTTTTTCCCAATTGCCTGCCATTTAGAGCTGCAAGGAGAGATGGGAACCAGAGCAGAGCAGGGTGCACTGCCATCCTCAAGCACCCAGAGATTCTCTACCTTGTGCGAGAACACGGCCACAAAGGTAAGGATTCAAGAGTGTGGCAGAGACCTGGGCAGGGGTGGTCCGTGGTGAGTCAGGGTGCATGCCCCATTGGTTTTATCCTCTCTCATACAGGCACAGGCCATGAAAAGAAGAGGAGCAGACGATGTCACAGTTCCATCCTCAGCCAGAAATCCAGAGATTCTCTACCTTCTACGAAGACACAGAAAGTTAAGGATTCAAGAGGGTGGCCGAAACCTGGGCAGGGGTGTCCTTCGTGAACGGATGGTCTCTAATGCCTTTATTTTTTCCCAATTGCCTGCCATTTAGAGCTGCAAGGACAGATGGGAACCGGAGCAGAGCAGGGTGCACTGCCATCCTCAAGCACCCAGAGATTCTCTACCTTGTGCGAGAATACGGCCACAAAGGTAAGGATTCAAGAGTCTGGTAGTGACCTGAGCAGGGGTGGTCCATGGTGAGTCAGGGTGCATGCCCCATTGTTTTTATTCTCTCTTATACAGCCACAGGCCCTGAAAAGGAGAGGAGCAGACCATGGCACAGTGCCATCCTCAGCCAGAAATCCAGAGATTCTCTACCTTCTACGAAGACACAGAAAGTTAAGGATTCAAGAGTGTGGCCGAAACCTGGGCAGGCGTGTCCTTCGTGAACGGATGGTCTCTAATGCCTTTATTTTTTCCCAATTGCCTGCCATTTAGAGCTGCAAGGACAGATGGGAACCGGAGCAGAGCAGGGTGCACTGCCATCCTCAAGCACCCAGAGATTCTCTACCTTGTGCGAGAATACGGCCACAAAGGTAAGGATTCAAGAGTCTGGCAGTGACCTGGGCAGGGGTGGTCCGTGGTGAGTCAGGGTGCATGCCCCATTGTTTTTATTCTCTCCTATACAGCCACAGGCCCCGAAAAGGAGAGGAGCAGACCATGGCACAGTGCCATCCTCAGCCAGAAATCCAGAGATTCTCTACCTTCTACGAAGACACAGAAAGTTAAGGATTCAAGAGTGTGGCCGAAACCTGGGCAGGGCTATCTATCGTGATCAATGGTCTCTAATGCCTTTATTATTTCCCAATTGCCTGCCATATAGAGCTGCAAGGAGAGATGGGAACCGGAGCAGAGCAGGGTGCACTGCCATCCTCAAGCACCCAGAGATTCTCTACCTTGTGCGAGAACACGGCCACAAAGGTAAGGATTCAAGAGTGTGGCAGAGACCTGGGCAGGGGTGGTCCGTGGTGAGTCAGGGTGCATGCCCCATTGTTTTTATTCTCTCCTATACAGCCACAGGCCCCGAAAAGGAGAGGAGCAGACCATGGCACAGTGCCATCCTCAGCCAGAAATCCAGAGCTTCTCTCCCTTCTACGAAGACACAGAAAGTTAAGGATTCAAGAGTGTGGCCGAAACCTGGGCAGGCGTGTCCTTCGTGACGGATGGTCTCTAATGCCTTTATTTTTTCCCAATTGCCTGCCATTTAGAGCTGCAAGGAGAGATGGGAACCGGAGCAGAGCAGGGTGCACTGCCATCCTCAAGCACCCAGAGATTCTCTACCTTGTGCGAGAACACGGCCACAAAGTTAAGGATTCAAGAGGGTGGCAGTGACCTGGGCAGGGGTGGTCCGTGGTGAGTCAGGGTGCATGTCCCATTGTTTTTATTCTCTCCTATACAGCCACAGGCCCCGAAAAGGAGAGGAGCAGACCATGGCACAGTGCCATCCTCAGCCAGAAATCCAGAGATTCTCTACCTTCTACGAAGACACAGAAAGTTAAGGATTCAAGAGTGTGGCCGAAACCTGGGCAGGGGTGTCCTTCGTGACGGATGGTCTCTAATGCCTTTATTTTTTCCCAATTGCCTGCCATTTAGAGCTGCAAGGAGAGATGGGAACCGGAGCAGAGCAGGGTGCACTGCCATCCTCAAGCACCCAGAGATTCTCTACCTTGTGCGAGAATACGGCCACAAAGTTAAGGATTCAAGAGTGTGGCAGAGACCTGGGCAGGGGTGGTCCGTGGTGAGTCAGGGTGCATGCCCCATTGGTTTTATTCTCTCTCATACAGCCACAGGCCCCGAAAAGGAGAGGAGCAGACCATGGCACAGTGCCATCCTCAGCCAGAAATCCAGAGATTCTCTACCTTCTACGAAGACACAGAAAGTTAAGGATTCAAGAGTGTGGCCGAAACCTGGGCAGGGCTATCTATCGTGATCAATGGTCTCTAATGCCTTTATTTTTTCCCAATTGCCTGCCATTTAGAGCTGCAAGGAGAGATGGGAACCAGAGCAGAGCAGGGTGCACTGCCATCCTCAAGCACCCAGAGATTCTCTACCTTGTGCGAGAACACGGCCACAAAGGTAAGGATTCAAGAGTGTGGCAGAGACCTGGGCAGGGGTGGTCCGTGGTGAGTCAGGGTGCATGCCCCATTGGTTTTATCCTCTCTCATACAGGCACAGGCCATGAAAAGAAGAGGAGCAGACGATGTCACAGTTCCATCCTCAGCCAGAAATCCAGAGATTCTCTACCTTCTACGAAGACACAGAAAGTTAAGGATTCAAGAGGGTGGCCGAAACCTGGGCAGGGGTGTCCTTCGTGAACGGATGGTCTCTAATGCCTTTATTTTTTCCCAATTGCCTGCCATTTAGAGCTGCAAGGACAGATGGGAACCGGAGCAGAGCAGGGTGCACTGCCATCCTCAAGCACCCAGAGATTCTCTACCTTGTGCGAGAATACGGCCACAAAGGTAAGGATTCAAGAGTCTGGTAGTGACCTGAGCAGGGGTGGTCCATGGTGAGTCAGGGTGCATGCCCCATTGTTTTTATTCTCTCTTATACAGCCACAGGCCCTGAAAAGGAGAGGAGCAGACCATGGCACAGTGCCATCCTCAGCCAGAAATCCAGAGATTCTCTACCTTCTACGAAGACACAGAAAGTTAAGGATTCAAGAGTGTGGCCGAAACCTGGGCAGGCGTGTCCTTCGTGAACGGATGGTCTCTAATGCCTTTATTTTTTCCCAATTGCCTGCCATTTAGAGCTGCAAGGACAGATGGGAACCGGAGCAGAGCAGGGTGCACTGCCATCCTCAAGCACCCAGAGATTCTCTACCTTGTGCGAGAATACGGCCACAAAGGTAAGGATTCAAGAGTCTGGCAGTGACCTGGGCAGGGGTGGTCCGTGGTGAGTCAGGGTGCATGCCCCATTGTTTTTATTCTCTCCTATACAGCCACAGGCCCCGAAAAGGAGAGGAGCAGACCATGGCACAGTGCCATCCTCAGCCAGAAATCCAGAGATTCTCTACCTTCTACGAAGACACAGAAAGTTAAGGATTCAAGAGTGTGGCCGAAACCTGGGCAGGGCTATCTATCGTGATCAATGGTCTCTAATGCCTTTATTATTTCCCAATTGCCTGCCATTTAGAGCTGCAAGGAGAGATGGGAACCGGAGCAGAGCAGGGTGCACTGCCATCCTCAAGCACCCAGAGATTCTCTACCTTGTGCGAGAACACGGCCACAAAGGTAAGGATTCAAGAGTGTGGCAGAGACCTGGGCAGGGGTGGTCCGTGGTGAGTCAGGGTGCATGCCCCATTGGTTTTATTCTCTCTCATACAGCCACAGGCCCCGAAAAGGAGAGGAGCAGACCATGGCACAGTGCCATCCTCAGCCAGAAATCCAGAGCTTCTCTACCTTCTACGAAGACACAGAAAGTTAAGGATTCAAGAGTGTGGCCGAAACCTGGGCAGGGGTGACCTTCGTGACGGATGGTCTCTAATGCCTTTATTTTTTCTCAATTGCCTGCCATTTAGAGCTGCAAGGAGAGATGGGAACCGGAGCGGAGCAGGGTGCACTGCCATCCTCAAGCACCCAGAGATTCTCTACCTTCTACAAGAACGCGGACACAAAGGCAAGGATTCAAGAGTGTGGCAGAGACCTGGGCAGGGGTGGTCCGTGGTGAGTCAGGGTGCATGCCCCATTGGTTTTATTCTCTCTCATACAGCCACAGGCCATGAAAAGAAGAGGAGCAGACGATGTCACAGTTCCATCCTCAGCCAGAAATCCAGAGATTCTCTACCTTCTACGAAGACACAGAAAGTTAAGGATTCAAGAGGGTGGCCGAAACCTGGGCAGGGGTGGTCCGTGGTGAGTCAGGCTGCATGCCCCATTGTTTTTATTCTCTCTCATACAGCCACAGGCCCCGAAAAGGAGAGGAGCAGACCATGGCACAGTGCCATCCTCAGCCAGAAATCCAGAGATTCTCTACCTTCTACGAAGACACAGAAAGTTAAGGATTCAAGAGTGTGGCCGAAACCTGGGCAGGGCTATCTATCGTGATCAATGGTCTCTAATGCCTTTATTATTTCCCAATTGCCTGCCATTTAGAGCTGCAAGGAGAGATGGGAACCGGAGCAGAGCAGGGTGCACTGCCATCCTCAAGCACCCAGAGATTCTCTACCTTGTGCGAGAACACGGCCACAAAGGTAAGGATTCAAGAGTGTGGCAGAGACCTGGGCAGGGGTGGTCCGTGGTGAGTCAGGGTGCATGCCCCATTGGTTTTATTCTCTCTCATACAGCCACAGGCCCCGAAAAGGAGAGGAGCAGACCATGGCACAGTGCCATCCTCAGCCAGAAATCCAGAGCTTCTCTACCTTCTACGAAGACACAGAAAGTTAAGGATTCAAGAGTGTGGCAGAAACCTGGGCAGGGGTGTCCTTCGTGACGGATGGTCTCTAATGCCTTTATTTTTTCCCAATTGCCTGCCATTTAGAGCTGCAAGGAGAGATGGGAACCGGAGCAGAGCAGGGTGCACTGCCATCCTCAAGCACCCAGAGATTCTCTACCTTGTGCGAGAACACGGCCACAAAGGTAAGGATTCAAGAGTCTGGCAGTGACCTGGGCAGGGGTGGTCCGTGGTGAGTCAGGGTGCATGTCCCATTGTTTTTATTCTCTCCTATACAGCCACAGGCCCCGAAAAGGAGAGGAGCAGACCATGGCACAGTGCCATCCTCAGCCAGAAATCCAGAGATTCTCTACCTTCTACGAAGACACAGAAAGTTAAGGATTCAAGAGTGTGGCCGAAACCTGGGCAGGGGTGTCCTTCGTGACGGATGGTCTCTAATGCCTTTATTTTTTCCCAATTGCCTGCCATTTAGAGCTGCAAGGAGAGATGGGAACCGGAGCAGAGCAGGGTGCACTGCCATCCTCAAGCACCCAGAGATTCTCTACCTTGTGCGAGAATACGGCCACAAAGTTAAGGATTCAAGAGTGTGGCAGAGACCTGGGCAGGGGTGGTCCGTGGTGAGTCAGGGTGCATGCCCCATTGGTTTTATTCTCTCTCATACAGCCACAGGCCCCGAAAAGGAGAGGAGCAGACCATGGCACAGTGCCATCCTCAGCCAGAAATCCAGAGATTCTCTACCTTCTACGAAGACACAGAAAGTTAAGGATTCAAGAGTGTGGCCGAAACCTGGGCAGGGGTGTCCTTCGTGACGGATGGTCTCTAATGCCTTCTTTTTTCCCAATTGCCTGCCATTTAGAGCTGCAAGGAGAGATGGGAACCGGAGCAGAGCAGGGTGCACTGCCATCCTCAAGCACCCAGAGATTCTCTACCTTGTGCGAGAACACGGCCACAAAGGTAAGGATTCAAGAGTGTGGCAGAGACCTGGGCAGGGGTGGTCCGTGGTGAGTCAGGCTGCATGCCCCATTGGTTTTATCCTCTCTCATACAGGCACAGGCCATGAAAAGAAGAGGAGCAGACGATGTCACAGTTCCATCCTCAGCCAGAAATCCAGAGATTCTCTACCTTCTACGAAGACACAGAAAGTTAAGGATTCAAGAGGGTGGCCGAAACCTGGGCAGGGGTGTCCTTCGTGAACGGATGGTCTCTAATGCCTTTATTTTTTCCCAATTGCCTGCCATTTAGAGCTGCAAGGACAGATGGGAACCGGAGCAGAGCAGGGTGCACTGCCATCCTCAAGCACCCAGAGATTCTCTACCTTGTGCGAGAATACGGCCACAAAGGTAAGGATTCAAGAGTCTGGTAGTGACCTGAGCAGGGGTGGTCCATGGTGAGTCAGGGTGCATGCCCCATTGTTTTTATTCTCTCTTATACAGCCACAGGCCCCGAAAAGGAGAGGAGCAGACCATGGCACAGTGCCATCCTCAGCCAGAAATCCAGAGATTCTCTACCTTCTACGAAGACACAGAAAGTTAAGGATTCAAGAGGGTGGCCGAAACCTGGGCAGGCGTGTCCTTCGTGAACGGATGGTCTCTAATGCCTTTATTTTTTCCCAATTGCCTGCCATTTAGAGCTGCAAGGAGAGATGGGAACCGGAGCAGAGCAGGGTGCACTGCCATCCTCAAGCACCCAGAGATTCTCTACCTTGTGCGAGAACACGGCCACAAAGGTAAGGATTCAAGAGTGTGGCAGAGACCTGGGCAGGGGTGGTCCGTGGTGAGTCAGGGTGCATGCCCCATTGGTTTTATTCTCTCTCATACAGCCACAGGCCCCGAAAAGGAGAGGAGCAGACCATGGCACAGTGCCATCCTCAGCCAGAAATCCAGAGCTTCTCTACCTTCTACGAAGACACAGAAAGTTAAGGATTCAAGAGTGTGGCCGAAACCTGGGCAGGGGTGTCCTTCGTGAACGGATGGTCTCTAATGCCTTTATTTTTTCCCAATTGCCTGCCATATAGAGCTGCAAGGAGAGATGGGAACTGGAGCAGAGCAGGGTGCACTGCCATCCTCAAGCACCCAGAGATTCTCTACCTTCCATAAGAACACTGGCACCAAGTTAAGGATTCAAGAGGGTGGCAGAGACCTGGGCAGGGGTGGTCCGTGGTGAGTGAGCATGGCTGACCTCCTGTTTGTTATCCTGTCTCTTACAGTTGAAGGCCCAGACCATGACAAACTCCCATCTTGAATCACAGCGATTCTCTACCTTTGAAAAGGACCGAGACACAAGGTTAAAGATTCAAGAGTGTGGCAGAGACCTGGGAGGGGTGGTCCGTGGTGAGTCAGGGTGCATGCCCCATTGGTTTTATTCTCTCTCATACAGCCACAGGCCCCGAAAAGGAGAGGAGCAGACCATGGCACAGTGCCATCCTCAGCCAGAAATCCAGAGATTCTCTACCTTCTACGAAGACACAGAAAGTTAAGGATTCAAGAGTGTGGCCGAAACCTGGGCAGGGGTGTCCTTCGTGACGGATGGTCTCTAATGCCTTTATTTTTTCCCAATTGCCTGCCATTTAGAGCTGCAAGGAGAGATGGGAACCGGAGCAGAGCAGGGTGCACTGCCATCCTCAAGCACCCAGAGATTCTCTACCTTGTGCGAGAATACGGCCACAAAGGTAAGGATTCAAGAGTGTGGCAGAGACCTGGGCAGGGGTGGTCCGTGGTGAGTCAGGGTGCATGCCCCATTGGTTTTATTCTCTCTCATACAGCCACAGGCCCCGAAAAGGAGAGGAGCAGACCATGGCACAGTGCCATCCTCAGCCAGAAATCCAGAGATTCTCTACCTTCTACGAAGACACAGAAAGTTAAGGATTCAAGAGTGTGGCCGAAACCTGGGCAGGGCTATCTATCGTGATCAATGGTCTCTAATGCCTTTATTATTTCCCAATTGCCTGCCATTTAGAGCTGCAAGGAGAGATGGGAACCGGAGCAGAGCAGGGTGCACTGCCATCCTCAAGCACCCAGAGATTCTCTACCTTGTGCGAGAACACGGCCACAAAGGTAAGGATTCAAGAGTGTGGCAGAGACCTGGGCAGGGGTGGTCCGTGGTGAGTCAGGGTGCATGCCCCATTGGTTTTATTCTCTCTCATACAGCCACAGGCCCCGAAAAGGAGAGGAGCAGACCATGGCACAGTGCCATCCTCAGCCAGAAATCCAGAGCTTCTCTACCTTCTACGAAGACACAGAAAGTTAAGGATTCAAGAGTGTGGCCGAAACCTGGGCAGGGGTGTCCTTCGTGACGGATGGTCTCTAATGCCTTTATTTTTTCCCAATTGCCTGCCATTTAGAGCTGCAAGGAGAGATGGGAACCGGAGCAGAGCAGGGTGCACTGCCATCCTCAAGCACCCAGAGATTCTCTACCTTGTGCGAGAACACGGCCACAAAGTTAAGGATTCAAGAGTGTGGCAGAGACCTGGGCAGGGGTGGTCCGTGGTGAGTCAGGGTGCATGCCCCATTGTTTTTATTCTCTCCTATACAGCCACAGGCCCCGAAAAGGAGAGGAGCAGACCATGGCACAGTGCCATCCTCAGCCAGAAATCCAGAGATTCTCTACCTTCTACGAAGACACAGAAAGTTAAGGATTCAAGAGTGTGGCCGAAACCTGGGCAGGGCTAACTATCGTGATCAATGGTCTCTAATGCCTCTATTTTTTCCCAATTGCCTGCCATATAGAGCTGCAAGGAGAGATGGGAAGCGGAGCAGAGCAGGGTGCACTGCCATCCTCAAGCACCCAGAGATTCTCTACCTTGTGCGAGAACACGGCCACAAAGGTAAGGATTCAAGAGTGTGGCAGAGACCTGGGCAGGGGTGGTCCGTGGTGAGTCAGGCTGCATGCCCCATTGGTTTTATCCTCTCTCATACAGGCACAGGCCATGAAAAGAAGAGGAGCAGACGATGTCACAGTTCCATCCTCAGCCAGAAATCCAGAGATTCTCTACCTTCTACGAAGACACAGAAAGTTAAGGATTCAAGAGTGTGGCCGAAACCTGGGCAGGGGTGTCCTTCGTGACGGATGGTCTCTAATGCCTTTATTTTTTCCCAATTGCCTGCCATTTAGAGCTGCAAGGAGAGATGGGAACCGGAGCAGAGCAGGGTGCACTGCCATCCTCAAGCACCCAGAGATTCTCTACCTTGTGCGAGAATACGGCCACAAAGGTAAGGATTCAAGAGTGTGGCAGAGACCTGGGCAGGGGTGGTCCGTGGTGAGTCAGGGTGCATGCCCCATTGGTTTTATTCTCTCTCATACAGCCACAGGCCCCGAAAAGGAGAGGAGCAGACCATGGCACAGTGCCATCCTCAGCCAGAAATCCAGAGATTCTCTACCTTCTACGAAGACACAGAAAGTTAAGGATTCAAGAGGGTGGCCGAAACCTGGGCAGGGGTGTCCTTCGTGAACGGATGGTCTCTAATGCCTTTATTTTTTCCCAATTGCCTGCCATTTAGAGCTGCAAGGACAGATGGGAACCGGAGCAGAGCAGGGTGCACTGCCATCCTCAAGCACCCAGAGATTCTCTACCTTGTGCGAGAATACGGCCACAAAGGTAAGGATTCAAGAGTCTGGTAGTGACCTGAGCAGGGGTGGTCCATGGTGAGTCAGGGTGCATGCCCCATTGTTTTTATTCTCTCTTATACAGCCACAGGCCCCGAAAAGGAGAGGAGCAGGCCATGGCACAGTGCCATCCTCAGCCAGAAATCCAGAGATTCTCTACCTTCTACGAAGACACAGAAAGTTAAGGATTCAAGAGGGTGGCCGAAACCTGGGCAGGCGTGTCCTTCGTGAACGGATGGTCTCTAATGCCTTTATTTTTTCCCAATTGCCTGCCATTTAGAGCTGCAAGGAGAGATGGGAACCGGAGCAGAGCAGGGTGCACTGCCATCCTCAAGCACCCAGAGATTCTCTACCTTGTGCGAGAACACGGCCACAAAGGTAAGGATTCAAGAGTGTGGCAGAGACCTGGGCAGGGGTGGTCCGTGGTGAGTCAGGGTGCATGCCCCATTGGTTTTATTCTCTCTCATACAGCCACAGGCCCCGAAAAGGAGAGGAGCAGACCATGGCACAGTGCCATCCTCAGCCAGAAATCCAGAGCTTCTCTACCTTCTACGAAGACACAGAAAGTTAAGGATTCAAGAGTGTGGCCGAAACCTGGGCAGGGGTGTCCTTCGTGACGGATGGTCTCTAATGCCTTTATTTTTTCTCAATTGCCTGCCATTTAGAGCTGCAAGGAGAGATGGGAACCGGAGCAGAGCAGGGTGCACTGCCATCCTCAAGCACCCAGAGATTCTCTACCTTCTACAAGAACATGGACACAAATGCAAGGATTCAAGAGTGTGGCAGAGACCTGGGCAGGGGTGGTCCGTGGTGAGTCAGGGTGCATGCCCCATTGGTTTTATTCTCTCTCATACAGCCACAGGCCCCGAAAAGGAGAGGAGCAGACCATGGCACAGTGCCATCCTCAGCCAGAAATCCAGAGATTCTCTACCTTCTACGAAGACACAGAAAGTTAAGGATTCAAGAGGGTGGCCGAAACCTGGGCAGGCGTGTCCTTCGTGAACGGATGGTCTCTAATGCCTTTATTTTTTCCCAATTGCCTGCCATTTAGAGCTGCAAGGAGAGATGGGAACCGGAGCAGAGCAGGGTGCACTGCCATCCTCAAGCACCCAGAGATTCTCTACCTTGTGCGAGAATACGGCCACAAAGGTAAGGATTCAAGAGTCTGGCAGTGACCTGGGCAGGGGTGGTCCGTGGTGAGTCAGGGTGCATGCCCCATTGTTTTTATTCTCTCCTATACAGCCACAGGCCCCGAAAAGGAGAGGAGCAGACCATGGCACAGTGCCATCCTCAGCCAGAAATCCAGAGATTCTCTACCTTCTACGAAGACACAGAAAGTTAAGGATTCAAGAGTGTGGCCGAAACCTGGGCAGGGCTATCTATCGTGATCAATGGTCTCTAATGCCTTTATTATTTCCCAATTGCCTGCCATTTAGAGCTGCAAGGAGAGATGGGAACCGGAGCAGAGCAGGGTGCACTGCCATCCTCAAGCACCCAGAGATTCTCTACCTTGTGCGAGAACACGGCCACAAAGTTAAGGATTCAAGAGTGTGGCAGAGACCTGGGCAGGGGTGGTCCGTGGTGAGTCAGGGTGCATGCCCCATTGTTTTTATTCTCTCCTATACAGCCACAGGCCCCGAAAAGGAGAGGAGCAGACCATGGCACAGTGCCATCCTCAGCCAGAAATCCAGAGATTCTCTACCTTCTACGAAGACACAGAAAGTTAAGGATTCAAGAGTGTGGCCGAAACCTGGGCAGGGCTAACTATCGTGATCAATGGTCTCTAATGCCTCTATTTTTTCCCAATTGCCTGCCATATAGAGCTGCAAGGAGAGATGGGAAGCGGAGCAGAGCAGGGTGCACTGCCATCCTCAAGCACCCAGAGATTCTCTACCTTGTGCGAGAACACGGCCACAAAGGTAAGGATTCAAGAGTGTGGCAGAGACCTGGGCAGGGGTGGTCCGTGGTGAGTCAGGCTGCATGCCCCATTGGTTTTATCCTCTCTCATACAGGCACAGGCCATGAAAAGAAGAGGAGCAGACGATGTCACAGTTCCATCCTCAGCCAGAAATCCAGAGATTCTCTACCTTCTACGAAGACACAGAAAGTTAAGGATTCAAGAGTGTGGCCGAAACCTGGGCAGGGGTGTCCTTCGTGACGGATGGTCTCTAATGCCTTTATTTTTTCCCAATTGCCTGCCATTTAGAGCTGCAAGGAGAGATGGGAACCGGAGCAGAGCAGGGTGCACTGCCATCCTCAAGCACCCAGAGATTCTCTACCTTGTGCGAGAATACGGCCACAAAGGTAAGGATTCAAGAGTGTGGCAGAGACCTGGGCAGGGGTGGTCCGTGGTGAGTCAGGGTGCATGCCCCATTGGTTTTATTCTCTCTCATACAGCCACAGGCCCCGAAAAGGAGAGGAGCAGACCATGGCACAGTGCCATCCTCAGCCAGAAATCCAGAGATTCTCTACCTTCTACGAAGACACAGAAAGTTAAGGATTCAAGAGGGTGGCCGAAACCTGGGCAGGGGTGTCCTTCGTGAACGGATGGTCTCTAATGCCTTTATTTTTTCCCAATTGCCTGCCATTTAGAGCTGCAAGGACAGATGGGAACCGGAGCAGAGCAGGGTGCACTGCCATCCTCAAGCACCCAGAGATTCTCTACCTTGTGCGAGAATACGGCCACAAAGGTAAGGATTCAAGAGTCTGGTAGTGACCTGAGCAGGGGTGGTCCATGGTGAGTCAGGGTGCATGCCCCATTGTTTTTATTCTCTCTTATACAGCCACAGGCCCCGAAAAGGAGAGGAGCAGGCCATGGCACAGTGCCATCCTCAGCCAGAAATCCAGAGATTCTCTACCTTCTACGAAGACACAGAAAGTTAAGGATTCAAGAGGGTGGCCGAAACCTGGGCAGGCGTGTCCTTCGTGAACGGATGGTCTCTAATGCCTTTATTTTTTCCCAATTGCCTGCCATTTAGAGCTGCAAGGAGAGATGGGAAGCGGAGCAGAGCAGGGTGCACTGCCATCCTCAAGCACCCAGAGATTCTCTACCTTGTGCGAGAACACGGCCACAAAGGTAAGGATTCAAGAGTGTGGCAGAGACCTGGGCAGGGGTGGTCCGTGGTGAGTCAGGGTGCATGCCCCATTGGTTTTATTCTCTCTCATACAGCCACAGGCCCCGAAAAGGAGAGGAGCAGACCATGGCACAGTGCCATCCTCAGCCAGAAATCCAGAGCTTCTCTACCTTCTACGAAGACACAGAAAGTTAAGGATTCAAGAGTGTGGCCGAAACCTGGGCAGGGGTGTCCTTCGTGACGGATGGTCTCTAATGCCTTTATTTTTTCTCAATTGCCTGCCATTTAGAGCTGCAAGGAGAGATGGGAACCGGAGCAGAGCAGGGTGCACTGCCATCCTCAAGCACCCAGAGATTCTCTACCTTCTACAAGAACATGGACACAAATGCAAGGATTCAAGAGTGTGGCAGAGACCTGGGCAGGGGTGGTCCGTGGTGAGTCAGGGTGCATGCCCCATTGGTTTTATTCTCTCTCATACAGCCACAGGCCCCGAAAAGGAGAGGAGCAGACCATGGCACAGTGCCATCCTCAGCCAGAAATCCAGAGATTCTCTACCTTCTACGAAGACACAGAAAGTTAAGGATTCAAGAGTGTGGCCGAAACCTGGGCAGGCGTGTCCTTCGTGAACGGATGGTCTCTAATGCCTTTATTTTTTCCCAATTGCCTGCCATTTAGAGCTGCAAGGACAGATGGGAACCGGAGCAGAGCAGGGTGCACTGCCATCCTCAAGCACCCAGAGATTCTCTACCTTGTGCGAGAATACGGCCACAAAGTTAAGGATTCAAGAGTCTGGCAGTGACCTGGGCAGGGGTGGTCCGTGGTGAGTCAGGGTGCATGTCCCATTGTTTTTATTCTCTCCTATACAGCCACAGGCCCCGAAAAGGAGAGGAGCAGACCATGGCACAGTGCCATCCTCAGCCAGAAATCCAGAGATTCTCTACCTTCTACGAAGACACAGAAAGTTAAGGATTCAAGAGTGTGGCCGAAACCTGGGCAGGGCTATCTATCGTGATCAATGGTCTCTAATGCCTTTATTATTTCCCAATTGCCTGCCATTTAGAGCTGCAAGGAGAGATGGGAACCGGAGCAGAGCAGGGTGCACTGCCATCCTCAAGCACCCAGAGATTCTCTACCTTGTGCGAGAACACGGCCACAAAGGTAAGGATTCAAGAGTGTGGCAGAGACCTGGGCAGGGGTGGTCCGTGGTGAGTCAGGGTGCATGCCCCATTGGTTTTATTCTCTCTCATACAGCCACAGGCCCCGAAAAGGAGAGGAGCAGACCATGGCACAGTGCCATCCTCAGCCAGAAATCCAGAGCTTCTCTACCTTCTACGAAGACACAGAAAGTTAAGGATTCAAGAGTGTGGCCGAAACCTGGGCAGGGGTGTCCTTCGTGACGGATGGTCTCTAATGCCTTTATTTTTTCTCAATTGCCTGCCATTTAGAGCTGCAAGGAGAGATGGGAACCGGAGCAGAGCAGGGTGCACTGCCATCCTCAAGCACCCAGAGATTCTCTACCTTCTACAAGAACGCGGACACAAAGGCAAGGATTCAAGAGTGTGGCAGAGACCTGGGCAGGGGTGGTCCGTGGTGAGTCAGGGTGCATGCCCCATTGGTTTTATTCTCTCTCATACAGCCACAGGCCATGAAAAGAAGAGGAGCAGACGATGTCACAGTTCCATCCTCAGCCAGAAATCCAGAGATTCTCTACCTTCTACGAAGACACAGAAAGTTAAGGATTCAAGAGGGTGGCCGAAACCTGGGCAGGGGTGTCCTTCGTGAACGGATGGTCTCTAATGCCTTTATTTTTTCCCAATTGCCTGCCATTTAGAGCTGCAAGGAGAGATGGGAACCGGAGCAGAGCAGGGTGCACTGCCATCCTCAAGCACCCAGAGATTCTCTACCTTGTGCGAGAATACGGCCACAAAGGTAAGGATTCAAGAGTCTGGTAGTGACCTGGGCAGGGGTGGTCCGTGGTGAGTCAGGCTGCATGCCCCATTGTTTTTATTCTCTCTCATACAGCCACAGGCCCCGAAAAGGAGAGGAGCAGACCATGGCACAGTGCCATCCTCAGCCAGAAATCCAGAGATTCTCTACCTTCTACGAAGACACAGAAAGTTAAGGATTCAAGAGTGTGGCCGAAACCTGGGCAGGGCTATCTATCGTGATCAATGGTCTCTAATGCCTTTATTATTTCCCAATTGCCTGCCATTTAGAGCTGCAAGGAGAGATGGGAACCGGAGCAGAGCAGGGTGCACTGCCATCCTCAAGCACCCAGAGATTCTCTACCTTGTGCGAGAACACGGCCACAAAGGTAAGGATTCAAGAGTGTGGCAGAGACCTGGGCAGGGGTGGTCCGTGGTGAGTCAGGGTGCATGCCCCATTGGTTTTATTCTCTCTCATACAGCCACAGGCCCCGAAAAGGAGAGGAGCAGACCATGGCACAGTGCCATCCTCAGCCAGAAATCCAGAGCTTCTCTACCTTCTACGAAGACACAGAAAGTTAAGGATTCAAGAGTGTGGCAGAAACCTGGGCAGGCGTGTCCTTCGTGACGGATGGTCTCTAATGCCTTTATTTTTTCCCAATTGCCTGCCATTTAGAGCTGCAAGGAGAGATGGGAACCGGAGCAGAGCAGGGTGCACTGCCATCCTCAAGCACCCAGAGATTCTCTACCTTGTGCGAGAACACGGCCACAAAGGTAAGGATTCAAGAGTGTGGCAGAGACCTGGGCAGGGGTGGTCCGTGGTGAGTCAGGGTGCATGCCCCATTGGTTTTATTCTCTCTCATACAGCCACAGGCCCCGAAAAGGAGAGGAGCAGACCATGGCACAGTGCCATCCTCAGCCAGAAATCCAGAGCTTCTCTCCCTTCTACGAAGACACAGAAAGTTAAGGATTCAAGAGTGTGGCCGAAACCTGGGCAGGCGTGTCCTTCGTGACGGATGGTCTCTAATGCCTTTATTTTTTCCCAATTGCCTGCCATTTAGAGCTGCAAGGAGAGATGGGAACCGGAGCAGAGCAGGGTGCACTGCCATCCTCAAGCACCCAGAGATTCTCTACCTTGTGCGAGAACACGGCCACAAAGTTAAGGATTCAAGAGGGTGGCAGTGACCTGGGCAGGGGTGGTCCGTGGTGAGTCAGGGTGCATGTCCCATTGTTTTTATTCTCTCCTATACAGCCACAGGCCCCGAAAAGGAGAGGAGCAGACCATGGCACAGTGCCATCCTCAGCCAGAAATCCAGAGATTCTCTACCTTCTACGAAGACACAGAAAGTTAAGGATTCAAGAGTGTGGCCGAAACCTGGGCAGGGCTATCTATCGTGATCAATGGTCTCTAATGCCTTTATTATTTCCCAATTGCCTGCCATTTAGAGCTGCAAGGAGAGATGGGAACCGGAGCAGAGCAGGGTGCACTGCCATCCTCAAGCACCCAGAGATTCTCTACCTTGTGCGAGAACACGGCCACAAAGGTAAGGATTCAAGAGTGTGGCAGAGACCTGGGCAGGGGTGGTCCGTGGTGAGTCAGGGTGCATGCCCCATTGGTTTTATCCTCTCTCATACAGGCACAGGCCATGAAAAGAAGAGGAGCAGACGATGTCACAGTTCCATCCTCAGCCAGAAATCCAGAGATTCTCTACCTTCTACGAAGACACAGAAAGTTAAGGATTCAAGAGGGTGGCCGAAACCTGGGCAGGGGTGTCCTTCGTGAACGGATGGTCTCTAATGCCTTTATTTTTTCCCAATTGCCTGCCATTTAGAGCTGCAAGGACAGATGGGAACCGGAGCAGAGCAGGGTGCACTGCCATCCTCAAGCACCCAGAGATTCTCTACCTTGTGCGAGAATACGGCCACAAAGGTAAGGATTCAAGAGTCTGGTAGTGACCTGAGCAGGGGTGGTCCATGGTGAGTCAGGGTGCATGCCCCATTGTTTTTATTCTCTCTTATACAGCCACAGGCCCTGAAAAGGAGAGGAGCAGACCATGGCACAGTGCCATCCTCAGCCAGAAATCCAGAGATTCTCTACCTTCTACGAAGACACAGAAAGTTAAGGATTCAAGAGTGTGGCCGAAACCTGGGCAGGCGTGTCCTTCGTGAACGGATGGTCTCTAATGCCTTTATTTTTTCCCAATTGCCTGCCATTTAGAGCTGCAAGGACAGATGGGAACCGGAGCAGAGCAGGGTGCACTGCCATCCTCAAGCACCCAGAGATTCTCTACCTTGTGCGAGAATACGGCCACAAAGGTAAGGATTCAAGAGTCTGGCAGTGACCTGGGCAGGGGTGGTCCGTGGTGAGTCAGGGTGCATGCCCCATTGTTTTTATTCTCTCCTATACAGCCACAGGCCCCGAAAAGGAGAGGAGCAGACCATGGCACAGTGCCATCCTCAGCCAGAAATCCAGAGATTCTCTACCTTCTACGAAGACACAGAAAGTTAAGGATTCAAGAGTGTGGCCGAAACCTGGGCAGGGCTATCTATCGTGATCAATGGTCTCTAATGCCTTTATTATTTCCCAATTGCCTGCCATTTAGAGCTGCAAGGAGAGATGGGAACCGGAGCAGAGCAGGGTGCACTGCCATCCTCAAGCACCCAGAGATTCTCTACCTTGTGCGAGAACACGGCCACAAAGGTAAGGATTCAAGAGTGTGGCAGAGACCTGGGCAGGGGTGGTCCGTGGTGAGTCAGGGTGCATGCCCCATTGGTTTTATTCTCTCTCATACAGCCACAGGCCCCGAAAAGGAGAGGAGCAGACCATGGCACAGTGCCATCCTCAGCCAGAAATCCAGAGATTCTCTACCTTCTACGAAGACACAGAAAGTTAAGGATTCAAGAGTGTGGCCGAAACCTGGGCAGGGGTGTCCTTCGTGACGGATGGTCTCTAATGCCTTTATTTTTTCTCAATTGCCTGCCATTTAGAGCTGCAAGGAGAGATGGGAACCGGAGCAGAGCAGGGTGCACTGCCATCCTCAAGCACCCAGAGATTCTCTACCTTCTACAAGAACGCGGACACAAAGGCAAGGATTCAAGAGTGTGGCAGAGACCTGGGCAGGGGTGGTCCGTGGTGAGTCAGGGTGCATGCCCCATTGGTTTTATTCTCTCTCATACAGCCACAGGCCATGAAAAGAAGAGGAGCAGACGATGTCACAGTTCCATCCTCAGCCAGAAATCCAGAGATTCTCTACCTTCTACGAAGACACAGAAAGTTAAGGATTCAAGAGGGTGGCCGAAACCTGGGCAGGGGTGGTCCGTGGTGAGTCAGGCTGCATGCCCCATTGTTTTTATTCTCTCTCATACAGCCACAGGCCCCGAAAAGGAGAGGAGCAGACCATGGCACAGTGCCATCCTCAGCCAGAAATCCAGAGATTCTCTACCTTCTACGAAGACACAGAAAGTTAAGGATTCAAGAGTGTGGCCGAAACCTGGGCAGGGCTATCTATCGTGATCAATGGTCTCTAATGCCTTTATTATTTCCCAATTGCCTGCCATTTAGAGCTGCAAGGAGAGATGGGAACCGGAGCAGAGCAGGGTGCACTGCCATCCTCAAGCACCCAGAGATTCTCTACCTTGTGCGAGAACACGGCCACAAAGGTAAGGATTCAAGAGTGTGGCAGAGACCTGGGCAGGGGTGGTCCGTGGTGAGTCAGGGTGCATGCCCCATTGGTTTTATTCTCTCTCATACAGCCACAGGCCCCGAAAAGGAGAGGAGCAGACCATGGCACAGTGCCATCCTCAGCCAGAAATCCAGAGCTTCTCTACCTTCTACGAAGACACAGAAAGTTAAGGATTCAAGAGTGTGGCAGAAACCTGGGCAGGCGTGTCCTTCGTGACGGATGGTCTCTAATGCCTTTATTTTTTCCCAATTGCCTGCCATTTAGAGCTGCAAGGAGAGATGGGAACCGGAGCAGAGCAGGGTGCACTGCCATCCTCAAGCACCCAGAGATTCTCTACCTTGTGCGAGAACACGGCCACAAAGTTAAGGATTCAAGAGTCTGGCAGTGACCTGGGCAGGGGTGGTCCGTGGTGAGTCAGGGTGCATGTCCCATTGTTTTTATTCTCTCCTATACAGCCACAGGCCCCGAAAAGGAGAGGAGCAGACCATGGCACAGTGCCATCCTCAGCCAGAAATCCAGAGATTCTCTACCTTCTACGAAGACACAGAAAGTTAAGGATTCAAGAGTGTGGCCGAAACCTGGGCAGGGGTGTCCTTCGTGACGGATGGTCTCTAATGCCTTTATTTTTTCCCAATTGCCTGCCATTTAGAGCTGCAAGGAGAGATGGGAACCGGAGCAGAGCAGGGTGCACTGCCATCCTCAAGCACCCAGAGATTCTCTACCTTGTGCGAGAACACGGCCACAAAGTTAAGGATTCAAGAGGGTGGCAGTGACCTGGGCAGGGGTGGTCCGTGGTGAGTCAGGGTGCATGTCCCATTGTTTTTATTCTCTCCTATACAGCCACAGGCCCCGAAAAGGAGAGGAGCAGACCATGGCACAGTGCCATCCTCAGCCAGAAATCCAGAGATTCTCTACCTTCTACGAAGACACAGAAAGTTAAGGATTCAAGAGTGTGGCCGAAACCTGGGCAGGGCTATCTATCGTGATCAATGGTCTCTAATGCCTTTATTATTTCCCAATTGCCTGCCATTTAGAGCTGCAAGGAGAGATGGGAACCGGAGCAGAGCAGGGTGCACTGCCATCCTCAAGCACCCAGAGATTCTCTACCTTGTGCGAGAACACGGCCACAAAGGTAAGGATTCAAGAGTGTGGCAGAGACCTGGGCAGGGGTGGTCCGTGGTGAGTCAGGGTGCATGCCCCATTGGTTTTATCCTCTCTCATACAGGCACAGGCCATGAAAAGAAGAGGAGCAGACGATGTCACAGTTCCATCCTCAGCCAGAAATCCAGAGATTCTCTACCTTCTACGAAGACACAGAAAGTTAAGGATTCAAGAGGGTGGCCGAAACCTGGGCAGGGGTGTCCTTCGTGAACGGATGGTCTCTAATGCCTTTATTTTTTCCCAATTGCCTGCCATTTAGAGCTGCAAGGACAGATGGGAACCGGAGCAGAGCAGGGTGCACTGCCATCCTCAAGCACCCAGAGATTCTCTACCTTGTGCGAGAATACGGCCACAAAGGTAAGGATTCAAGAGTCTGGTAGTGACCTGAGCAGGGGTGGTCCATGGTGAGTCAGGGTGCATGCCCCATTGTTTTTATTCTCTCTTATACAGCCACAGGCCCTGAAAAGGAGAGGAGCAGACCATGGCACAGTGCCATCCTCAGCCAGAAATCCAGAGATTCTCTACCTTCTACGAAGACACAGAAAGTTAAGGATTCAAGAGTGTGGCCGAAACCTGGGCAGGCGTGTCCTTCGTGAACGGATGGTCTCTAATGCCTTTATTTTTTCCCAATTGCCTGCCATTTAGAGCTGCAAGGACAGATGGGAACCGGAGCAGAGCAGGGTGCACTGCCATCCTCAAGCACCCAGAGATTCTCTACCTTGTGCGAGAATACGGCCACAAAGGTAAGGATTCAAGAGTCTGGCAGTGACCTGGGCAGGGGTGGTCCGTGGTGAGTCAGGGTGCATGCCCCATTGTTTTTATTCTCTCCTATACAGCCACAGGCCCCGAAAAGGAGAGGAGCAGACCATGGCACAGTGCCATCCTCAGCCAGAAATCCAGAGATTCTCTACCTTCTACGAAGACACAGAAAGTTAAGGATTCAAGAGTGTGGCCGAAACCTGGGCAGGGCTATCTATCGTGATCAATGGTCTCTAATGCCTTTATTATTTCCCAATTGCCTGCCATTTAGAGCTGCAAGGAGAGATGGGAACCGGAGCAGAGCAGGGTGCACTGCCATCCTCAAGCACCCAGAGATTCTCTACCTTGTGCGAGAACACGGCCACAAAGGTAAGGATTCAAGAGTGTGGCAGAGACCTGGGCAGGGGTGGTCCGTGGTGAGTCAGGGTGCATGCCCCATTGGTTTTATTCTCTCTCATACAGCCACAGGCCCCGAAAAGGAGAGGAGCAGACCATGGCACAGTGCCATCCTCAGCCAGAAATCCAGAGATTCTCTACCTTCTACGAAGACACAGAAAGTTAAGGATTCAAGAGTGTGGCCGAAACCTGGGCAGGGGTGTCCTTCGTGACGGATGGTCTCTAATGCCTTTATTTTTTCTCAATTGCCTGCCATTTAGAGCTGCAAGGAGAGATGGGAACCGGAGCAGAGCAGGGTGCACTGCCATCCTCAAGCACCCAGAGATTCTCTACCTTCTACAAGAACGCGGACACAAAGGCAAGGATTCAAGAGTGTGGCAGAGACCTGGGCAGGGGTGGTCCGTGGTGAGTCAGGGTGCATGCCCCATTGGTTTTATTCTCTCTCATACAGCCACAGGCCATGAAAAGAAGAGGAGCAGACGATGTCACAGTTCCATCCTCAGCCAGAAATCCAGAGATTCTCTACCTTCTACGAAGACACAGAAAGTTAAGGATTCAAGAGGGTGGCCGAAACCTGGGCAGGGGTGGTCCGTGGTGAGTCAGGCTGCATGCCCCATTGTTTTTATTCTCTCTCATACAGCCACAGGCCCCGAAAAGGAGAGGAGCAGACCATGGCACAGTGCCATCCTCAGCCAGAAATCCAGAGATTCTCTACCTTCTACGAAGACACAGAAAGTTAAGGATTCAAGAGTGTGGCCGAAACCTGGGCAGGGCTATCTATCGTGATCAATGGTCTCTAATGCCTTTATTATTTCCCAATTGCCTGCCATTTAGAGCTGCAAGGAGAGATGGGAACCGGAGCAGAGCAGGGTGCACTGCCATCCTCAAGCACCCAGAGATTCTCTACCTTGTGCGAGAACACGGCCACAAAGGTAAGGATTCAAGAGTGTGGCAGAGACCTGGGCAGGGGTGGTCCGTGGTGAGTCAGGGTGCATGCCCCATTGGTTTTATTCTCTCTCATACAGCCACAGGCCCCGAAAAGGAGAGGAGCAGACCATGGCACAGTGCCATCCTCAGCCAGAAATCCAGAGCTTCTCTACCTTCTACGAAGACACAGAAAGTTAAGGATTCAAGAGTGTGGCAGAAACCTGGGCAGGCGTGTCCTTCGTGACGGATGGTCTCTAATGCCTTTATTTTTTCCCAATTGCCTGCCATTTAGAGCTGCAAGGAGAGATGGGAACCGGAGCAGAGCAGGGTGCACTGCCATCCTCAAGCACCCAGAGATTCTCTACCTTGTGCGAGAACACGGCCACAAAGTTAAGGATTCAAGAGTCTGGCAGTGACCTGGGCAGGGGTGGTCCGTGGTGAGTCAGGGTGCATGTCCCATTGTTTTTATTCTCTCCTATACAGCCACAGGCCCCGAAAAGGAGAGGAGCAGACCATGGCACAGTGCCATCCTCAGCCAGAAATCCAGAGATTCTCTACCTTCTACGAAGACACAGAAAGTTAAGGATTCAAGAGTGTGGCCGAAACCTGGGCAGGGGTGTCCTTCGTGACGGATGGTCTCTAATGCCTTTATTTTTTCCCAATTGCCTGCCATTTAGAGCTGCAAGGAGAGATGGGAACCGGAGCAGAGCAGGGTGCACTGCCATCCTCAAGCACCCAGAGATTCTCTACCTTGTGCGAGAATACGGCCACAAAGTTAAGGATTCAAGAGTGTGGCAGAGACCTGGGCAGGGGTGGTCCGTGGTGAGTCAGGGTGCATGCCCCATTGGTTTTATTCTCTCTCATACAGCCACAGGCCCCGAAAAGGAGAGGAGCAGACCATGGCACAGTGCCATCCTCAGCCAGAAATCCAGAGATTCTCTACCTTCTACGAAGACACAGAAAGTTAAGGATTCAAGAGTGTGGCCGAAACCTGGGCAGGGCTATCTATCGTGATCAATGGTCTCTAATGCCTTTATTATTTCCCAATTGCCTGCCATTTAGAGCTGCAAGGAGAGATGGGAACCGGAGCAGAGCAGGGTGCACTGCCATCCTCAAGCACCCAGAGATTCTCTACCTTGTGCGAGAACACGGCCACAAAGGTAAGGATTCAAGAGTGTGGCAGAGACCTGGGCAGGGGTGGTCCGTGGTGAGTCAGGCTGCATGCCCCATTGGTTTTATCCTCTCTCATACAGGCACAGGCCATGAAAAGAAGAGGAGCAGACGATGTCACAGTTCCATCCTCAGCCAGAAATCCAGAGATTCTCTACCTTCTACGAAGACACAGAAAGTTAAGGATTCAAGAGGGTGGCCGAAACCTGGGCAGGGGTGTCCTTCGTGAACGGATGGTCTCTAATGCCTTTATTTTTTCCCAATTGCCTGCCATTTAGAGCTGCAAGGACAGATGGGAACCGGAGCAGAGCAGGGTGCACTGCCATCCTCAAGCACCCAGAGATTCTCTACCTTGTGCGAGAATACGGCCACAAAGGTAAGGATTCAAGAGTCTGGTAGTGACCTGAGCAGGGGTGGTCCATGGTGAGTCAGGGTGCATGCCCCATTGTTTTTATTCTCTCTTATACAGCCACAGGCCCCGAAAAGGAGAGGAGCAGACCATGGCACAGTGCCATCCTCAGCCAGAAATCCAGAGATTCTCTACCTTCTACGAAGACACAGAAAGTTAAGGATTCAAGAGGGTGGCCGAAACCTGGGCAGGCGTGTCCTTCGTGAACGGATGGTCTCTAATGCCTTTATTTTTTCCCAATTGCCTGCCATTTAGAGCTGCAAGGACAGATGGGAACCGGAGCAGAGCAGGGTGCACTGCCATCCTCAAGCACCCAGAGATTCTCTACCTTGTGCGAGAATACGGCCACAAAGGTAAGGATTCAAGAGTCTGGCAGTGACCTGGGCAGGGGTGGTCCGTGGTGAGTCAGGGTGCATGCCCCATTGTTTTTATTCTCTCCTATACAGCCACAGGCCCCGAAAAGGAGAGGAGCAGACCATGGCACAGTGCCATCCTCAGCCAGAAATCCAGAGCTTCTCTACCTTCTACGAAGACACAGAAAGTTAAGGATTCAAGAGTGTGGCCGAAACCTGGGCAGGGCTATCTATCGTGATCAATGGTCTCTAATGCCTTTATTATTTCCCAATTGCCTGCCATTTAGAGCTGCAAGGACAGATGGGAACCGGAGCAGAGCAGGGTGCACTGCCATCCTCAAGCACCCAGAGATTCTCTACCTTGTGCGAGAACACGGCCACAAAGGTAAGGATTCAAGAGTGTGGCAGAGACCTGGGCAGGGGTGGTCCGTGGTGAGTCAGGGTGCATGCCCCATTGGTTTTATTCTCTCTCATACAGCCACAGGCCCCGAAAAGGAGAGGAGCAGACCATGGCACAGTGCCATCCTCAGCCAGAAATCCAGAGCTTCTCTACCTTCTACGAAGACACAGAAAGTTAAGGATTCAAGAGTGTGGCCGAAACCTGGGCAGGGGTGTCCTTCGTGAACGGATGGTCTCTAATGCCTTTATTTTTTCCCAATTGCCTGCCATATAGAGCTGCAAGGAGAGATGGGAACTGGAGCAGAGCAGGGTGCACTGCCATCCTCAAGCACCCAGAGATTCTCTACCTTCCATAAGAACACTGGCACCAAGTTAAGGATTCAAGAGGGTGGCAGAGACCTGGGCAGGGGTGGTCCGTGGTGAGTGAGCATGGCTGACCTCCTGTTTGTTATCCTGTCTCTTACAGTTGAAGGCCCAGACCATGACAAACTCCCATCTTGAATCACAGCGATTCTCTACCTTTGAAAAGGACCGAGACACAAGGTTAAAGATTCAAGAGTGTGGCAGAGACCTGGGAGGGGTGGTCCGTGGTGAGTCAGGGTGCATGCCCCATTGGTTTTATTCTCTCTCATACAGCCACAGGCCCCGAAAAGGAGAGGAGCAGACCATGGCACAGTGCCATCCTCAGCCAGAAATCCAGAGATTCTCTACCTTCTACGAAGACACAGAAAGTTAAGGATTCAAGAGTGTGGCCGAAACCTGGGCAGGGGTGTCCTTCGTGACGGATGGTCTCTAATGCCTTTATTTTTTCCCAATTGCCTGCCATTTAGAGCTGCAAGGAGAGATGGGAACCGGAGCAGAGCAGGGTGCACTGCCATCCTCAAGCACCCAGAGATTCTCTACCTTGTGCGAGAATACGGCCACAAAGGTAAGGATTCAAGAGTGTGGCAGAGACCTGGGCAGGGGTGGTCCGTGGTGAGTCAGGGTGCATGCCCCATTGGTTTTATTCTCTCTCATACAGCCACAGGCCCCGAAAAGGAGAGGAGCAGACCATGGCACAGTGCCATCCTCAGCCAGAAATCCAGAGATTCTCTACCTTCTACGAAGACACAGAAAGTTAAGGATTCAAGAGTGTGGCCGAAACCTGGGCAGGGCTATCTATCGTGATCAATGGTCTCTAATGCCTTTATTATTTCCCAATTGCCTGCCATTTAGAGCTGCAAGGAGAGATGGGAACCGGAGCAGAGCAGGGTGCACTGCCATCCTCAAGCACCCAGAGATTCTCTACCTTGTGCGAGAACACGGCCACAAAGGTAAGGATTCAAGAGTGTGGCAGAGACCTGGGCAGGGGTGGTCCGTGGTGAGTCAGGGTGCATGCCCCATTGGTTTTATTCTCTCTCATACAGCCACAGGCCCCGAAAAGGAGAGGAGCAGACCATGGCACAGTGCCATCCTCAGCCAGAAATCCAGAGCTTCTCTACCTTCTACGAAGACACAGAAAGTTAAGGATTCAAGAGTGTGGCCGAAACCTGGGCAGGGGTGTCCTTCGTGACGGATGGTCTCTAATGCCTTTATTTTTTCCCAATTGCCTGCCATTTAGAGCTGCAAGGAGAGATGGGAACCGGAGCAGAGCAGGGTGCACTGCCATCCTCAAGCACCCAGAGATTCTCTACCTTGTGTGAGAACACGGCCACAAAGTTAAGGATTCAAGAGTGTGGCAGAGACCTGGGCAGGGGTGGTCCGTGGTGAGTCAGGGTGCATGCCCCATTGGTTTTATTCTCTCTCATACAGCCACAGGCCCCGAAAAGGAGAGGAGCAGACCATGGCACAGTGCCATCCTCAGCCAGAAATCCAGAGATTCTCTACCTTCTACGAAGACACAGAAAGTTAAGGATTCAAGAGTGTGGCCGAAACCTGGGCAGGGCTAACTATCGTGATCAATGGTCTCTAATGCCTCTATTTTTTCCCAATTGCCTGCCATATAGAGCTGCAAGGAGAGATGGGAAGCGGAGCAGAGCAGGGTGCACTGCCATCCTCAAGCACCCAGAGATTCTCTACCTTGTGCGAGAACACGGCCACAAAGGTAAGGATTCAAGAGTGTGGCAGAGACCTGGGCAGGGGTGGTCCGTGGTGAGTCAGGCTGCATGCCCCATTGGTTTTATCCTCTCTCATACAGGCACAGGCCATGAAAAGAAGAGGAGCAGACGATGTCACAGTTCCATCCTCAGCCAGAAATCCAGAGATTCTCTACCTTCTACGAAGACACAGAAAGTTAAGGATTCAAGAGTGTGGCCGAAACCTGGGCAGGGGTGTCCTTCGTGACGGATGGTCTCTAATGCCTTTATTTTTTCCCAATTGCCTGCCATTTAGAGCTGCAAGGAGAGATGGGAACCGGAGCAGAGCAGGGTGCACTGCCATCCTCAAGCACCCAGAGATTCTCTACCTTGTGCGAGAATACGGCCACAAAGGTAAGGATTCAAGAGTCTGGTAGTGACCTGAGCAGGGGTGGTCCATGGTGAGTCAGGGTGCATGCCCCATTGTTTTTATTCTCTCTTATACAGCCACAGGCCCCGAAAAGGAGAGGAGCAGGCCATGGCACAGTGCCATCCTCAGCCAGAAATCCAGAGATTCTCTACCTTCTACGAAGACACAGAAAGTTAAGGATTCAAGAGGGTGGCCGAAACCTGGGCAGGCGTGTCCTTCGTGAACGGATGGTCTCTAATGCCTTTATTTTTTCCCAATTGCCTGCCATTTAGAGCTGCAAGGAGAGATGGGAACCGGAGCAGAGCAGGGTGCACTGCCATCCTCAAGCACCCAGAGATTCTCTACCTTGTGCGAGAACACGGCCACAAAGGTAAGGATTCAAGAGTGTGGCAGAGACCTGGGCAGGGGTGGTCCGTGGTGAGTCAGGGTGCATGCCCCATTGGTTTTATTCTCTCTCATACAGCCACAGGCCCCGAAAAGGAGAGGAGCAGACCATGGCACAGTGCCATCCTCAGCCAGAAATCCAGAGCTTCTCTACCTTCTACGAAGACACAGAAAGTTAAGGATTCAAGAGTGTGGCCGAAACCTGGGCAGGGGTGTCCTTCGTGACGGATGGTCTCTAATGCCTTTATTTTTTCTCAATTGCCTGCCATTTAGAGCTGCAAGGAGAGATGGGAACCGGAGCAGAGCAGGGTGCACTGCCATCCTCAAGCACCCAGAGATTCTCTACCTTCTACAAGAACATGGACACAAATGCAAGGATTCAAGAGTGTGGCAGAGACCTGGGCAGGGGTGGTCCGTGGTGAGTCAGGGTGCATGCCCCATTGGTTTTATTCTCTCTCATACAGCCACAGGCCCCGAAAAGGAGAGGAGCAGACCATGGCACAGTGCCATCCTCAGCCAGAAATCCAGAGATTCTCTACCTTCTACGAAGACACAGAAAGTTAAGGATTCAAGAGGGTGGCCGAAACCTGGGCAGGGGTGTCCTTCGTGAACGGATGGTCTCTAATGCCTTTATTTTTTCCCAATTGCCTGCCATTTAGAGCTGCAAGGACAGATGGGAACCGGAGCAGAGCAGGGTGCACTGCCATCCTCAAGCACCCAGAGATTCTCTACCTTCCATAAGAACACTGGCACCAAGTTAAGGATTCAAGAGGGTGGCAGAGACCTGGGCAGGGGTGGTCCGTGGTGAGTGAGCATGGCTGACCTCCTGTTTGTTATCCTGTCTCTTACAGTTACAGGCCCAGACCATGACAAACTCCCATCTTGAATCACAGCGATTCTCTACCTTTGAAAAGGACCGAGACACAAGGTTAAAGATTCAAGAGTGTGGCAGAGACCTGGGAGGGGTGGTCCGTGGTGAGTCAGGGTGCATGCCCCATTGGTTTTATTCTCTCTCATACAGCCACAGGCCCCGAAAAGGAGAGGAGCAGACCATGGCACAGTGCCATCCTCAGCCAGAAATCCAGAGATTCTCTCCCTTCTACGAAGACACAGAAAGTTAAGGATTCAAGAGTGTGGCCGAAACCTGGGCAGGGGTGTCCTTCGTGACGGATGGTCTCTAATGCCTTTATTTTTTCCCAATTGCCTGCCATTTAGAGCTGCAAGGAGAGATGGGAACCGGAGCAGAGCAGGGTGCACTGCCATCCTCAAGCACCCAGAGATTCTCTACCTTGTGCGAGAATACGGCCACAAAGGTAAGGATTCAAGAGTGTGGCAGAGACCTGGGCAGGGGTGGTCCGTGGTGAGTCAGGGTGCATGCCCCATTGGTTTTATTCTCTCTCATACAGCCACAGGCCCCGAAAAGGAGAGGAGCAGACCATGGCACAGTGCCATCCTCAGCCAGAAATCCAGAGATTCTCTACCTTCTACGAAGACACAGAAAGTTAAGGATTCAAGAGTGTGGCCGAAACCTGGGCAGGGGTGTCCTTCGTGACGGATGGTCTCTAATGCCTTTATTTTTTCCCAATTGCCTGCCATTTAGAGCTGCAAGGAGAGATGGGAACCGGAGCAGAGCAGGGTGCACTGCCATCCTCAAGCACCCAGAGATTCTCTACCTTGTGCGAGAATACGGCCACAAAGGTAAGGATTCAAGAGTGTGGCAGAGACCTGGGCAGGGGTGGTCCGTGGTGAGTCAGGGTGCATGCCCCATTGGTTTTATTCTCTCTCATACAGCCACAGGCCCCGAAAAGGAGAGGAGCAGACCATGGCACAGTGCCATCCTCAGCCAGAAATCCAGAGATTCTCTACCTTCTACGAAGACACAGAAAGTTAAGGATTCAAGAGGGTGGCCGAAACCTGGGCAGGGGTGTCCTTCGTGAACGGATGGTCTCTAATGCCTTTATTTTTTCCCAATTGCCTGCCATTTAGAGCTGCAAGGACAGATGGGAACCGGAGCAGAGCAGGGTGCACTGCCATCCTCAAGCACCCAGAGATTCTCTACCTTGTGCGAGAATACGGCCACAAAGGTAAGGATTCAAGAGTGTGGCAGAGACCTGGGCAGGGGTGGTCCGTGGTGAGTCAGGGTGCATGCCCCATTGGTTTTATTCTCTCTCATACAGCCACAGGCCCCGAAAAGGAGAGGAGCAGACCATGGCACAGTGCCATCCTCAGCCAGAAATCCAGAGATTCTCTACCTTCTACGAAGACACAGAAAGTTAAGGATTCAAGAGGGTGGCCGAAACCTGGGCAGGGGTGTCCTTCGTGAACGGATGGTCTCTAATGCCTTTATTTTTTCCCAATTGCCTGCCATTTAGAGCTGCAAGGAGAGATGGGAACCGGAGCAGAGCAGGGTGCACTGCCATCCTCAAGCACCCAGAGATTCTCTACCTTGTGCGAGAATACGGCCACAAAGGTAAGGATTCAAGAGTCTGGTAGTGACCTGAGCAGGGGTGGTCCATGGTGAGTCAGGGTGCATGCCCCATTGTTTTTATTCTCTCTTATACAGCCACAGGCCCCGAAAAGGAGAGGAGCAGGCCATGGCACAGTGCCATCCTCAGCCAGAAATCCAGAGATTCTCTACCTTCTACGAAGACACAGAAAGTTAAGGATTCAAGAGTGTGGCCGAAACCTGGGCAGGGGTGTCCTTCGTGACGGATGGTCTCTAATGCCTTTATTTTTTCCCAATTGCCTGCCATTTAGAGCTGCAAGGAGAGATGGGAACCGGAGCAGAGCAGGGTGCACTGCCATCCTCAAGCACCCAGAGATTCTCTACCTTGTGCGAGAACACGGCCACAAAGTTAAGGATTCAAGAGTCTGGCAGTGACCTGGGCAGGGGTGGTCCGTGGTGAGTCAGGGTGCATGCCCCATTGGTTTTATTCTCTCTCATACAGCCACAGGCCCCGAAAAGGAGAGGAGCAGACCATGGCACAGTGCCATCCTCAGCCAGAAATCCAGAGCTTCTCTACCTTCTACGAAGACACAGAAAGTTAAGGATTCAAGAGTGTGGCCGAAACCTGGGCAGGGCTATCTATCGTGATCAATGGTCTCTAATGCCTTTATTATTTCCCAATTGCCTGCCATTTAGAGCTGCAAGGAGAGATGGGAACCGGAGCAGAGCAGGGTGCACTGCCATCCTCAAGCACCCAGAGATTCTCTACCTTCTACAAGAACGCGGACACAAAGGCAAGGATTCAAGAGTGTGGCAGAGACCTGGGCAGGGGTGGTCCGTGGTGAGTCAGGGTGCATGCCCCATTGGTTTTATTCTCTCTCATACAGCCACAGGCCCCGAAAAGGAGAGGAGCAGACCATGGCACAGTGCCATCCTCAGCCAGAAATCCAGAGCTTCTCTACCTTCTACGAAGACACAGAAAGTTAAGGATTCAAGAGTGTGGCCGAAACCTGGGCAGGGCTATCTATCGTGATCAATGGTCTCTAATGCCTTTATTATTTCCCAATTGCCTGCCATTTAGAGCTGCAAGGAGAGATGGGAACCGGAGCAGAGCAGGGTGCACTGCCATCCTCAAGCACCCAGAGATTCTCTACCTTCTACAAGAACGCGGACACAAAGGCAAGGATTCAAGAGTGTGGCAGAGACCTGGGCAGGGGTGGTCCGTGGTGAGTCAGGGTGCATGCCCCATTGGTTTTATTCTCTCTCATACAGCCACAGGCCCCGAAAAGGAGAGGAGCAGACCATGGCACAGTGCCATCCTCAGCCAGAAATCCAGAGATTCTCTACCTTCTACGAAGACACAGAAAGTTAAGGATTCAAGAGGGTGGCCGAAACCTGGGCAGGCGTGTCCTTCGTGAACGGATGGTCTCTAATGCCTTTATTTTTTCCCAATTGCCTGCCATTTAGAGCTGCAAGGACAGATGGGAACTGGAGCAGAGCAGGGTGCACTGCCATCCTCAAGCACCCAGAGATTCTCTACCTTCTACAAGAACGCGGACACAAAGGCAAGGATTCAAGAGTGTGGCAGAGACCTGGGCAGGGGTGGTCCGTGGTGAGTCAGGCTGCATGCCCCATTGGTTTTATCCTCTCTCATACAGCCACAGGCCATGAAAAGAAGAGGAGCAGACGATGTCACAGTTCCATCCTCAGCCAGAAATCCAGAGATTCTCTACCTTCTACAAAGACACAGAAAGTTAAGGATTCAAGAGGGTGGCCGAAACCTGGGCAGGGGTGTCCTTCGTGAACGGATGGTCTCTAATGCCTTTATTTTTTCCCAATTGCCTGCCATTTAGAGCTGCAAGGAGAGATGGGAACCGGAGCAGAGCAGGGTGCACTGCCATCCTCAAGCACCCAGAGATTCTCTACCTTGTGCGAGAACACGGCCACAAAGGTAAGGATTCAAGAGTGTGGCAGAGACCTGGGCAGGGGTGGTCCGTGGTGAGTCAGGGTGCATGCCCCATTGTTTTTATTCTCTCTCATACAGCCACAGGCCCCGAAAAGGAGAGGAGCAGACCATGGCACAGTGCCATCCTCAGCCAGAAATCCAGAGCTTCTCTCCCTTCTACGAAGACACAGAAAGTTAAGGATTCAAGAGTGTGGCCGAAACCTGGGCAGGCGTGTCCTTCGTGACGGATGGTCTCTAATGCCTTTATTTTTTCCCAATTGCCTGCCATTTAGAGCTGCAAGGAGAGATGGGAACCGGAGCAGAGCAGGGTGCACTGCCATCCTCAAGCACCCAGAGATTCTCTACCTTGTGCGAGAATACGGCCACAAAGTTAAGGATTCAAGAGTGTGGCAGAGACCTGGGCAGGGGTGGTCCGTGGTGAGTCAGGGTGCATGCCCCATTGGTTTTATTCTCTCTCATACAGCCACAGGCCCCGAAAAGGAGAGGAGCAGACCATGGCACAGTGCCATCCTCAGCCAGAAATCCAGAGATTCTCTACCTTCTACGAAGACACAGAAAGTTAAGGATTCAAGAGTGTGGCCAAAACCTGGGCAGGGCTATCTATCGTGATCAATGGTCTCTAATGCCTTTATTATTTCCCAATTGCCTGCCATTTAGAGCTGCAAGGAGAGATGGGAACCGGAGCAGAGCAGGGTGCACTGCCATCCTCAAGCACCCAGAGATTCTCTACCTTGTGCGAGAACACGGCCACAAAGGTAAGGATTCAAGAGTGTGGCAGAGACCTGGGCAGGGGTGGTCCGTGGTGAGTCAGGGTGCATGCCCCATTGGTTTTATCCTCTCTCATACAGGCACAGGCCATGAAAAGAAGAGGAGCAGACCATGGCACAGTGCCATCCTCAGCCAGAAATCCAGAGATTCTCTACCTTCTACGAAGACACAGAAAGTTAAGGATTCAAGAGGGTGGCCGAAACCTGGGCAGGCGTGTCCTTCGTGAACGGATGGTCTCTAATGCCTTTATTTTTTCCCAATTGCCTGCCATTTAGAGCTGCAAGGAGAGATGGGAACCGGAGCAGAGCAGGGTGCACTGCCATCCTCAAGCACCCAGAGATTCTCTACCTTGTGCGAGAACACGGCCACAAAGGTAAGGATTCAAGAGTGTGGCAGAGACCTGGGCAGGGGTGGTCCGTGGTGAGTCAGGGTGCATGCCCCATTGGTTTTATTCTCTCTCATACAGCCACAGGCCCCGAAAAGGAGAGGAGCAGACCATGGCACAGTGCCATCCTCAGCCAGAAATCCAGAGCTTCTCTACCTTCTACGAAGACACAGAAAGTTAAGGATTCAAGAGTGTGGCCGAAACCTGGGCAGGGGTGTCCTTCGTGACGGATGGTCTCTAATGCCTTTATTTTTTCTCAATTGCCTGCCATTTAGAGCTGCAAGGAGAGATGGGAACCGGAGCAGAGCAGGGTGCACTGCCATCCTCAAGCACCCAGAGATTCTCTACCTTCTACAAGAACATGGACACAAATGCAAGGATTCAAGAGTGTGGCAGAGACCTGGGCAGGGGTGGTCCGTGGTGAGTCAGGGTGCATGCCCCATTGGTTTTATTCTCTCTCATACAGCCACAGGCCCCGAAAAGGAGAGGAGCAGACCATGGCACAGTGCCATCCTCAGCCAGAAATCCAGAGATTCTCTACCTTCTACGAAGACACAGAAAGTTAAGGATTCAAGAGGGTGGCCGAAACCTGGGCAGGGGTGTCCTTCGTGAACGGATGGTCTCTAATGCCTTTATTTTTTCCCAATTGCCTGCCATTTAGAGCTGCAAGGACAGATGGGAACCGGAGCAGAGCAGGGTGCACTGCCATCCTCAAGCACCCAGAGATTCTCTACCTTCCATAAGAACACTGGCACCAAGTTAAGGATTCAAGAGGGTGGCAGAGACCTGGGCAGGGGTGGTCCGTGGTGAGTGAGCATGGCTGACCTCCTGTTTGTTATCCTGTCTCTTACAGTTACAGGCCCAGACCATGACAAACTCCCATCTTGAATCACAGCGATTCTCTACCTTTGAAAAGGACCGAGACACAAGGTTAAAGATTCAAGAGTGTGGCAGAGACCTGGGAGGGGTGGTCCGTGGTGAGTCAGGGTGCATGCCCCATTGGTTTTATTCTCTCTCATACAGCCACAGGCCCCGAAAAGGAGAGGAGCAGACCATGGCACAGTGCCATCCTCAGCCAGAAATCCAGAGATTCTCTACCTTCTACGAAGACACAGAAAGTTAAGGATTCAAGAGTGTGGCCGAAACCTGGGCAGGGGTGTCCTTCGTGACGGATGGTCTCTAATGCCTTTATTTTTTCCCAATTGCCTGCCATTTAGAGCTGCAAGGAGAGATGGGAACCGGAGCAGAGCAGGGTGCACTGCCATCCTCAAGCACCCAGAGATTCTCTACCTTGTGCGAGAATACGGCCACAAAGTTAAGGATTCAAGAGTGTGGCAGAGACCTGGGCAGGGGTGGTCCGTGGTGAGTCAGGGTGCATGCCCCATTGGTTTTATTCTCTCTCATACAGCCACAGGCCCCGAAAAGGAGAGGAGCAGACCATGGCACAGTGCCATCCTCAGCCAGAAATCCAGAGATTCTCTACCTTCTACGAAGACACAGAAAGTTAAGGATTCAAGAGTGTGGCCGAAACCTGGGCAGGGGTGTCCTTCGTGACGGATGGTCTCTAATGCCTTTATTTTTTCCCAATTGCCTGCCATTTAGAGCTGCAAGGAGAGATGGGAACCGGAGCAGAGCAGGGTGCACTGCCATCCTCAAGCACCCAGAGATTCTCTACCTTGTGCGAGAATACGGCCACAAAGGTAAGGATTCAAGAGTGTGGCAGAGACCTGGGCAGGGGTGGTCCGTGGTGAGTCAGGGTGCATGCCCCATTGGTTTTATTCTCTCTCATACAGCCACAGGCCCCGAAAAGGAGAGGAGCAGACCATGGCACAGTGCCATCCTCAGCCAGAAATCCAGAGATTCTCTACCTTCTACGAAGACACAGAAAGTTAAGGATTCAAGAGGGTGGCCGAAACCTGGGCAGGGGTGTCCTTCGTGAACGGATGGTCTCTAATGCCTTTATTTTTTCCCAATTGCCTGCCATTTAGAGCTGCAAGGACAGATGGGAACCGGAGCAGAGCAGGGTGCACTGCCATCCTCAAGCACCCAGAGATTCTCTACCTTGTGCGAGAATACGGCCACAAAGGTAAGGATTCAAGAGTGTGGCAGAGACCTGGGCAGGGGTGGTCCGTGGTGAGTCAGGGTGCATGCCCCATTGGTTTTATTCTCTCTCATACAGCCACAGGCCCCGAAAAGGAGAGGAGCAGACCATGGCACAGTGCCATCCTCAGCCAGAAATCCAGAGATTCTCTACCTTCTACGAAGACACAGAAAGTTAAGGATTCAAGAGGGTGGCCGAAACCTGGGCAGGCGTGTCCTTCGTGAACGGATGGTCTCTAATGCCTTTATTTTTTCCCAATTGCCTGCCATTTAGAGCTGCAAGGAGAGATGGGAACTGGAGCAGAGCAGGGTGCACTGCCATCCTCAAGCACCCAGAGATTCTCTACCTTGTGCGAGAATACGGCCACAAAGGTAAGGATTCAAGAGTCTGGTAGTGACCTGAGCAGGGGTGGTCCATGGTGAGTCAGGGTGCATGCCCCATTGTTTTTATTCTCTCTTATACAGCCACAGGCCCCGAAAAGGAGAGGAGCAGGCCATGGCACAGTGCCATCCTCAGCCAGAAATCCAGAGATTCTCTACCTTCTACGAAGACACAGAAAGTTAAGGATTCAAGAGTGTGGCCGAAACCTGGGCAGGGGTGTCCTTCGTGACGGATGGTCTCTAATGCCTTTATTTTTTCCCAATTGCCTGCCATTTAGAGCTGCAAGGAGAGATGGGAACCGGAGCAGAGCAGGGTGCACTGCCATCCTCAAGCACCCAGAGATTCTCTACCTTGTGCGAGAACACGGCCACAAAGTTAAGGATTCAAGAGTCTGGCAGTGACCTGGGCAGGGGTGGTCCGTGGTGAGTCAGGGTGCATGCCCCATTGGTTTTATTCTCTCTCATACAGCCACAGGCCCCGAAAAGGAGAGGAGCAGACCATGGCACAGTGCCATCCTCAGCCAGAAATCCAGAGCTTCTCTACCTTCTACGAAGACACAGAAAGTTAAGGATTCAAGAGTGTGGCCGAAACCTGGGCAGGGCTATCTATCGTGATCAATGGTCTCTAATGCCTTTATTATTTCCCAATTGCCTGCCATTTAGAGCTGCAAGGAGAGATGGGAACCGGAGCAGAGCAGGGTGCACTGCCATCCTCAAGCACCCAGAGATTCTCTACCTTCTACAAGAACGCGGACACAAAGGCAAGGATTCAAGAGTGTGGCAGAGACCTGGGCAGGGGTGGTCCGTGGTGAGTCAGGGTGCATGCCCCATTGGTTTTATTCTCTCTCATACAGCCACAGGCCCCGAAAAGGAGAGGAGCAGACCATGGCACAGTGCCATCCTCAGCCAGAAATCCAGAGATTCTCTACCTTCTACGAAGACACAGAAAGTTAAGGATTCAAGAGGGTGGCCGAAACCTGGGCAGGCGTGTCCTTCGTGAACGGATGGTCTCTAATGCCTTTATTTTTTCCCAATTGCCTGCCATTTAGAGCTGCAAGGACAGATGGGAACTGGAGCAGAGCAGGGTGCACTGCCATCCTCAAGCACCCAGAGATTCTCTACCTTCTACAAGAACATGGACGCAAAGTTAGGGACTCAAGAGTGTGGCGGAGACCTGGGCAGGGGTGGTCCGTGGTGAGTCAGGCTGCATGCCCCATTGGTTTTATCCTCTCTCATACAGCCACAGGCCATGAAAAGAAGAGGAGCAGACGATGTCACAGTTCCATCCTCAGCCAGAAATCCAGAGATTCTCTACCTTCTACAAAGACACAGAAAGTTAAGGATTCAAGAGGGTGGCCGAAACCTGGGCAGGGGTGTCCTTCGTGAACGGATGGTCTCTAATGCCTTTATTTTTTCCCAATTGCCTGCCATTTAGAGCTGCAAGGAGAGATGGGAACCGGAGCAGAGCAGGGTGCACTGCCATCCTCAAGCACCCAGAGATTCTCTACCTTGTGCGAGAACACGGCCACAAAGTTAAGGATTCAAGAGTCTGGCAGTGACCTGGGCAGGGGTGGTCCGTGGTGAGTCAGGGTGCATGCCCCATTGGTTTTATTCTCTCTCATACAGCCACAGGCCCCGAAAAGGAGAGGAGCAGACCATGGCACAGTGCCATCCTCAGCCAGAAATCCAGAGCTTCTCTACCTTCTACGAAGACACAGAAAGTTAAGGATTCAAGAGTGTGGCCGAAACCTGGGCAGGGCTATCTATCGTGATCAATGGTCTCTAATGCCTTTATTATTTCCCAATTGCCTGCCATTTAGAGCTGCAAGGAGAGATGGGAACCGGAGCAGAGCAGGGTGCACTGCCATCCTCAAGCACCCAGAGATTCTCTACCTTCTACAAGAACGCGGACACAAAGGCAAGGATTCAAGAGTGTGGCAGAGACCTGGGCAGGGGTGGTCCGTGGTGAGTCAGGGTGCATGCCCCATTGGTTTTATTCTCTCTCATACAGCCACAGGCCCCGAAAAGGAGAGGAGCAGACCATGGCACAGTGCCATCCTCAGCCAGAAATCCAGAGATTCTCTACCTTCTACGAAGACACAGAAAGTTAAGGATTCAAGAGGGTGGCCGAAACCTGGGCAGGCGTGTCCTTCGTGAACGGATGGTCTCTAATGCCTTTATTTTTTCCCAATTGCCTGCCATTTAGAGCTGCAAGGACAGATGGGAACTGGAGCAGAGCAGGGTGCACTGCCATCCTCAAGCACCCAGAGATTCTCTACCTTCTACAAGAACATGGACGCAAAGTTAGGGACTCAAGAGTGTGGCGGAGACCTGGGCAGGGGTGGTCCGTGGTGAGTCAGGCTGCATGCCCCATTGGTTTTATCCTCTCTCATACAGCCACAGGCCATGAAAAGAAGAGGAGCAGACGATGTCACAGTTCCATCCTCAGCCAGAAATCCAGAGATTCTCTACCTTCTACAAAGACACAGAAAGTTAAGGATTCAAGAGGGTGGCCGAAACCTGGGCAGGGGTGTCCTTCGTGAACGGATGGTCTCTAATGCCTTTATTTTTTCCCAATTGCCTGCCATTTAGAGCTGCAAGGAGAGATGGGAACCGGAGCAGAGCAGGGTGCACTGCCATCCTCAAGCACCCAGAGATTCTCTACCTTGTGCGAGAACACGGCCACAAAGGTAAGGATTCAAGAGTGTGGCAGAGACCTGGGCAGGGGTGGTCCGTGGTGAGTCAGGGTGCATGCCCCATTGTTTTTATTCTCTCTCATACAGCCACAGGCCCCGAAAAGGAGAGGAGCAGACCATGGCACAGTGCCATCCTCAGCCAGAAATCCAGAGATTCTCTACCTTCTACGAAGACACAGAAAGTTAAGGATTCAAGAGGGTGGCCGAAACCTGGGCAGGCGTGTCCTTCGTGAACGGATGGTCTCTAATGCCTTTATTTTTTCCCAATTGCCTGCCATTTAGAGCTGCAAGGAGAGATGGGAACCGGAGCAGAGCAGGGTGCACTGCCATCCTCAAGCACCCAGAGATTCTCTACCTTGTGCGAGAATACGGCCACAAAGGTAAGGATTCAAGAGTCTGGCAGTGACCTGGGCAGGGGTGGTCCGTGGTGAGTCAGGGTGCATGCCCCATTGTTTTTATTCTCTCCTATACAGCCACAGGCCCCGAAAAGGAGAGGAGCAGACCATGGCACAGTGCCATCCTCAGCCAGAAATCCAGAGCTTCTCTACCTTCTACGAAGACACAGAAAGTTAAGGATTCAAGAGTGTGGCCGAAACCTGGGCAGGCGTGTCCTTCGTGAACGGATGGTCTCTAATGCCTTTATTTTTTCCCAATTGCCTGCCATTTAGAGCTGCAAGGACAGATGGGAACTGGAGCAGAGCAGGGTGCACTGCCATCCTCAAGCACCCAGAGATTCTCTACCTTCTACAAGAACATGGACGCAAAGTTAGGGACTCAAGAGTGTGGCGGAGACCTGGGCAGGGGTGGTCCGTGGTGAGTCAGGCTGCATGCCCCATTGGTTTTATCCTCTCTCATACAGCCACAGGCCATGAAAAGAAGAGGAGCAGACGATGTCACAGTTCCATCCTCAGCCAGAAATCCAGAGATTCTCTACCTTCTACGAAGACACAGAAAGTTAAGGATTCAAGAGGGTGGCCGAAACCTGGGCAGGGGTGTCCTTCGTGAACGGATGGTCTCTAATGCCTTTATTTTTTCCCAATTGCCTGCCATTTAGAGCTGCAAGGACAGATGGGAACCGGAGCAGAGCAGGGTGCACTGCCATCCTCAAGCACCCAGAGATTCTCTACCTTGTGCGAGAACACGGCCACAAAGGTAAGGATTCAAGAGTGTGGCAGAGACCTGGGCAGGGGTGGTCCGTGGTGAGTCAGGGTGCATGCCCCATTGGTTTTATTCTTTCTCATACAGCCACAGGCCCCGAAAAGGAGAGGAGCAGACCATGGCACAGTGCCATCCTCAGCCAGAAATCCAGAGCTTCTCTCCCTTCTACGAAGACACAGAAAGTTAAGGATTCAAGAGTGTGGCCGAAACCTGGGCAGGCGTGTCCTTCGTGACGGATGGTCTCTAATGCCTTTATTTTTTCCCAATTGCCTGCCATTTAGAGCTGCAAGGAGAGATGGGAACCGGAGCAGAGCAGGGTGCACTGCCATCCTCAAGCACCCAGAGATTTTCTACCTTGTGCGAGAACACGGCCACAAAGTTAAGGATTCAAGAGGGTGGCAGTGACCTGGGCAGGGGTGGTCCGTGGTGAGTCAGGGTGCATGTCCCATTGTTTTTATTCTCTCCTATACAGCCACAGGCCCCGAAAAGGAGAGGAGCAGACCATGGCACAGTGCCATCCTCAGCCAGAAATCCAGAGATTCTCTACCTTCTACGAAGACACAGAAAGTTAAGGATTCAAGAGTGTGGCCGAAACCTGGGCAGGGGTGTCCTTCGTGACGGATGGTCTCTAATGCCTTTATTTTTTCCCAATTGCCTGCCATTTAGAGCTGCAAGGAGAGATGGGAACCGGAGCAGAGCAGGGTGCACTGCCATCCTCAAGCACCCAGAGATTCTCTACCTTGTGCGAGAATACGGCCACAAAGTTAAGGATTCAAGAGTGTGGCAGAGACCTGGGCAGGGGTGGTCCGTGGTGAGTCAGGGTGCATGCCCCATTGGTTTTATTCTCTCTCATACAGCCACAGGCCCCGAAAAGGAGAGGAGCAGACCATGGCACAGTGCCATCCTCAGCCAGAAATCCAGAGATTCTCTACCTTCTACGAAGACACAGAAAGTTAAGGATTCAAGAGTGTGGCCGAAACCTGGGCAGGGCTATCTATCGTGATCAATGGTCTCTAATGCCTTTATTATTTCCCAATTGCCTGCCATTTAGAGCTGCAAGGAGAGATGGGAACCGGAGCAGAGCAGGGTGCACTGCCATCCTCAAGCACCCAGAGATTCTCTACCTTGTGCGAGAACACGGCCACAAAGGTAAGGATTCAAGAGTGTGGCAGAGACCTGGGCAGGGGTGGTCCGTGGTGAGTCAGGGTGCATGCCCCATTGGTTTTATCCTCTCTCATACAGGCACAGGCCATGAAAAGAAGAGGAGCAGACGATGTCACAGTTCCATCCTCAGCCAGAAATCCAGAGATTCTCTACCTTCTACGAAGACACAGAAAGTTAAGGATTCAAGAGGGTGGCCGAAACCTGGGCAGGGGTGTCCTTCGTGAACGGATGGTCTCTAATGCCTTTATTTTTTCCCAATTGCCTGCCATTTAGAGCTGCAAGGAGAGATGGGAACCGGAGCAGAGCAGGGTGCACTGCCATCCTCAAGCACCCAGAGATTCTCTACCTTGTGCGAGAATACGGCCACAAAGGTAAGGATTCAAGAGTCTGGCAGTGACCTGGGCAGGGGTGGTCCGTGGTGAGTCAGGGTGCATGCCCCATTGTTTTTATTCTCTCCTATACAGCCACAGGCCCCGAAAAGGAGAGGAGCAGACCATGGCACAGTGCCATCCTCAGCCAGAAATCCAGAGATTCTCTACCTTCTACGAAGACACAGAAAGTTAAGGATTCAAGAGTGTGGCCGAAACCTGGGCAGGGGTGTCCTTCGTGACGGATGGTCTCTAATGCCTTTATTTTTTCCCAATTGCCTGCCATTTAGAGCTGCAAGGAGAGATGGGAACCGGAGCAGAGCAGGGTGCACTGCCATCCTCAAGCACCCAGAGATTCTCTACCTTCTACAAGAACGCGGACACAAAGGCAAGGATTCAAGAGTGTGGCAGAGACCTGGGCAGGGGTGGTCCGTGGTGAGTCAGGGTGCATGCCCCATTGGTTTTATTCTCTCTCATACAGCCACAGGCCCCGAAAAGGAGAGGAGCAGACCATGGCACAGTGCCATCCTCAGCCAGAAATCCAGAGCTTCTCTACCTTCTACGAAGACACAGAAAGTTAAGGATTCAAGAGTGTGGCCGAAACCTGGGCAGGCGTGTCCTTCGTGAACGGATGGTCTCTAATGCCTTTATTTTTTCCCAATTGCCTGCCATTTAGAGCTGCAAGGACAGATGGGAACTGGAGCAGAGCAGGGTGCACTGCCATCCTCAAGCACCCAGAGATTCTCTACCTTCTACAAGAACATGGACGCAAAGTTAGGGACTCAAGAGTGTGGCGGAGACCTGGGCAGGGGTGGTCCGTGGTGAGTCAGGGTGCATGCCCCATTGGTTTTATCCTCTCTCATACAGCCACAGGCCATGAAAAGAAGAGGAGCAGACGATGTCACAGTTCCATCCTCAGCCAGAAATCCAGAGATTCTCTACCTTCTACGAAGACACAGAAAGTTAAGGATTCAAGAGGGTGGCCGAAACCTGGGCAGGGGTGTCCTTCGTGAACGGATGGTCTCTAATGCCTTTATTTTTTCCCAATTGCCTGCCATTTAGAGCTGCAAGGACAGATGGGAACCGGAGCAGAGCAGGGTGCACTGCCATCCTCAAGCACCCAGAGATTCTCTACCTTGTGCGAGAACACGGCCACAAAGTTAAGGATTCAAGAGTCTGGCAGTGACCTGGGCAGGGGTGGTCCGTGGTGAGTCAGGGTGCATGTCCCATTGTTTTTATTCTCTCCTATACAGCCACAGGCCCCGAAAAGGAGAGGAGCAGACCATGGCACAGTGCCATCCTCAGCCAGAAATCCAGAGATTCTCTACCTTCTACGAAGACACAGAAAGTTAAGGATTCAAGAGTGTGGCCGAAACCTGGGCAGGGGTGTCCTTCGTGACGGATGGTCTCTAATGCCTTTATTTTTTCCCAATTGCCTGCCATTTAGAGCTGCAAGGAGAGATGGGAACCGGAGCAGAGCAGGGTGCACTGCCATCCTCAAGCACCCAGAGATTCTCTACCTTGTGCGAGAATACGGCCACAAAGTTAAGGATTCAAGAGTGTGGCAGAGACCTGGGCAGGGGTGGTCCGTGGTGAGTCAGGGTGCATGCCCCATTGGTTTTATTCTCTCTCATACAGCCACAGGCCCCGAAAAGGAGAGGAGCAGACCATGGCACAGTGCCATCCTCAGCCAGAAATCCAGAGCTTCTCTACCTTCTACGAAGACACAGAAAGTTAAGGATTCAAGAGTGTGGCCGAAACCTGGGCAGGGCTATCTATCGTGATCAATGGTCTCTAATGCCTTTATTATTTCCCAATTGCCTGCCATTTAGAGCTGCAAGGAGAGATGGGAACCGGAGCAGAGCAGGGTGCACTGCCATCCTCAAGCACCCAGAGATTCTCTACCTTGTGCGAGAACACGGCCACAAAGGTAAGGATTCAAGAGTGTGGCAGAGACCTGGGCAGGGGTGGTCCGTGGTGAGTCAGGGTGCATGCCCCATTGGTTTTATTCTCTCTCATACAGGCACAGGCCATGAAAAGAAGAGGAGCAGACGATGTCACAGTTCCATCCTCAGCCAGAAATCCAGAGATTCTCTACCTTCTACGAAGACACAGAAAGTTAAGGATTCAAGAGGGTGGCCGAAACCTGGGCAGGGGTGTCCTTCGTGAACGGATGGTCTCTAATGCCTTTATTTTTTCCCAATTGCCTGCCATTTAGAGCTGCAAGGAGAGATGGGAACCGGAGCAGAGCAGGGTGCACTGCCATCCTCAAGCACCCAGAGATTCTCTACCTTGTGCGAGAATACGGCCACAAAGGTAAGGATTCAAGAGTCTGGTAGTGACCTGAGCAGGGGTGGTCCATGGTGAGTCAGGGTGCATGCCCCATTGTTTTTATTCTCTCTTATACAGCCACAGGCCCCGAAAAGGAGAGGAGCAGACCATGGCACAGTGCCATCCTCAGCCAGAAATCCAGAGATTCTCTACCTTCTACGAAGACACAGAAAGTTAAGGATTCAAGAGGGTGGCCGAAACCTGGGCAGGCGTGTCCTTCGTGAACGGATGGTCTCTAATGCCTTTATTATTTCCCAATTGCCTGCCATTTAGAGCTGCAAGGACAGATGGGAACCGGAGCAGAGCAGGGTGCACTGCCATCCTCAAGCACCCAGAGATTCTCTACCTTGTGCGAGAATACGGCCACAAAGGTAAGGATTCAAGAGTGTGGCAGTGACCTGGGCAGGGGTGGTCCGTGGTGAGTCAGGGTGCATGCCCCATTGGTTTTATTCTCTCTCATACAGCCACAGGCCCCGAAAAGGAGAGGAGCAGACCATGGCACAGTGCCATCCTCAGCCAGAAATCCAGAGCTTCTCTACCTTCTACGAAGACACAGAAAGTTAAGGATTCAAGAGTGTGGCCGAAACCTGGGCAGGGCTATCTATCGTGATCAATGGTCTCTAATGCCTTTATTATTTCCCAATTGCCTGCCATTTAGAGCTGCAAGGAGAGATGGGAACCGGAGCAGAGCAGGGTGCACTGCCATCCTCAAGCACCCAGAGATTCTCTACCTTCTACAAGAACGCGGACACAAAGGCAAGGATTCAAGAGTGTGGCAGAGACCTGGGCAGGGGTGGTCCGTGGTGAGTCAGGGTGCATGCCCCATTGGTTTTATTCTCTCTCATACAGCCACAGGCCCCGAAAAGGAGAGGAGCAGACCATGGCACAGTGCCATCCTCAGCCAGAAATCCAGAGATTCTCTACCTTCTACGAAGACACAGAAAGTTAAGGATTCAAGAGGGTGGCCGAAACCTGGGCAGGCGTGTCCTTCGTGACGGATGGTCTCTAATGCCTTTATTTTTTCCCAATTGCCTGCCATTTAGAGCTGCAAGGAGAGATGGGAACCGGAGCAGAGCAGGGTGCACTGCCATCCTCAAGCACCCAGAGATTCTCTACCTTGTGCGAGAACACGGCCACAAAGTTAAGGATTCAAGAGGGTGGCAGTGACCTGGGCAGGGGTGGTCCGTGGTGAGTCAGGGTGCATGTCCCATTGTTTTTATTCTCTCCTATACAGCCACAGGCCCCGAAAAGGAGAGGAGCAGACCATGGCACAGTGCCATCCTCAGCCAGAAATCCAGAGATTCTCTACCTTCTACGAAGACACAGAAAGTTAAGGATTCAAGAGTGTGGCCGAAACCTGGGCAGGGGTGTCCTTCGTGACGGATGGTCTCTAATGCCTTTATTTTTTCCCAATTGCCTGCCATTTAGAGCTGCAAGGAGAGATGGGAACCGGAGCAGAGCAGGGTGCACTGCCATCCTCAAGCACCCAGAGATTCTCTACCTTGTGCGAGAATACGGCCACAAAGGTAAGGATTCAAGAGTGTGGCAGAGACCTGGGCAGGGGTGGTCCGTGGTGAGTGAGCATGGCTGACCTCCTGTTTGTTATCCTGTCTCTTACAGTTGCAGGCCCAGACCATGACAAACTCCCATCTTGAATCACAGCGATTCTCTACCTTTGAAAAGGACCGAGACACAAGGTTAAAGATTCAAGAGTGTGGCAGAGACCTGGGAGGGGTGGTCCGTGGTGATTCAGGGTGCATGCCCCATTGGTTTTATTCTCTCTCATACAGCCACAGGTCCCGAAAAGGAGAGGAGCAGACCATGGCACAGTGCCATCCTCAGCCAGAAATCCAGAGATTCTCTCCCTTCTACGAAGACACAGAAAGTTAAGGATTCAAGAGTGTGGCCGAAACCTGGGCAGGGGTGTCCTTCGTGACGGATGGTCTCTAATGCCTTTATTTTTTCCCAATTGCCTGCCATTTAGAGCTGCAAGGAGAGATGGGAACCGGAGCAGAGCAGGGTGCACTGCCATCCTCAAGCACCCAGAGATTCTCTACCTTGTGCGAGAATACGGCCACAAAGGTAAGGATTCAAGAGTGTGGCAGAGACCTGGGCAGGGGTGGTCCGTGGTGAGTCAGGGTGCATGCCCCATTGGTTTTATTCTCTCTCATACAGCCACAGGCCCCGAAAAGGAGAGGAGCAGACCATGGCACAGTGCCATCCTCAGCCAGAAATCCAGAGATTCTCTACCTTCTACGAAGACACAGAAAGTTAAGGATTCAAGAGTGTGGCCGAAACCTGGGCAGGGCTATCTATCGTGATCAATGGTCTCTAATGCCTTTATTATTTCCCAATTGCCTGCCATTTAGAGCTGCAAGGAGAGATGGGAACCGGAGCAGAGCAGGGTGCACTGCCATCCTCAAGCACCCAGAGATTCTCTACCTTGTGCGAGAATACGGCCACAAAGGTAAGGATTCAAGAGTGTGGCAGAGACCTGGGCAGGGGTGGTCCGTGGTGAGTCAGGGTGCATGCCCCATTGGTTTTATTCTCTCTCATACAGCCACAGGCCCCGAAAAGGAGAGGAGCAGACCATGGCACAGTGCCATCCTCAGCCAGAAATCCAGAGATTCTCTACCTTCTACGAAGACACAGAAAGTTAAGGATTCAAGAGGGTGGCCGAAACCTGGGCAGGGGTGTCCTTCGTGAACGGATGGTCTCTAATGCCTTTATTTTTTCCCAATTGCCTGCCATTTAGAGCTGCAAGGACAGATGGGAACCGGAGCAGAGCAGGGTGCACTGCCATCCTCAAGCACCCAGAGATTCTCTACCTTGTGCGAGAATACGGCCACAAAGGTAAGGATTCAAGAGTGTGGCAGAGACCTGGGCAGGGGTGGTCCGTGGTGAGTCAGGGTGCATGCCCCATTGGTTTTATTCTCTCTCATACAGCCACAGGCCCCGAAAAGGAGAGGAGCAGACCATGGCACAGTGCCATCCTCAGCCAGAAATCCAGAGATTCTCTACCTTCTACGAAGACACAGAAAGTTAAGGATTCAAGAGGGTGGCCGAAACCTGGGCAGGGGTGTCCTTCGTGAACGGATGGTCTCTAATGCCTTTATTTTTTCCCAATTGCCTGCCATTTAGAGCTGCAAGGACAGATGGGAACCGGAGCAGAGCAGGGTGCACTGCCATCCTCAAGCACCCAGAGATTCTCTACCTTGTGCGAGAATACGGCCACAAAGGTAAGGATTCAAGAGTCTGGTAGTGACCTGAGCAGGGGTGGTCCATGGTGAGTCAGGGTGCATGCCCCATTGTTTTTATTCTCTCTTATACAGCCACAGGCCCCGAAAAGGAGAGGAGCAGACCATGGCACAGTGCCATCCTCAGCCAGAAATCCAGAGATTCTCTACCTTCTACGAAGACACAGAAAGTTAAGGATTCAAGAGGGTGGCCGAAACCTGGGCAGGCGTGTCCTTCGTGAACGGATGGTCTCTAATGCCTTTATTATTTCCCAATTGCCTGCCATTTAGAGCTGCAAGGAGAGATGGGAACCGGAGCAGAGCAGGGTGCACTGCCATCCTCAAGCACCCAGAGATTCTCTACCTTGTGCGAGAATACGGCCACAAAGGTAAGGATTCAAGAGTCTGGCAGTGACCTGGGCAGGGGTGGTCCGTGGTGAGTCAGGGTGCATGCCCCATTGGTTTTATTCTCTCTCATACAGCCACAGGCCCCGAAAAGGAGAGGAGCAGACCATGGCACAGTGCCATCCTCAGCCAGAAATCCAGAGCTTCTCTACCTTCTACGAAGACACAGAAAGTTAAGGATTCAAGAGTGTGGCCGAAACCTGGGCAGGGCTATCTATCGTGATCAATGGTCTCTAATGCCTTTATTATTTCCCAATTGCCTGCCATTTAGAGCTGCAAGGAGAGATGGGAACCGGAGCAGAGCAGGGTGCACTGCCATCCTCAAGCACCCAGAGATTCTCTACCTTCTACAAGAACGCGGACACAAAGGCAAGGATTCAAGAGTGTGGCAGAGACCTGGGCAGGGGTGGTCCGTGGTGAGTCAGGGTGCATGCCCCATTGGTTTTATCCTCTCTCATACAGCCACAGGCCCCGAAAAGGAGAGGAGCAGACCATGGCACAGTGCCATCCTCAGCCAGAAATCCAGAGCTTCTCTACCTTCTACGAAGACACAGAAAGTTAAGGATTCAAGAGTGTGGCCGAAACCTGGGCAGGGGTGTCCTTCGTGACGGATGGTCTCTAATGCCTTTATTTTTTCCCAATTGCCTGCCATTTAGAGCTGCAAGGAGAGATGGGAACCGGAGCAGAGCAGGGTGCACTGCCATCCTCAAGCACCCAGAGATTCTCTACCTTGTGCGAGAACACGGCCACAAAGTTAAGGATTCAAGAGTCTGGTAGTGACCTGAGCAGGGGTGGTCCGTGGTGAGTCAGGGTGCATGTCCCATTGTTTTTATTCTCTCCTATACAGCCACAGGCCCCGAAAAGGAGAGGAGCAGACCATGGCACAGTGCCATCCTCAGCCAGAAATCCAGAGATTCTCTACCTTCTACGAAGACACAGAAAGTTAAGGATTCAAGAGTGTGGCCGAAACCTGGGCAGGGGTGTCCTTCGTGACGGATGGTCTCTAATGCCTTTATTTTTTCCCAATTGCCTGCCATTTAGAGCTGCAAGGAGAGATGGGAACCGGAGCAGAGCAGGGTGCACTGCCATCCTCAAGCACCCAGAGATTCTCTACCTTGTGCGAGAATACGGCCACAAAGGTAAGGATTCAAGAGTGTGGCAGAGACCTGGGCAGGGGTGGTCCGTGGTGAGTGAGCATGGCTGACCTCCTGTTTGTTATCCTGTCTCTTACAGTTGCAGGCCCAGACCATGACAAACTCCCATCTTGAATCACAGCGATTCTCTACCTTTGAAAAGGACCGAGACACAAGGTTAAAGATTCAAGAGTGTGGCAGAGACCTGGGAGGGGTGGTCCGTGGTGAGTCAGGGTGCATGCCCCATTGGTTTTATTCTCTCTCATACAGCCACAGGCCCCGAAAAGGAGAGGAGCAGACCATGGCACAGTGCCATCCTCAGCCAGAAATCCAGAGATTCTCTCCCTTCTACGAAGACACAGAAAGTTAAGGATTCAAGAGTGTGGCCGAAACCTGGGCAGGGGTGTCCTTCGTGACGGATGGTCTCTAATGCCTTTATTTTTTCCCAATTGCCTGCCATTTAGAGCTGCAAGGAGAGATGGGAACCGGAGCAGAGCAGGGTGCACTGCCATCCTCAAGCACCCAGAGATTCTCTACCTTGTGCGAGAATACGGCCACAAAGGTAAGGATTCAAGAGTGTGGCAGAGACCTGGGCAGGGGTGGTCCGTGGTGAGTCAGGGTGCATGCCCCATTGGTTTTATTCTCTCTCATACAGCCACAGGCCCCGAAAAGGAGAGGAGCAGACCATGGCACAGTGCCATCCTCAGCCAGAAATCCAGAGATTCTCTACCTTCTACGAAGACACAGAAAGTTAAGGATTCAAGAGTGTGGCCGAAACCTGGGCAGGGCTATCTATCGTGATCAATGGTCTCTAATGCCTTTATTATTTCCCAATTGCCTGCCATTTAGAGCTGCAAGGAGAGATGGGAACCGGAGCAGAGCAGGGTGCACTGCCATCCTCAAGCACCCAGAGATTCTCTACCTTGTGCGAGAATACGGCCACAAAGGTAAGGATTCAAGAGTGTGGCAGAGACCTGGGCAGGGGTGGTCCGTGGTGAGTCAGGGTGCATGCCCCATTGGTTTTATTCTCTCTCATACAGCCACAGGCCCCGAAAAGGAGAGGAGCAGACCATGGCACAGTGCCATCCTCAGCCAGAAATCCAGAGATTCTCTACCTTCTACGAAGACACAGAAAGTTAAGGATTCAAGAGGGTGGCCGAAACCTGGGCAGGGGTGTCCTTCGTGAACGGATGGTCTCTAATGCCTTTATTTTTTCCCAATTGCCTGCCATTTAGAGCTGCAAGGACAGATGGGAACCGGAGCAGAGCAGGGTGCACTGCCATCCTCAAGCACCCAGAGATTCTCTACCTTGTGCGAGAATACGGCCACAAAGGTAAGGATTCAAGAGTGTGGCAGAGACCTGGGCAGGGGTGGTCCGTGGTGAGTCAGGGTGCATGCCCCATTGGTTTTATTCTCTCTCATACAGCCACAGGCCCCGAAAAGGAGAGGAGCAGACGATGTCACAGTTCCATCCTCAGCCAGAAATCCAGAGATTCTCTACCTTCTACGAAGACACAGAAAGTTAAGGATTCAAGAGGGTGGCCGAAACCTGGGCAGGGGTGTCCTTCGTGAACGGATGGTCTCTAATGCCTTTATTTTTTCCCAATTGCCTGCCATTTAGAGCTGCAAGGAGAGATGGGAACCGGAGCAGAGCAGGGTGCACTGCCATCCTCAAGCACCCAGAGATTCTCTACCTTGTGCGAGAATACGGCCACAAAGGTAAGGATTCAAGAGTCTGGTAGTGACCTGAGCAGGGGTGGTCCATGGTGAGTCAGGGTGCATGCCCCATTGTTTTTATTCTCTCTTATACAGCCACAGGCCCCGAAAAGGAGAGGAGCAGGCCATGGCACAGTGCCATCCTCAGCCAGAAATCCAGAGATTCTCTACCTTCTACGAAGACACAGAAAGTTAAGGATTCAAGAGTGTGGCCGAAACCTGGGCAGGGGTGTCCTTCGTGACGGATGGTCTCTAATGCCTTTATTTTTTCCCAATTGCCTGCCATTTAGAGCTGCAAGGAGAGATGGGAACCGGAGCAGAGCAGGGTGCACTGCCATCCTCAAGCACCCAGAGATTCTCTACCTTGTGCGAGAATACGGCCACAAAGGTAAGGATTCAAGAGTGTGGCAGAGACCTGGGCAGGGGTGGTCCGTGGTGAGTCAGGGTGCATGCCCCATTGGTTTTATTCTCTCTCATACAGCCACAGGCCCCGAAAAGGAGAGGAGCAGACCATGGCACAGTGCCATCCTCAGCCAGAAATCCAGAGATTCTCTACCTTCTACGAAGACACAGAAAGTTAAGGATTCAAGAGTGTGGCCGAAACCTGGGCAGGGCTAACTATCGTGATCAATGGTCTCTAATGCCTTTATTTTTTCCCAATTGCCTGCCATTTAGAGCTGCAAGGAGAGATGGGAACCGGAGCAGAGCAGGGTGCACTGCCATCCTCAAGCACCCAGAGATTCTCTATCTTGTGCGAGAATACGGCCACAAAGGTAAGGATTCAAGAGTCTGGCAGTGACCTGGGCAGGGGTGGTCCGTGGTGAGTCAGGGTGCATGCCCCATTGGTTTTATTCTCTCTCATACAGCCACAGGCCCCGAAAAGGAGAGGAGCAGACCATGGCACAGTGCCATCCTCAGCCAGAAATCCAGAGCTTCTCTACCTTCTACGAAGACACAGAAAGTTAAGGATTCAAGAGTGTGGCCGAAACCTGGGCAGGGCTATCTATCGTGATCAATGGTCTCTAATGCCTTTATTATTTCCCAATTGCCTGCCATTTAGAGCTGCAAGGAGAGATGGGAACCGGAGCAGAGCAGGGTGCACTGCCATCCTCAAGCACCCAGAGATTCTCTACCTTCTACAAGAACGCGGACACAAAGGCAAGGATTCAAGAGTGTGGCAGAGACCTGGGCAGGGGTGGTCCGTGGTGAGTCAGGGTGCATGCCCCATTGGTTTTATTCTCTCTCATACAGCCACAGGCCCCGAAAAGGAGAGGAGCAGACCATGGCACAGTGCCATCCTCAGCCAGAAATCCAGAGATTCTCTACCTTCTACGAAGACACAGAAAGTTAAGGATTCAAGAGGGTGGCCGAAACCTGGGCAGGCGTGTCCTTCGTGACGGATGGTCTCTAATGCCTTTATTATTTCCCAATTGCCTGCCATTTAGAGCTGCAAGGAGAGATGGGAACCGAAGCAGAGCAGGGTGCACTGCCATCCTCAAGCACCCAGAGATTCTCTACCTTGTGCGAGAACACGGCCACAAAGTTAAGGATTCAAGAGTGTGGCAGAGACCTGGGCAGGGGTGGTCCGTGGTGAGTCAGGGTGCATGCCCCATTGGTTTTATCCTCTCTCATACAGCCACAGGCCCCGAAAAGGAGAGGAGCAGACCATGGCACAGTGCCATCCTCAGCCAGAAATCCAGAGCTTCTCTACCTTCTACGAAGACACAGAAAGTTAAGGATTCAAGAGTGTGGCCGAAACCTGGGCAGGGGTGTCCTTCGTGACGGATGGTCTCTAATGCCTTTATTTTTTCCCAATTGCCTGCCATTTAGAGCTGCAAGGAGAGATGGGAACCGGAGCAGAGCAGGGTGCACTGCCATCCTCAAGCACCCAGAGATTCTCTACCTTGTGCGAGAACACGGCCACAAAGTTAAGGATTCAAGAGGGTGGCAGTGACCTGGGCAGGGGTGGTCCGTGGTGAGTCAGGGTGCATGTCCCATTGTTTTTATTCTCTCCTATACAGCCACAGGCCCCGAAAAGGAGAGGAGCAGACCATGGCACAGTTCCATCCTCAGCCAGAAATCCAGAGATTCTCTACCTTCTACGAAGACACAGAAAGTTAAGGATTCAAGAGTGTGGCCGAAACCTGGGCAGGGGTGTCCTTCGTGACGGATGGTCTCTAATGCCTTTATTTTTTCCCAATTGCCTGCCATTTAGAGCTGCAAGGAGAGATGGGAACCGGAGCAGAGCAGGGTGCACTGCCATCCTCAAGCACCCAGAGATTCTCTACCTTGTGCGAGAATACGGCCACAAAGGTAAGGATTCAAGAGTGTGGCAGAGACCTGGGCAGGGGTGGTCCGTGGTGAGTGAGCATGGCTGACCTCCTGTTTGTTATCCTGTCTCTTACAGTTGCAGGCCCAGACCATGACAAACTCCCATCTTGAATCACAGCGATTCTCTACCTTTGAAAAGGACCGAGACACAAGGTTAAAGATTCAAGAGTGTGGCAGAGACCTGGGAGGGGTGGTCCGTGGTGAGTCAGGGTGCATGCCCCATTGGTTTTATTCTCTCTCATACAGCCACAGGCCCCGAAAAGGAGAGGAGCAGACCATGGCACAGTGCCATCCTCAGCCAGAAATCCAGAGATTCTCTCCCTTCTACGAAGACACAGAAAGTTAAGGATTCAAGAGTGTGGCCGAAACCTGGGCAGGGGTGTCCTTCGTGACGGATGGTCTCTAATGCCTTTATTTTTTCCCAATTGCCTGCCATTTAGAGCTGCAAGGAGAGATGGGAACCGGAGCAGAGCAGGGTGCACTGCCATCCTCAAGCACCCAGAGATTCTCTACCTTGTGCGAGAATACGGCCACAAAGGTAAGGATTCAAGAGTGTGGCAGAGACCTGGGCAGGGGTGGTCCGTGGTGAGTCAGGGTGCATGCCCCATTGGTTTTATTCTCTCTCATACAGCCACAGGCCCCGAAAAGGAGAGGAGCAGACCATGGCACAGTGCCATCCTCAGCCAGAAATCCAGAGATTCTCTACCTTCTACGAAGACACAGAAAGTTAAGGATTCAAGAGTGTGGCCGAAACCTGGGCAGGGCTATCTATCGTGATCAATGGTCTCTAATGCCTTTATTATTTCCCAATTGCCTGCCATTTAGAGCTGCAAGGAGAGATGGGAACCGGAGCAGAGCAGGGTGCACTGCCATCCTCAAGCACCCAGAGATTCTCTACCTTGTGCGAGAATACGGCCACAAAGGTAAGGATTCAAGAGTGTGGCAGAGACCTGGGCAGGGGTGGTCCGTGGTGAGTCAGGGTGCATGCCCCATTGGTTTTATTCTCTCTCATACAGCCACAGGCCCCGAAAAGGAGAGGAGCAGACCATGGCACAGTGCCATCCTCAGCCAGAAATCCAGAGATTCTCTACCTTCTACGAAGACACAGAAAGTTAAGGATTCAAGAGGGTGGCCGAAACCTGGGCAGGGGTGTCCTTCGTGAACGGATGGTCTCTAATGCCTTTATTTTTTCCCAATTGCCTGCCATTTAGAGCTGCAAGGACAGATGGGAACCGGAGCAGAGCAGGGTGCACTGCCATCCTCAAGCACCCAGAGATTCTCTACCTTGTGCGAGAATACGGCCACAAAGGTAAGGATTCAAGAGTGTGGCAGAGACCTGGGCAGGGGTGGTCCGTGGTGAGTCAGGGTGCATGCCCCATTGGTTTTATTCTCTCTCATACAGCCACAGGCCCCGAAAAGGAGAGGAGCAGACCATGGCACAGTGCCATCCTCAGCCAGAAATCCAGAGATTCTCTACCTTCTACGAAGACACAGAAAGTTAAGGATTCAAGAGGGTGGCCGAAACCTGGGCAGGGGTGTCCTTCGTGAACGGATGGTCTCTAATGCCTTTATTTTTTCCCAATTGCCTGCCATTTAGAGCTGCAAGGAGAGATGGGAACCGGAGCAGAGCAGGGTGCACTGCCATCCTCAAGCACCCAGAGATTCTCTACCTTGTGCGAGAATACGGCCACAAAGGTAAGGATTCAAGAGTCTGGTAGTGACCTGAGCAGGGGTGGTCCATGGTGAGTCAGGGTGCATGCCCCATTGTTTTTATTCTCTCTTATACAGCCACAGGCCCCGAAAAGGAGAGGAGCAGGCCATGGCACAGTGCCATCCTCAGCCAGAAATCCAGAGATTCTCTACCTTCTACGAAGACACAGAAAGTTAAGGATTCAAGAGTGTGGCCGAAACCTGGGCAGGGGTGTCCTTCGTGACGGATGGTCTCTAATGCCTTTATTTTTTCCCAATTGCCTGCCATTTAGAGCTGCAAGGAGAGATGGGAACCGGAGCAGAGCAGGGTGCACTGCCATCCTCAAGCACCCAGAGATTCTCTACCTTGTGCGAGAATACGGCCACAAAGGTAAGGATTCAAGAGTGTGGCAGAGACCTGGGCAGGGGTGGTCCGTGGTGAGTCAGGGTGCATGCCCCATTGGTTTTATTCTCTCTCATACAGCCACAGGCCCCGAAAAGGAGAGGAGCAGACCATGGCACAGTGCCATCCTCAGCCAGAAATCCAGAGATTCTCTACCTTCTACGAAGACACAGAAAGTTAAGGATTCAAGAGTGTGGCCGAAACCTGGGCAGGGCTAACTATCGTGATCAATGGTCTCTAATGCCTTTATTTTTTCCCAATTGCCTGCCATTTAGAGCTGCAAGGAGAGATGGGAACCGGAGCAGAGCAGGGTGCACTGCCATCCTCAAGCACCCAGAGATTCTCTATCTTGTGCGAGAATACGGCCACAAAGGTAAGGATTCAAGAGTCTGGCAGTGACCTGGGCAGGGGTGGTCCGTGGTGAGTCAGGGTGCATGCCCCATTGGTTTTATTCTCTCTCATACAGCCACAGGCCCCGAAAAGGAGAGGAGCAGACCATGGCACAGTGCCATCCTCAGCCAGAAATCCAGAGCTTCTCTACCTTCTACGAAGACACAGAAAGTTAAGGATTCAAGAGTGTGGCCGAAACCTGGGCAGGGCTATCTATCGTGATCAATGGTCTCTAATGCCTTTATTATTTCCCAATTGCCTGCCATTTAGAGCTGCAAGGAGAGATGGGAACCGGAGCAGAGCAGGGTGCACTGCCATCCTCAAGCACCCAGAGATTCTCTACCTTCTACAAGAACGCGGACACAAAGGCAAGGATTCAAGAGTGTGGCAGAGACCTGGGCAGGGGTGGTCCGTGGTGAGTCAGGGTGCATGCCCCATTGGTTTTATTCTCTCTCATACAGCCACAGGCCCCGAAAAGGAGAGGAGCAGACCATGGCACAGTGCCATCCTCAGCCAGAAATCCAGAGATTCTCTACCTTCTACGAAGACACAGAAAGTTAAGGATTCAAGAGGGTGGCCGAAACCTGGGCAGGCGTGTCCTTCGTGACGGATGGTCTCTAATGCCTTTATTTTTTCCCAATTGCCTGCCATTTAGAGCTGCAAGGAGAGATGGGAACCGAAGCAGAGCAGGGTGCACTGCCATCCTCAAGCACCCAGAGATTCTCTACCTTGTGCGAGAACACGGCCACAAAGTTAAGGATTCAAGAGTGTGGCAGAGACCTGGGCAGGGGTGGTCCGTGGTGAGTCAGGGTGCATGCCCCATTGGTTTTATCCTCTCTCATACAGCCACAGGCCCCGAAAAGGAGAGGAGCAGACCATGGCACAGTGCCATCCTCAGCCAGAAATCCAGAGCTTCTCTACCTTCTACGAAGACACAGAAAGTTAAGGATTCAAGAGTGTGGCCGAAACCTGGGCAGGGGTGTCCTTCGTGACGGATGGTCTCTAATGCCTTTATTTTTTCCCAATTGCCTGCCATTTAGAGCTGCAAGGAGAGATGGGAACCGGAGCAGAGCAGGGTGCACTGCCATCCTCAAGCACCCAGAGATTCTCTACCTTGTGCGAGAACACGGCCACAAAGTTAAGGATTCAAGAGGGTGGCAGTGACCTGGGCAGGGGTGGTCCGTGGTGAGTCAGGGTGCATGTCCCATTGTTTTTATTCTCTCCTATACAGCCACAGGCCCCGAAAAGGAGAGGAGCAGACCATGGCACAGTGCCATCCTCAGCCAGAAATCCAGAGATTCTCTACCTTCTACGAAGACACAGAAAGTTAAGGATTCAAGAGTGTGGCCGAAACCTGGGCAGGGGTGTCCTTCGTGACGGATGGTCTCTAATGCCTTTATTTTTTCCCAATTGCCTGCCATTTAGAGCTGCAAGGAGAGATGGGAACCGGAGCAGAGCAGGGTGCACTGCCATCCTCAAGCACCCAGAGATTCTCTACCTTGTGCGAGAATACGGCCACAAAGGTAAGGATTCAAGAGTGTGGCAGAGACCTGGGCAGGGGTGGTCCGTGGTGAGTGAGCATGGCTGACCTCCTGTTTGTTATCCTGTCTCTTACAGTTGCAGGCCCAGACCATGACAAACTCCCATCTTGAATCACAGCGATTCTCTACCTTTGAAAAGGACCGAGACACAAGGTTAAAGATTCAAGAGTGTGGCAGAGACCTGGGAGGGGTGGTCCGTGGTGAGTCAGGGTGCATGCCCCATTGGTTTTATTCTCTCTCATACAGCCACAGGCCCCGAAAAGGAGAGGAGCAGACCATGGCACAGTGCCATCCTCAGCCAGAAATCCAGAGATTCTCTCCCTTCTACGAAGACACAGAAAGTTAAGGATTCAAGAGTGTGGCCGAAACCTGGGCAGGGGTGTCCTTCGTGACGGATGGTCTCTAATGCCTTTATTTTTTCCCAATTGCCTGCCATTTAGAGCTGCAAGGAGAGATGGGAACCGGAGCAGAGCAGGGTGCACTGCCATCCTCAAGCACCCAGAGATTCTCTACCTTGTGCGAGAATACGGCCACAAAGGTAAGGATTCAAGAGTGTGGCAGAGACCTGGGCAGGGGTGGTCCGTGGTGAGTCAGGGTGCATGCCCCATTGGTTTTATTCTCTCTCATACAGCCACAGGCCCCGAAAAGGAGAGGAGCAGACCATGGCACAGTGCCATCCTCAGCCAGAAATCCAGAGATTCTCTACCTTCTACGAAGACACAGAAAGTTAAGGATTCAAGAGTGTGGCCGAAACCTGGGCAGGGCTATCTATCGTGATCAATGGTCTCTAATGCCTTTATTATTTCCCAATTGCCTGCCATTTAGAGCTGCAAGGAGAGATGGGAACCGGAGCAGAGCAGGGTGCACTGCCATCCTCAAGCACCCAGAGATTCTCTACCTTGTGCGAGAATACGGCCACAAAGGTAAGGATTCAAGAGTGTGGCAGAGACCTGGGCAGGGGTGGTCCGTGGTGAGTCAGGGTGCATGCCCCATTGGTTTTATTCTCTCTCATACAGCCACAGGCCCCGAAAAGGAGAGGAGCAGACCATGGCACAGTGCCATCCTCAGCCAGAAATCCAGAGATTCTCTACCTTCTACGAAGACACAGAAAGTTAAGGATTCAAGAGGGTGGCCGAAACCTGGGCAGGGGTGTCCTTCGTGAACGGATGGTCTCTAATGCCTTTATTTTTTCCCAATTGCCTGCCATTTAGAGCTGCAAGGACAGATGGGAACCGGAGCAGAGCAGGGTGCACTGCCATCCTCAAGCACCCAGAGATTCTCTACCTTGTGCGAGAATACGGCCACAAAGGTAAGGATTCAAGAGTGTGGCAGAGACCTGGGCAGGGGTGGTCCGTGGTGAGTCAGGGTGCATGCCCCATTGGTTTTATTCTCTCTCATACAGCCACAGGCCCCGAAAAGGAGAGGAGCAGACCATGGCACAGTGCCATCCTCAGCCAGAAATCCAGAGATTCTCTACCTTCTACGAAGACACAGAAAGTTAAGGATTCAAGAGGGTGGCCGAAACCTGGGCAGGGGTGTCCTTCGTGAACGGATGGTCTCTAATGCCTTTATTTTTTCCCAATTGCCTGCCATTTAGAGCTGCAAGGACAGATGGGAACCGGAGCAGAGCAGGGTGCACTGCCATCCTCAAGCACCCAGAGATTCTCTACCTTGTGCGAGAATACGGCCACAAAGGTAAGGATTCAAGAGTCTGGTAGTGACCTGAGCAGGGGTGGTCCATGGTGAGTCAGGGTGCATGCCCCATTGGTTTTATTCTCTCTTATACAGCCACAGGCCCCGAAAAGGAGAGGAGCAGACCATGGCACAGTGCCATCCTCAGCCAGAAATCCAGAGATTCTCTACCTTCTACGAAGACACAGAAAGTTAAGGATTCAAGAGGGTGGCCGAAACCTGGGCAGGCGTGTCCTTCGTGAACGGATGGTCTCTAATGCCTTTATTATTTCCCAATTGCCTGCCATTTAGAGCTGCAAGGACAGATGGGAACCGGAGCAGAGCAGGGTGCACTGCCATCCTCAAGCACCCAGAGATTCTCTACCTTGTGCGAGAATACGGCCACAAAGGTAAGGATTCAAGAGTCTGGCAGTGACCTGGGCAGGGGTGGTCCGTGGTGAGTCAGGGTGCATGCCCCATTGGTTTTATTCTCTCTCATACAGCCACAGGCCCCGAAAAGGAGAGGAGCAGACCATGGCACAGTGCCATCCTCAGCCAGAAATCCAGAGCTTCTCTACCTTCTACGAAGACACAGAAAGTTAAGGATTCAAGAGTGTGGCCGAAACCTGGGCAGGGCTATCTATCGTGATCAATGGTCTCTAATGCCTTTATTATTTCCCAATTGCCTGCCATTTAGAGCTGCAAGGAGAGATGGGAACCGGAGCAGAGCAGGGTGCACTGCCATCCTCAAGCACCCAGAGATTCTCTACCTTCTACAAGAACGCGGACACAAAGGCAAGGATTCAAGAGTGTGGCAGAGACCTGGGCAGGGGTGGTCCGTGGTGAGTCAGGGTGCATGCCCCATTGGTTTTATCCTCTCTCATACAGCCACAGGCCCCGAAAAGGAGAGGAGCAGACCATGGCACAGTGCCATCCTCAGCCAGAAATCCAGAGCTTCTCTACCTTCTACGAAGACACAGAAAGTTAAGGATTCAAGAGTGTGGCCGAAACCTGGGCAGGGGTGTCCTTCGTGACGGATGGTCTCTAATGCCTTTATTTTTTCCCAATTGCCTGCCATTTAGAGCTGCAAGGAGAGATGGGAACCGGAGCAGAGCAGGGTGCACTGCCATCCTCAAGCACCCAGAGATTCTCTACCTTGTGCGAGAACACGGCCACAAAGTTAAGGATTCAAGAGTCTGGTAGTGACCTGAGCAGGGGTGGTCCGTGGTGAGTCAGGGTGCATGTCCCATTGTTTTTATTCTCTCCTATACAGCCACAGGCCCCGAAAAGGAGAGGAGCAGACCATGGCACAGTGCCATCCTCAGCCAGAAATCCAGAGATTCTCTACCTTCTACGAAGACACAGAAAGTTAAGGATTCAAGAGTGTGGCCGAAACCTGGGCAGGGGTGTCCTTCGTGACGGATGGTCTCTAATGCCTTTATTTTTTCCCAATTGCCTGCCATTTAGAGCTGCAAGGAGAGATGGGAACCGGAGCAGAGCAGGGTGCACTGCCATCCTCAAGCACCCAGAGATTCTCTACCTTGTGCGAGAATACGGCCACAAAGGTAAGGATTCAAGAGTGTGGCAGAGACCTGGGCAGGGGTGGTCCGTGGTGAGTGAGCATGGCTGACCTCCTGTTTGTTATCCTGTCTCTTACAGTTGCAGGCCCAGACCATGACAAACTCCCATCTTGAATCACAGCGATTCTCTACCTTTGAAAAGGACCGAGACACAAGGTTAAAGATTCAAGAGTGTGGCAGAGACCTGGGAGGGGTGGTCCGTGGTGAGTCAGGGTGCATGCCCCATTGGTTTTATTCTCTCTCATACAGCCACAGGCCCCGAAAAGGAGAGGAGCAGACCATGGCACAGTGCCATCCTCAGCCAGAAATCCAGAGATTCTCTCCCTTCTACGAAGACACAGAAAGTTAAGGATTCAAGAGTGTGGCCGAAACCTGGGCAGGGGTGTCCTTCGTGACGGATGGTCTCTAATGCCTTTATTTTTTCCCAATTGCCTGCCATTTAGAGCTGCAAGGAGAGATGGGAACCGGAGCAGAGCAGGGTGCACTGCCATCCTCAAGCACCCAGAGATTCTCTACCTTGTGCGAGAATACGGCCACAAAGGTAAGGATTCAAGAGTGTGGCAGAGACCTGGGCAGGGGTGGTCCGTGGTGAGTCAGGGTGCATGCCCCATTGGTTTTATTCTCTCTCATACAGCCACAGGCCCCGAAAAGGAGAGGAGCAGACCATGGCACAGTGCCATCCTCAGCCAGAAATCCAGAGATTCTCTACCTTCTACGAAGACACAGAAAGTTAAGGATTCAAGAGTGTGGCCGAAACCTGGGCAGGGCTATCTATCGTGATCAATGGTCTCTAATGCCTTTATTATTTCCCAATTGCCTGCCATTTAGAGCTGCAAGGAGAGATGGGAACCGGAGCAGAGCAGGGTGCACTGCCATCCTCAAGCACCCAGAGATTCTCTACCTTGTGCGAGAATACGGCCACAAAGGTAAGGATTCAAGAGTGTGGCAGAGACCTGGGCAGGGGTGGTCCGTGGTGAGTCAGGGTGCATGCCCCATTGGTTTTATTCTCTCTCATACAGCCACAGGCCCCGAAAAGGAGAGGAGCAGACCATGGCACAGTGCCATCCTCAGCCAGAAATCCAGAGATTCTCTACCTTCTACGAAGACACAGAAAGTTAAGGATTCAAGAGGGTGGCCGAAACCTGGGCAGGGGTGTCCTTCGTGAACGGATGGTCTCTAATGCCTTTATTTTTTCCCAATTGCCTGCCATTTAGAGCTGCAAGGACAGATGGGAACCGGAGCAGAGCAGGGTGCACTGCCATCCTCAAGCACCCAGAGATTCTCTACCTTGTGCGAGAATACGGCCACAAAGGTAAGGATTCAAGAGTGTGGCAGAGACCTGGGCAGGGGTGGTCCGTGGTGAGTCAGGGTGCATGCCCCATTGGTTTTATTCTCTCTCATACAGCCACAGGCCCCGAAAAGGAGAGGAGCAGACCATGGCACAGTGCCATCCTCAGCCAGAAATCCAGAGATTCTCTACCTTCTACGAAGACACAGAAAGTTAAGGATTCAAGAGGGTGGCCGAAACCTGGGCAGGGGTGTCCTTCGTGAACGGATGGTCTCTAATGCCTTTATTTTTTCCCAATTGCCTGCCATTTAGAGCTGCAAGGAGAGATGGGAACCGGAGCAGAGCAGGGTGCACTGCCATCCTCAAGCACCCAGAGATTCTCTACCTTGTGCGAGAATACGGCCACAAAGGTAAGGATTCAAGAGTCTGGTAGTGACCTGAGCAGGGGTGGTCCATGGTGAGTCAGGGTGCATGCCCCATTGTTTTTATTCTCTCTTATACAGCCACAGGCCCCGAAAAGGAGAGGAGCAGGCCATGGCACAGTGCCATCCTCAGCCAGAAATCCAGAGATTCTCTACCTTCTACGAAGACACAGAAAGTTAAGGATTCAAGAGGGTGGCCGAAACCTGGGCAGGGGTGTCCTTCGTGACGGATGGTCTCTAATGCCTTTATTTTTTCCCAATTGCCTGCCATTTAGAGCTGCAAGGAGAGATGGGAACCGGAGCAGAGCAGGGTGCACTGCCATCCTCAAGCACCCAGAGATTCTCTACCTTGTGCGAGAATACGGCCACAAAGGTAAGGATTCAAGAGTGTGGCAGAGACCTGGGCAGGGGTGGTCCGTGGTGAGTCAGGGTGCATGCCCCATTGGTTTTATTCTCTCTCATACAGCCACAGGCCCCGAAAAGGAGAGGAGCAGACCATGGCACAGTGCCATCCTCAGCCAGAAATCCAGAGATTCTCTACCTTCTACGAAGACACAGAAAGTTAAGGATTCAAGAGTGTGGCCGAAACCTGGGCAGGGCTAACTATCGTGATCAATGGTCTCTAATGCCTTTATTTTTTCCCAATTGCCTGCCATTTAGAGCTGCAAGGAGAGATGGGAACCGGAGCAGAGCAGGGTGCACTGCCATCCTCAAGCACCCAGAGATTCTCTATCTTGTGCGAGAATACGGCCACAAAGGTAAGGATTCAAGAGTGTGGCAGAGACCTGGGCAGGGGTGGTCCGTGGTGAGTCAGGGTGCATACCCCATTGGTTTTATTCTCTCTCATACAGCCACAGGCCCCGAAAAGGAGAGGAGCAGACCATGGCACAGTGCCATCCTCAGCCAGAAATCCAGAGCTTCTCTACCTTCTACGAAGACACAGAAAGTTAAGGATTCAAGAGGGTGGCCGAAACCTGGGCAGGGGTGTCCTTCGTGAACGGATGGTCTCTAATGCCTTTATTTTTTCCCAATTGCCTGCCATTTAGAGCTGCAAGGACAGATGGGAACCGGAGCAGAGCAGGGTGCACTGCCATCCTCAAGCACCCAGAGATTCTCTACCTTGTGCGAGAATACGGCCACAAAGGTAAGGATTCAAGAGTCTGGTAGTGACCTGAGCAGGGGTGGTCCATGGTGAGTCAGGGTGCATGCCCCATTGTTTTTATTCTCTCTTATACAGCCACAGGCCCCGAAAAGGAGAGGAGCAGGCCATGGCACAGTGCCATCCTCAGCCAGAAATCCAGAGATTCTCTACCTTCTACGAAGACACAGAAAGTTAAGGATTCAAGAGGGTGGCCGAAACCTGGGCAGGGGTGTCCTTCGTGAACGGATGGTCTCTAATGCCTTTATTTTTTCCCAATTGCCTGCCATTTAGAGCTGCAAGGACAGATGGGAACCGGAGCAGAGCAGGGTGCACTGCCATCCTCAAGCACCCAGAGATTCTCTACCTTGTGCGAGAATACGGCCACAAAGGTAAGGATTCAAGAGTCTGGCAGTGACCTGGGCAGGGGTGGTCCGTGGTGAGTCAGGGTGCATGTCCCATTGTTTTTATTCTCTCCTATACAGCCACAGGCCCCGAAAAGGAGAGGAGCAGACCATGGCACAGTGCCATCCTCAGCCAGAAATCCAGAGATTCTCTACCTTCTACGAAGACACAGAAAGTTAAGGATTCAAGAGTGTGGCCGAAACCTGGGCAGGGCTATCTATCGTGATCAATGGTCTCTAATGCCTTTATTATTTCCCAATTGCCTGCCATTTAGAGCTGCAAGGAGAGATGGGAACCGGAGCAGAGCAGGGTGCACTGCCATCCTCAAGCACCCAGAGATTCTCTACCTTGTGCGAGAACACGGCCACAAAGGTAAGGATTCAAGAGTGTGGCAGAGACCTGGGCAGGGGTGGTCCGTGGTGAGTCAGGGTGCATGCCCCATTGGTTTTATTCTCTCTCATACAGCCACAGGCCCCGAAAAGGAGAGGAGCAGACCATGGCACAGTGCCATCCTCAGCCAGAAATCTAGAGCTTCTCTACCTTCTACGAAGACACAGAAAGTTAAGGATTCAAGAGTGTGGCCGAAACCTGGGCAGGGGTGTCCTTCGTGACGGATGGTCTCTAATGCCTTTATTTTTTCCCCAATTGCCTGCCATTTAGAGCTGCAAGGAGAGATGGGAACCGGAGCAGAGCAGGGTGCACTGCCATCCTCAAGCACCCAGAGATTCTCTACCTTCTACAAGAACATGGACACAAATGCAAGGATTCAAGAGTGTGGCAGAGACCTGGGCAGGGGTGGTCCGTGGTGAGTCAGGGTGCATGCCCCATTGGTTTTATTCTCTCTCATACAGCCACAGGCCCCAAAAAGGAGAGGAGCAGACCATGGCACAGTGCCATCCTCAGCCAGAAATCCAGAGATTCTCTACCTTCTACGAAGACACAGAAAGTTAAGGATTCAAGAGGGTGGCCGAAACCTGGGCAGGGGTGTCCTTCGTGAACGGATGGTCTCTAATGCCTTTATTTTTTCCCAATTGCCTGCCATTTAGAGCTGCAAGGAGAGATGGGAACCGGAGCAGAGCAGGGTGCACTGCCATCCTCAAGCACCCAGAGATTCTCTACCTTCCATAAGAACACTGGCACCAAGTTAAGGATTCAAGAGGGTGGCAGAGACCTGGGCAGGGGTGGTCCGTGGTGAGTGAGCATGGCTGACCTCCTGTTTGTTATCCTGTCTCTTACAGTTGCAGGCCCAGACCATGACAAACTCCCATCTTGAATCACAGCGATTCTCTACCTTTGAAAAGGACCGAGACACAAGGTTAAAGATTCAAGAGTGTGGCAGAGACCTGGGAGGGGTGGTCCGTGGTGAGTCAGGGTGCATGCCCCATTGGTTTTATTCTCTCTCATACAGCCACAGGCCCCGAAAAGGAGAGGAGCAGACCATGGCACAGTGCCATCCTCAGCCAGAAATCCAGAGATTCTCTACCTTCTACGAAGACACAGAAAGTTAAGGATTCAAGAGTGTGGCCGAAACCTGGGCAGGGGTGTCCTTCGTGACGGATGGTCTCTAATGCCTTTATTTTTTCCCAATTGCCTGCCATTTAGAGCTGCAAGGAGAGATGGGAACCGGAGCAGAGCAGGGTGCACTGCCATCCTCAAGCACCCAGAGATTCTCTACCTTCCATAAGAACACTGGCACCAAGTTAAGGATTCAAGAGGGTGGCAGAGACCTGGGCAGGGGTGGTCCGTGGTGAGTCAGGGTGCATGCCCCATTGTTTTTATTCTCTCCTATACAGCCACAGGCCCCGAAAAGGAGAGGAGCAGACCATGGCACAGTGCCATCCTCAGCCAGAAATCCAGAGATTCTCTACCTTCTACGAAGACACAGAAAGTTAAGGATTCAAGAGTGTGGCCGAAACCTGGGCAGGGGTGTCCTTCGTGACGGATGGTCTCTAATGCCTTTATTTTTTCCCAATTGCCTGCCATTTAGAGCTGCAAGGAGAGATGGGAACCGGAGCAGAGCAGGGTGCACTGCCATCCTCAAGCACCCAGAGATTCTCTACCTTGTGCGAGAATACGGCCACAAAGGTAAGGATTCAAGAGTGTGGCAGAGACCTGGGCAGGGGTGGTCCGTGGTGAGTGAGCATGGCTGACCTCCTGTTTGTTATCCTGTCTCTTACAGTTGCAGGCCCAGACCATGACAAACTCCCATCTTGAATCACAGCGATTCTCTACCTTTGAAAAGGACCGAGACACAAGGTTAAAGATTCAAGAGTGTGGCAGAGACCTGGGAGGGGTGGTCCGTGGTGAGTCAGGGTGCATGCCCCATTGGTTTTATTCTCTCTCATACAGCCACAGGCCCCGAAAAGGAGAGGAGCAGACCATGGCACAGTGCCATCCTCAGCCAGAAATCCAGAGATTCTCTCCCTTCTACGAAGACACAGAAAGTTAAGGATTCAAGAGTGTGGCCGAAACCTGGGCAGGGGTGTCCTTCGTGACGGATGGTCTCTAATGCCTTTATTTTTTCCCAATTGCCTG